>NC_142615.1:8211166-8541822 GCF_059453375.1 Lepisosteus platostomus | reverse complement strand
TGGTCGGGAGGGGAATGAGACCAATCCCTGCACCATCACTGCACGGTCCCAGTCTGGGAACAGCAAGTAGTCTTATAAACCCCAGTAGCTTTAGCAAAGACACTTATCTGAAAAAAACCATGGCTATTTTCTATTAGCTGAGGGTCCGTAGAATAGATCTGAGGTATTTTTGAAGAGGCACAGATGTTTGTTTGGTCGGGAGCGGGGTGAGACCACTCCCTGTCCATGGCTGCACAGTCCCAGTCTGAGGATGGGAGGTGCTCTATAAACCCCAGCAACTTCAGCAAAGACATTTATCTGAGAAAACCATGGTGATTTTCTATTAGCTGTGGCTCTGTAGAATAAGTTTGAACTATTTTTTTTCTGAGGCAGGTTTAGTGGACTTTGATTTTGAAAGGTGCTACCAAGCCAGCGTCTCTTAGTGAAGCTTGCATCGCGTTACTCGTTCAGACAGGGTTACGAGAGGGAACTACCTGCCTCCATTATTCTCCTCCTTTTCTTCTTTAAAATAGCCGTGGGTGAACATACCAGGCTCATATCACTGCTGCAGTACCGAAATACAATATGAGGTATTAATAAATATGTATATATAAACTACAGGATCAAAGAAGCTTAAAAAAAGCTGGAAGTGATATTAGAAAGCGTTGTTCACACTGATGAAGTAGACTCCTATTTAATACAGTCTCGTTTTAATAAATTCCCCTGTTTCTCTGGTAAATCCAGGTTTTATTGCTCATTTCAATGAGTTTTTACTCTTTACATTTCATTAGTGTGAAAGACGCGACCCTGTACTGGATAAAGCGCATAGAAACTGGACGGACCTTTGTTAATGACTGAAGACACTCAGTTTAAAGAGTTAATTAAACCAGTTTAAACTGGAACTGGGTACAACCCGGATCAAGACAAGAACTGAGAGATTCAGGACTCTCTCCCTCTGGTATCCTTTTATATATCTCTGTCCTGTTTCCTAAAAAAAAACCCACTAATACCCCGTGTAGGAAAGAAGGCTCGCTCGTCACTCCTGTTCTGTCCCAGTGTCGCAGTAACTGGGACTGAAGCAGACGGAGAGGAGATGCGCACTTCCAGAACTTTCCTTCCCGCTCGGTTATTCCAGCTGAGCCCCAGATGGACTTTTTCCCTCCTGAGGAAAGAGCATCTTCCCACACAAACAACCAATTTCTCTCGGAAACACTGGCAGCCCACAACACCCACAGCACAGGGAGCGTTTTTACCAGCTGTGCCGCCACACGGGCAGCAGGACTCCCCTCATCTGCAGAAACACCAGGGAAGAGCCTCCGCCATCCCTCCCAGCCCACAGGAGATTCCCGCTGGAAGGACCTGGCGGGGGATTCCGAGTCATTCCTGGAATTTCCAGGAAAGACGCAGTTCCTCACCTGGGAATAAAACAGCACTGAGAGGAGCTCGAGCGCTCTGGCCGGGATTTTCCAACTCAGAGCGTCGCCTAGCAACCGGCGCTCTCTCCTCGAGCCTGACGGCCAGTGTCTGGTCTCGCGCTGGGCTGTGGGAGCAGGATTTGGCACCAGTTTTCCTCTTTTATTCTTACGTAAAAGTCAATATCCCTCCCTTATCTGTCTGGATATAAGAAAGGTTATAAACCAGAGACACGCTGGGTAAGTACAGATCCCGGGACAGTGTGTGTGAGAGTAGGGGTGTGGACCCCAGTATCCTGGTCAGTACAGATCCCGGGACACTGTGTGTGAGAGTAGGGGTGTGGACCCCAGTGTCCTGACTGCTGGTCATTACAGATCCCGGGACACTGTGTGTGAGAGTAGGGGTGTGGACCCCAGTGTCCTGACTGTTGGTCAGTACAGATCCAGGATGCTGTGTGTGAGAGTAGGGGTGTCGACTGAAGTGCTGTGACTTCGGTATTCTGATGACATAATAATCATCGATTCATTTCTGTCTTTAGGTATCCCTATTACCTGTAAAGCACTTTGAGTGAAGTGTCAAGAACAGCGTTATGTAAGAGTAAGGAATTATTATTTAATTTATCCATCAGTCTATGTAGCAGTGTTACTTTTCCACCAGGTGGCGCCAAACCAGCATCACAGAGCAGACGGGAAACAACTCGCTCAGATCAACTGGAAAAAAGGAGAAATGGCATCTGAGAGCTCAGCGCTCAGCCCTGGTGAGTTTTCTCTTGTTCTAACTGTCAGAGTATCGGAAAGGGAGTCACAGGGGGTCTCTTCTCTGTCGCAGAGCACAGCAACAGCTGGAAAAGTTTATTTCTGTCTGCTTAGAGTTTGTTGTGCCTGTCAAACGCACGGGGTCTGAACTAGGAGACAGATGGGAACTGATTTACTTTTAGTTTCTACTGTCATAAAACTATAAAACCTGATGTGTGTGGATTTGACGGAATATTTCACTGGCTTTTAATCAGAAGTTGTAAAACTTGATTCTTCACTTCATATGTACAAACACTGTTTCCTGATGGTCTTCAGTGGTGTGAACCCCGCTTGTTCTCTGAAGCTGTTCAGTGATGTGAACCCTGACTGCCAACTGTGTTTAGTGATATGAACACCTGACTGTTCTCTGACGGTGTTCAATGCTGTGAGCCCCTGTCTGTTTTCTGATGGTGTTCAGTGATGTGAAACCTGACTGAGTGTTCCCTGACAGTGTTCAATGGTGTGAACCCTGGCTTTTTGCTGATGGTCTTCAGTGATGTGAATGTTGACTGTTCGGTGATGGTGTTTAGTGATATGAACCCCAGTGGTTCACTGTTGGTGTTCAGGGGTGTGAAGCCTGGCTGTTTGCTGATAGTGTTGTGTTTACATGAGTGTTAATGACAGCAGCAGACATGATCAGTCATGGTTGTTACCTGGGTGTTTCTCAGAGGCAGTCTTCACTGTACTGTTTACAACAACTGAGAGCTTTTTCCCAAAACATTAGAAGAGAAGACTGGACATCTGGGTATTTCTTCAGAGTAGTCAGGGTATCAACTTTATAAACACTTACTTTCTTCCTCGAGACTATCCGCTATCCGCTCTCTCTCTCTGCCTCCTTGGCCTCTTGGCTGGGAGAAGGAAAGTAAGAGGCCAAGGAGGCAGAGAGAGAGAGAGGGAGCGGATAGCGCTTCCCAGTCTCGAGGAAGAAAGCAAGCACCGCGGGCAGGCCACGAGTACCTACTCCCAGCCAAGAGGCCAAGGATAGCGGAGCAAGAGAAAGGGGGAGGGGAGAGTAGAGAGCAGAGAGAGAACGTTGCTGCCGGATCCCACCCAGCTCAGCTGCTGCTTGGCCTTAACCCCCTAGGCTCAACCTAGAGCGATACCAGCTCAAGCTTTCTTCAGGATCTTCGATCGCCTTATAGACCTTTGGAAAGACAAGAACTGCGGGCATACTGCAGGCGGTGATGCAGCCTGTTCCCCAGAGGGGCTGCTGGGTAGGAGCTCACACACGTGTGGTGGTGTTTCCCCTGTAGCAGATCTCCTTACTTCCACTCCTGCCCTGGTTGGTGTCCGAGACCCTGTGAGCAGTGAAACCACCTAACCACCTCCCTCCTGTCCAACTGGGCTCCAGTGGTCTGGTGCTTTAGAACCTGTGTGGCACAGAGGAATGGGACAAGTTTGGGACTGAGCCAACAAAGCAGTCAGAGAGTAAACTAGCCCCCCTGGCAATGAGCTGTTAAAACATGAACAGCAGATGGAAACGCTGAAGGATGCTAATACGTAGTATTAATACTTATAATTCATGTTAATAAACAGGGGCTCAAACCGAGTGGTGTCTTTTACCTGAAGCAGAAGTTCCTTGTCAGGGAAGTTTTAGGAGCTGCAGTAACATGTTCACACTCCTATGCCACCAGAGGCTGTGGAGGTAAACGAATGTGAAAGTGTGAGCCCAGCTCTTCAGGAGTGAACACCAGACTCCAGACACGGAGAAGCGAGAGATTCCTGTAAGTACAGAAAGTAGAACTTTACAAAAACAGAAAAAACAAGCAGGATGGATGAAGTCACTGGGCTGTCAGAATGCTGGGGTTTTCTTGGTAACAATCAAGTAGTGAGATTTAGATTAAAACTAACTGATCAGAATGTGTTGCAGTGTCTCTGCATAGTCCTGCCTGAGACTGTCCTCAGAGCCCAGACCTGTAGAGACACTTCTGGAGACAAATGGTTGTTTTTTGTGAATTTCTGGAAGCTGGTCTGCTTTGATGATATTTAGTTTGTAATTGAGTTCTAATCTAAACTAATTTATCATCTGCGTTTCTAATGAAGGTGAAGGTTGGGTGTTTTTCATCTCTGAGATAGGAGGGGTCATCGCAGTAAAATTAAAAAAGGTGTTAAAAATTTAAATCTGCATTTTACGATGGGGGAAGAAGATGGGAATTTTTATCAGCAACTTCAGTTGACATTTTACCAAGTTAGTCAAATGCTGAGGTTAAAATAGCTTTTATCTTTCAAGTTCTCTCAGTGCTTATTGGAATTCATTCTCTCTCTGTCCCATTTCCATTGGCTCAGACGAGAGCTGTTTTTTGACATGAACAGACACGTTGGGTGTCAGACTGGTTAAGTGAGATTCGTTATGTACAGTGGATATAAAAGGTCTACACACCCTTCTGAAATATTATTATGCAGGTTTATGTGATGTAAAGCCAGAAATCAAGATAAATCATGTAAAGGCCTGGACTTTGCGATTTTATGCCACTCTTCCTTGCAAAAAAAGTTCAAGCTCCTTCAAATTGCCAGGAGATCTCCTGTGCACAGCCCTCTTTAGATCATTCCAGAGGTTTTCTATGGGATAGAGGTCTGGGCTCTGACTAGGCCATTCCAAGACTTTGATCTTTTTCTGAAGCCATTCCTTGGTTGACTTGGATGTGTGTTTGGGGTCGTTATCATGTTGGAAGGTGAAATTCCACTTCATCTACAGCTTTCTGACAGAGGCCAGCAGGTTTTGTGCCAAAATATCTTGATATTTGGAGCTAGTCATTATCACATCTATCTTGACTAGAGCCCCTGTCCCAGCTGAAGAGAAGCAGCCCCAGAGCATGATGCTGCCACCACCATGCTTCACAGTAGGTTTGGTGTTCTTTGGATGATGGGCTGTGTTGTCTTTGTACCAAACGCATCTTTTAGAATTAAGGCCAGAAAGTTAAACCTTTGTCTCATCAGACCATAAGACATTTTCCCACATGGTTTGGGGTGATTAGATGGGCTTGGATGTTCTTTTTTGTGAATAATGGCTTCTGTCTTGCCACCCCACCCCATAGCCCAGACGTGTGCATAATACATGAGACCATTGTCACATGCAAAGAGTGACCAGTACCTGCCAGAAATTCCTGCAGCTCCTTTAATGTTGCTGTAGGCATCTTGATAGCCTCCCTGATAAGTTTTCTCCTTGTCCTATCATCAACTTTGGAGGGTTATCCTCATCTTGTCCCTGTGTCTCCACTTATTGATGATAGTCTTCACAGTGCTGCATGGTACATCCAATGCCTATGATATTCTTTTATACTTTATTCAACTTTATTGTCATTATACTTACAAAGGTGCATAGTATAATGAAAAGTGTTCCTCATTAGTCACTCAGGTGCAGTATATAAATAGGACAGAAGATAAGACAATAGACAGTAACACAATAGCAATAACAGTAATGTGTAATAACATAACAGTAATAACATGTAATCAAGTAATCAAAAACTGTGCAAACAGAGAAAATATAACAGGACAAAAACAGTGCAAGGTCATTCTTGGAACAGTGCAAAAATAGTATGGTTAAAAATAGTATGGTTAATTAATAAATATTTTGACCGGTACAGTTTTACTGGGCTATTGTATCGGGACAGAACAATTTCGGCTTACATGTGTGTGTAGTGGTGTAGGAGTACAGTCCTTGTGGGTATAGGAAGACATTAGGAGACATCATAATATGATGGGAGGGAGTGGGGGAGATTTCATATCCCTCTCCTGATCGGTACCTTTCAACAATAAGATCTCGTAGATGTTTTGTCAGCTCCTTGCAGACCAAGGCTATCCCAGTAGGATGCAACCTGAAAGTTTCAAGGAAATCCTACAGGAACGGCTGATTTTTATTTGGGGTTAATCAGAATCACTTTCATTGATGGCAGGTGTATGCTGCTTACCTTTGGACATTATTTTAAATGTGATTGGTTAACTCTGAACACAGCTACAGCCCCCATTATAAAAGGGTGTGCACACTTTTGCCACCAGGGTGTTGTAGGTTTTTTAATTTCAATATTTTTTTCCTAATAATTATCTATTTGTTTTTCTCTTTTATCTATTTTGTGTTTGCAAGGTCACATTAAAGATGGAAAAATGTATGACATGATTTATCTTGATTTCTGGTTTTACATCACAAAAACCAGCAATTTCAATAATTGTGTGTAGACTTCTTATATCCACTGTAACTACTCTTCTGTTTGTGCTCAACTGCTCATATGAGTGGGTTCTGTCAGACCTGTAGCCAGTGTAGTTCAGTTGGCACCTACAGTATTAATCATGTCTACCTGTAATAATTGTGTTTCCTCTTCAGAGACGTCCTGATCAAAACACTGTATCCCATCAACTCCAGGCATGAGAGGAACTGTATATAGTGTATATTTAATTAAAAATCTTATGCTTGAAACATAAATAATTGTATTGTAAAAATCTCATTATTACTTAATACTTATAAACTACTGTTCCTACAGACAGATACTTTAGAGTAGATATTTATAAGTTTGTTCTTAATCAATTATGAAGTTAATATAGTTTTTATTAAATAGTTAAAATAAATAAATAGTTAAATAAATAGTTTGTATTAGGACAGTATAGCTCTTTAAAACTCTCCTGAAGTGGAGAAATGGAAAATATGAGTAAATATGTTTCCTTTTGTGTTCTGCTCTGCCTGCTGAAAGACAAAAAGTTTTTTAAACTTGTCAATGTGGGACACTCTCTTCAGACTAAAGAGACTCAGTTCCTCCATCCTGTCAGTGTGGGTCACTCCCTTCAGACTAAAGAGACTCAGTTCCTCCAGCTTGTCAGTGTGGGACACTCCCTTCAGACTAAAGAGACTCAGTTCCCTCAGCCTGTCAGTGTGGGACACTCCCTTCAGACTAAAGAGACTCAGTTCTCTCAGCCTGTCAGTGTGGGACACTTCCTTCGGACTAAAGAGACTGAGTTCCTCCAGCCTGTCAGTGTTAATATACAGCCTGTGCCCCAGACTGGCTAATGTGAAGACATTCATGTGTTGTCTTTGTGTGGTGGTGTTTTCTCTGTAGTTGATCTTTGTGTTACACTCCTGCCCTGGTTGGTGTTTGTAATCCTGTGAGATGGAGAAAGATGAAAAAGGGGAAATTTTATCACCTCCTTCTGTACTTCACCCGAGGCTGTCAGGTCAATGAATGTGAAAGTGCGAGCCTACTTATTCAGGAGTTCACGGGTTTGGGGTTAGTGTTAGTGTTCGGGTTTATTATTATCACTTCTCAGGAACCTGTAGCAAGGGCTCCATGTTTCTGTCCAGCAAACTGTTTGGCAGATATTTTGGCTTCAGTATAGCACGTAGGTCTGCTCGGCAGTATTGGATTTAATCCAGCTCTTCTCACTGAGCTTTGCAGAAGTTTTCAGCGCCAGCGTCGCCCAGCACATGAAGCCAGTCTTTGGTCTAAGCAGCAGTCTCTGCAGCCTCAGGACAGTGCATCAGATACGGACGCTCGCCAGTCCATCTCATCTGCACTCGAGGCTGTACCTGTTTCTGACTCGCAGTGTTTGGCAGCAATTTCAATTTAAAGTCAATAAGGGCCTTATCTCTGCACGGCACCCTCAGAGGCCTCCGGGGTCTTATATCCGCGCGGCCTCCAGCCAGCCTCCAGCTTTTAGTTTCATACTTTGACATCTCTTGCTTAATTTTTTGTTATTCTGCTGCTAGACAGACCACGAAGCAGATGCTACATCCAAAAAAAGTCACAAGCACTCAATCAGTGAGAACATTCATCTCTATTTTTCTGTGGCTTGTGATTTTTTTACCCTTTTTTCTCTTTTTCCTTCAAAGCTACAGCTCTCCCACCATCTCCAGACAGTCTCCTTCCGCTGGCATAACTCTCTGCAATTCCGACAGCTGTATTCAAACCAGTCTCTCTGCTGCATCAAGGCAGCTTTTTTTCCAACTTCCAATTATTTTATACAGCTCTGGTTTCAATCAGCCTGCCTTATTACTTCATCATCTCTCATTAAAAGCCTGAAGAGGTTCCGCTGTGAACCTGCACTTGGAGCTTGGCTTGTCATTAAGCACTGTGCCGAGATCTCAGGGCCCAAAGCATAACATTAGGAATGTATTGTAGTAAATAAATTTTATGATATGGCTGGCCAGGATCCCTGCCCTCCATCGATAATGACACAAATCAGCAGTTAAAGACTCTGTGTATCACCATGATATTGAAAACCATTGGGCTTCATACCTGGGCAAACAGTGTATTTCCTCTACTTTGTGATGCAGTTGACTTAGCTCTGCCTGAAAATACTGTGTAGTTTTTTTTATAAATTCTGGGAAAAAAGAGGGACCAGTGGTTTTTTCTCTTCTTGGCCCAGAAGAAGTTGTGATCCAAGTCCTCTTTTTCTGATGAACTAGGACAAGATGGAAAACCCAGAGGAGTCTTTCAGAGAGAGAATGGACGAGGTGAGACAAGACCTCACAGAGCTTCAGAAACTGCACAAGGGAGGCAAAGACCGAAACAGTGCTGAGGTGAGAGAACTGGAAGACAAGATTCGCTCAGCCCTTGACGTTCCTCAGGAATGCTGGGTACCTGCTGGAGAGTCTCTAAACGAGCTGGTGGAAAATCTGCACCAACAGCTCAACCTTCTGGAAGACTCCTCCCTGTCTCACCCTGGGAATGTTCCTGATGAGGATGTGTTAAGAAGCGCGTCTGGAGGCCTGGCTCTGCAGGGAGTCTACTGCACTGGGATTCTGGAGAACATGCTGGAGAAGAGAGAGCAGCTCATTGAGGTTCCTGAGGGCTTCTCACTGCACAGACCCCAGCACAGCTCGCTTTATGAGAAGGAAGCATTTTCCTCCTGCACATCTCTGACCTTCTTCCAGAAGGTCGTGGAAAAGCTCGGCTACACTTTTAGCATTTCAGCAAAAGTTAGATTTAAAGTTTTTACTGTTGAAAACACAACAGAAAAGTCACACTGTACTAAAGAACAGGGGAAATCTCACACATCCTCCTCTGAAGAGTCCTGCGTGTGGAAAACGATGTACAGTTATGTCCCACTGGCGTCCAGCTTTATTCAGAAGGACAAACTGAAGCTGTCAAGTGCTGCCATGAAAGACCTTAGAGACATAGAAGCAGTGCTGATCAACAGTGATGAGGGTGACATGACCCCTGAGTTACTGGACAGAGTTGGTGAGTTTTTCAAGAGATTTGGTTCCCACGCTGACCAGGGTCCTCTTCACTTTGGTGGGGTGTTCTGGTGGAAGGCCTCTGCCCAGGGGTTCAGCAGCAGTGAAGTCAGACAGATGAACAGCCTGATATCTGAAGCCTTACATCTCTATGTTGGTGCTGGATACAGTAAATTAACCTCTTTATGTTCACCTAAAGAGAGCAATGTCGCTGGAATCAGAAAACATTTCTTATTACTGAAAAAAATATTTTTTTCAATCATTGCGCCTAAAAGTGAAGTGAGCGTGTCTGCATCACAGCTGAAAGGATCCTTTACTGGGAGCTACAGTGAAGCACAGATGAGCAGAGTGAAGCTTTCTGTCTCTAAAACTGGGGGACCTGCTGAAACCAACAATCACCTGCAGTGGAAGTGTGCTCTGGTCAGCAGTAACAGGACCTGGCAGGTGATAGACAGAGGAACCAGTTTGATTCCTGTGTGGGACATCATCCTGTCTGCTCACACTCAAGACTTCACAGACCCTTTCAGACTGAGCAGCAGCCTGCTGGAGGCCTACAGAAGGATCACAGGGCAGGACGCAGACCTGATGTTGACACACATTGTTAATAAAATGAAAATGGAAGATTTTACTAATTTGCTTCAAAAACTGGGAATTAAGTCTGTGTATTCCAGCAATTTGAAAAATCAGAGGTTCTTGTCATTGACAGTCTATCACTCAGTGCCAAGAAGCCAACAACAGAGACACAGCTGTGTTCTTACTATCTCTACAAGCTCATGACGCTGGACTACAGTGCTCGGTTTTTTGTACTGAAACTTCCAGATAATGAATTTAAGAAAAGCAGTCCAGACAACCAGTGTTCCAGTAAAAACAAAAGGAGTGACTTCTTCAGCGTTGGACAGGAGGAAGATGAAGAGGATAACAAACTAGACTCATATATTCACCCCATGGACGTCCACATGGCTGTGTTCCACTGCTCTGGTGACTTCCTGAGAGCGTTCCTCTTCAACAAGCTCTCCACCTGTCAGTTTGCCTTGCCCCTCCTGGTGCCCAGCCCTGAGACTGGGGCAGTGGAGCTCCCTCTGTGGGCCCTGAGGCAGGTCAAGAGGTCCTGGTGCAGTAAGGAGCTCTCAGTGAGAGGCAGCTCTGTGAAACACAACTGCAGGGACATGTTCAACACTCCAGTGCCAACTGTGTCCTTCATCAGGCTGGGATCATCCTCCATCTCAAAATCCCAGATCCTGAACAGTGTCATCAGCCCCAAGAGACACAGTGTGTTTTTCCACCGGCACTGCAGGGGCAGCTCCCCAGACTGCCTGCTCATGGACGGGGTGGTGGAGATCGCCTGGTACTGTCCAGGAGGCAGGAAGGACGACGTGTTCGACAGCTGTATAGCTTTCCTGAACCTTCACGGAGATGCCAGCCAACACCCAGAGCAGCTGCAGTTTCTCCAGGAGGTCAGCACTGTCAACGTGCTTCTGATCCCAGAGTCTCCGCTGGTTGGAGAAGAGAAGAAGAAAGCTGAGGCTCTTTCCAACTCTCCTGTCCCCCTGATCTGTCTGTTTGCTGGACAGAGTAAAGTCTCTCCAGGAAACAATCCAACCAAAGTGAGACTGGCAGCCAAGAACAGGAGCGAAGGTAATCTGACTGATGAGATCAGTTCACACATCAAACACTGCATCTCCACTGTGAACAAGACCTCCAGCCTGCAGACATACTTACAGGCAGCGAGACGACAGCAGTTCAGGGTGGATGAAGAAAGCGAATTCTGTACAGAAGGGAAGGAAAAGGCCAAGATTTTGTTGAATCTGTTGAAAGAGGAGAGATTATCAACCCTAAAAGAGACTCTGCTGCCTCTGCAGGGTGAGCTGTGGCACAGGTGGTGCATGAAGGACAAAGAACAATATCGTCTGAACAGCAAAGCGAACAAAAGTATTGAACAGCAAATGAGTGAGATCAGAGCTGAGAAAACAGCCCTCCGTCATGAACAGCTGAAGAGAGCTTTCCCTCTCCATGACTTCACGAGATCCTTCCTAGAGTGTTTAACTTCTGCAGATCCACAAGACACCAAGCTGTTCATGCTGCACTGGCTAGGGATGTATCTAGATGAACTGACTGCAGACACGCTGAATGAACTTCAGGAGAAATACCACTCCACGTGGACAACACTGAGACTGAAAGACAAGAGTAAGGACAAGGATCAGGAAATTAAACTGCAGAAGGATCTGAACACAATATCTAAACAGATTAGTGCTGCTACTCTCGGACTTCAACACCTCATGAGAGAAACCGCTCAGCTCTATGAAGCTGGTCAATCAGGAGAGAGTCTAAAAAATCAGAGACAGTTTCTCAGTGTCCTTCCTGCTGTTGGAGCGGAGATGCTGATGTCAGGACACCCTCTGGAGCTGATGGACGGAGATGCTGCCCATGTGCCCCTGGTGTGGATTGAGGCCGTCCTGGACAAGCTCACTGAGAGACTTGGAGACAGAAAGGTGTTTGTCCTCTCAGTCCTTGGAGTCCAGAGCTCAGGAAAGTCCACTCTGCTGAACACAATGTTTGGGCTGCAGTTCACAGTGAGTGCAGGCAGGTGCACCAGGGGAGCGTTCATGCAGTTAGTGAGAGTGAGTGAGGAGGTCAGAGCCCAGCTGCAGTATGACTTTGTCTTGGTGGTGGACACAGAGGGGCTTCAGTCACCAGAGCTCAGTAATAAAACCTCACTGAGTCATGACAATGAATTAGCAACTTTAATTATCGGGATTGGGGACATGACTCTTATCAACATCATGGGAGAGAATCCGTCTGAAATGCAGGACATTCTCCAGATTTGCGTCCAGGCATTTCTGAGAATGACAAGTGTTCAGATCAAACCAAGTTGTATTTTTGTGCACCAGAATGTTGCAGAAGCTTCAGCGAATGACAAGAATATGGAGGGAAGGAGGTGTCTCCTGGAGAAACTGGATGAAATGGCCCGCATTGCTGCTACAGAGGAAAAGCATGAAGTTACTGGCTTCAGTGATATAATCCAGTTCGATGTGGAATCACAGGTTTTCTACTTCAAAAACCTTCTTGAAGGAGACCCTCCGATGGCTCCTCCCAACCCCTCCTACAGCCAGAATGTCCAGGAGCTGAAGATGAAGCTCCTCAGTGTTGCTCAGTGGCAGCCTAGAGTGAAGTTTCCCTCACTGTCCGAGTTTAAATTACGGATCAGAGATGTCTGGAATGCACTGCTGGGGGAGAACTTTGTCTTCAGCTTCAGAAACACCCTGGAAATGTTGGTTTACAGTAAACTGGAGGAGAAGTACGGAGAGTGGTCATGGAAGATGAGGAAAAGAGCCCTGGAGATACAGAACAGACTGAGCAACCAAATTAACAATAATATAGTTCAGGCTGTGACATTGTCAGATCTGATGAGAGAATTTAATGGGGTTTACAGGACTCTGACAGCTGAAATAGAGAAGTATTTTAAAGAGGAAAAAAAACAGGAGATCTTGATTAACTGGAAGGTGAATGTTGATAAAAGATTTGAGATCCTGAGGAATGAGCTCACTGAAGAAACCCAAAACAGAGCAATGAACTGATCAGACTGAAGAAATTCCGATTAGAGCTGGACAGGAAGAAATCAGAATATGAATCAGAACTGATTAAAATGAGCAAAGACCTGGCTTCCAGACTGAAGGAGCAGAAGCTCAGTGATAAGAAAGTGGAGGAGCAGTTTGACAGACTCTGGAAGAGCTGGGTGACCAGAGTGTCCTCAGAGCTGCCCCCTGAGGAACCGCTGGACATCAGAGCCACAGTGCAGAACATCCTGCTGGAGAAATTCAAGAACCAGGGAGATGTCCTCAACAAGATTGTCAACAGAGAGGAGATGTTCCAGTTCAATAAGAAAAAACACATCAAACAAAGCTGGGCAAGATCTGTATGGAACACAGTTACTTCTCAAGACCCACAGTGCGGGTTTCATGGGAATGAACTCACTCAGCACATACAGAGAGCTGTTAATAAATACATTGACAGGAGAGAAGGGGAGAAAGTGGATTTCAATGAAAACTTCATCCATGAAATCCTGGGGCTGATAAAAAGTAACATAACTGATTATGAAAAGTCTACAGAGCAAAATATATTCACAAAGGAGTACGAGTTTGAACTGTCTGTCTATCTGTGCTTTACTGCAGCACCACAATTTGAGAAACTACACACAGCCTTCAGGAGAGCCAACAATCCTCTGATTTACCTCGAGAGTAAGAGGGATCAGTACCTTGACTCTTTTAAGAGCTTCTGTAAAGGAGCCACATCTGTCACATTCTTTGTAGATTTTTTGTGCAGATGTCTCAAACCTGCGATCCAGCAGGCAGTGTGTGCTAAGACCTGTATCCAGATCACAGATGATATGAAATCTAACTGCCCTGCTTTCAGTGGTAACAGATCCAACCTGGAGAACCACATTCTGAGACACCTCGCTGAGCAGGAGGACTTTGACTCCTATATGGAATATATTAACCAGCCAAAGGATTATTTTGAGAGGTTTATAAGGGAGCGTGTTGAAAGATACTGTAGAAACAACAGTGATCAACTGAGAGTGATGTTTAATACCAATCTGACTGACCTAGTACAGCAGGTTATAACAGTGAACACTACTGTCACTGCAGCTGTGAGAGAGAGACATGGTGGTGCCACCTTGTGGCTGGATGACTTCTGTGTAGCACTCAGTGATCATATGGAGCTCCCCAGACAGGACTTCAGAAACATTGAAAATGAAGACATCACAGACCTGAAGTTCCTCAGAGAAACGATGGACAGATCACTTGAGGAGATACTGGAAAATCTTCAGAAAGAAAGCAGCAGCAAACCTGACCTTGACTTAAAGATGTTCAGACTCAGACCTGATGAGATTCTGTGTGAGGCGCTCAGTGGATGTTGGGAACAGTGTCCCTTCTGTAAAGCCATCTGTACAAACACCATCCCTGGCCATGAGACTGACCACAGTGTCCAGTTTCACCGATCAAAAGCTCTGGCTGGCTGGCATCGCTGTGGAACTGATGAATTCTCTGTTGATTTTTGTACCACTTCAGTCAGCAGTGACAAGAGATTCAGACCTTTGAGTTCCAGTAGTTCTTTCCCTTATAAGACCTACAGAGCAGCAGGTGAACCTTACAGTAGATGGAGCATCACCCCAGATAACAGCGAACAGTCCTACTGGAAATGGTTCATCTGTACTTTCAGGTCACAGCTGGAGGGGAAATTAAAGCTAAAATTTGAAGGTAGTGGTGAAATTCCCGATGAGTGGAAAACAATTGAAAAGAGGAAATGAAGTAACTTTAGATCTGAGAAAGAAAAAAGTACCATTAATAACAAAATTTAAAGATGAACTTTTCATATAAATGTCTTTTTGTATAAACTGACACCTGCAATGGTGTAAAAATGAAGTGATATCAAACAAACAGTTCTACTGGAAATGGTTCATCTGTACTTTTAGGATAAAGATCGAGCAGGAATTTGGACTGAAATTCACAGGTCTGGGTAAACTCCCTCATGACTGGGACAGAAGCAAAAAGGAAGCAGCCCTGAGAGACGTGTAGTAAACCCACATCAGTGTAAATATTTAGGTATTCAGGGACACCGATTCAGAGGGATTATGGATCAATCCTTTCAGGAGCTCACCTACGGATCAAGTCAGTCTTACAGGTCCTCATATCATATCGTCATGCTCATCTGTAACAAATCTGGTTATTAATGAACAGATGAGAAGCTCTCTGGGTTAGATATGGTAACATATGGCCTTCAGATTGATTTAGGATTGAGGTTCCAAAAAGAGAACTGTCTCCCAGTAAAATTATTTCAGTACTAGAATGTCACAGAAAGCTCTCACTCAACAGACATTTAGACACTGAATAGTGAATGAGTAACTGCAGATTTCTGCAACTATTGTGTTTTATTTTAACCTGAAATTGGTTTTATCTTTAAACTTTATTCTGACATTTGTTTTGCTGTTTGTGAAAAGTCATTCAGAGTTTGACTAAGGAACTTCATGCTGTATTTTGAAGCTGTGGGTGTGATGTCCACAGGAAATCCCGGCATCTGCTCTCATACTCCATCATGGGTCGGGTTTTCTGTGTAGGAAAATTCTTATGTTTACTGTGCTGATAAATTCTTATATCCTCTGGTGTGTGATTAATGGAAAAAGATTAAAATAGGGAAAAAAATGATATACTGCAATAGAAACACAATACATTGAAATGGTAATTGAAAATTGGTGACAGTTGGTGACAAAACTTTCTTCTGCTCCTGTACTGACAGATGGGATAATTACTGCTTCTAACTTAAATATCTAATAAAGGAAATCACAATCAAATGTGACAAACTGTATCTTTTTACAAGCATTAAAAAGTAGTGACATTTCACTTGGGTTGTTTTCTTCATTTTGAACTGTTTGTTGTTTGACAAACATACAATTTTGCAATACATCATACCAGATTAATCTGCCAGTACAGTTCCCTCCAGTTTTACAATCAGCGATTCTGTATACTTTCTTCACTTTCAGTCAAATGACACTACAAGTCCAGACCACTGAAACCCCCACCATGGTCAAATTATTAGGATCCCTACTTAAAGATCTTAAAGTGTTCCGACAAAGCCTGAAATGAAATAAACAAACATACCATACAACTTCAACACCTCAATGGTTCTGTTTTTATCAGCTGACATAGTAGTGAGCACAGAGCTGTAAACTGTAACTGCTCTACAGAGGGCAGAAATACACACAACATTAAGTCTTGTTTTCACCCTTTTATACCTGCTACATCTTAGTTGCAGGGTAGTGCAGTGGTTAACATCGCTGCCTGGCTTCAGTTCCTGGGGGACTGTCTGTGTGGTGTTTGCATGTTTGTGTTCACTTGGGTTTCGGGTTAATTGGCTTGTGGGAAAATTGGCCCTGGTGTGAATGTGTGTGTGTGTCTGTGTGTACCCTGCGATACACACAGACACACACACAGACTGGCGGGACGGGATGTCCTGGTGTGTGTGAGTGTGTGTTTGTGTGTCTATGTGTGCCCTGAGACAGACTGGCATCCCGTCCAGGGTGTGTGAGTGTGTGTTTGTGTGTCTGTGTCCAGGGTGTGTGTGCTGTCTTACACCCATTGCTTGTCAGGACAGACTATGGCTCCCCTGCAATCCTGGATTAGAAAATGGACAGATATACAAAACAATATATAAACAATATATAAACAATTATATTTCTATTGGTAAAAAAGCCCTCCATACAAGAAATACTACATGGTGCAGAGGAGTGTACTGTTGTGTACTGTTGTCTTGTACAGAGGACATCTTGTTACTGACCCACACACACTCACCAGTAGGAGAATATGGTGACTGTGGCTGTTTTTCCTAGGTGTGTCCCTAAACCATATTGCAATATGAATAAAGACCTTACTGAGTGAATGAGAATTACATTCACATGAAACAAATGGTCAGTAATAATTCTGTAAAATAGGAATCTTCACTGGTATATTAATATATATTTTAATTAAAATGTTATATTTCTTCTACCTGCTACACTACATCTGTTCTCACCCCTCCGTCTGGGCAGAGAGGGTGTAAGGTGCGGTAATAAGCCCCTTTATGATTTAAAAGATTATTAACAGGATAATATAGTCAAAACCGTCCTTCGGATGAGACGTAAAACTGAGGTCCTGACTCTCTGTGATCATTAAAAATCCCAGGGGTTTCTCGAAAAGAGTAGGAGTGTAACCCCGGCGTCCTGGCCAAATTTCCCATTGGCCCTTACCATTCATGGCCTCCTAATAACCCCCATCTCTGAATTGGCTTCATTACTCTGCTCTCCTCTCCACTGATAGCTGATGTGGGGTGAGCGTTCGGGTGCACTATGGCTGCCGTCGCATCATCCAGGTGGGGCTGCACACTGGTGGTGGTGGAGGGGAGTCCCCATTACCTGTAAATTGTTTTGAGTGGAGTGTCCAGAAAAGCGCTATATAAGTGTCAGCAATAATTATTGTTATTATAAAATGCCCCTTACTGAAAGCAGAAATATACAAACCAGCCCGCGAAGGAGTCGGTGTTTAATAATAATATAATAATAATAACAACAACAACTCAAACGTACAAATGTCAAATCGTCATTGATAGAAGCCGCCAACAGTTCCTGCTGTAATGCTCTGTTATGTACCACTCTCATATTTTCATTGTTTAATAGAGAGACTCGGAGAAGGGTGAATACTCGTGTGTCTTTACTTGATCAACCTCACTTCCTCCCACATTTCCGGGTATTGTGGGTAATGTAGTACACAAGCGGCTCGCCAGATACAGCAGGTATCCCACCTGTCAGCTCCTCACAAGCAGAGGGCTCCGGTACTGTACATCAACACTCCCAGCTGATCCTCAGTAACAGCTCCTGGCATAGAAACACGACCCAGCGCTTTCCTGTCAACTCTTGTACACTTGAACAAGTAACAGCTTTATTCCCTGCTGGTAAGAGGAGAGACATGTCACTATAGATACAGTTCACACCTGAAGAAGGCTCCACAGACGATACGTTGTGTTTTCTCTCTTCTCTTTTCAGCAGGAATAAACCTGGTACTTGTTTTATCTTGTATATATATTTATTTATTGTAGTTGTCACTCAGTAAAGCGCTTTAAGAAACCACCTTTAAAGGCGCTATATAAAATAAAGTGGATTATTATTATATAAAACTCACACAACGTCAGCTCTTGCACACTCGTGTGCTTCTGCATCGACAGCTGTCTCCCGTCCTCAACTCGACCCGCAGACCCACACGAACTTGACCTGTCGAACCTGCTGTCGGGCTGCGGCTGGTTTTTACTGAAACGGAATGAATCCGGATCGGAGCCGCCGGACTGTCAGTGGGCCCGTCGCCATGGAAACCAGACCAACCGAACCACCTCCCCTGCTCGTCTAATAATATCGCATATGGCCACCATTGCAGGTTATTTGAGCCCTTCTCTGTGAATAGCAGGGACCGCAGCCATCGGGCTGATGGGAGATTTCCCTTTGGCTCAAGTAGCTGGCTGGGACCCTGTTGAGTGACGCCGGAGGCCTGGGTTCGAGTCGCCGACGTTGGGGAGCCGACCTGGGGCGACAGTGGCGAGGGCGCGTACCCACGTAAGCCCAGGAGCATTACAATATTAATTATTATTATTTTTGTTGTTCTTGTAACATTTGGATCTTGAAGTCAAACTTTTCACACATCCTGTACCATTTCTCACCTCAGCATCTCAGACTCAGTGTTTCCTCTTTTAGTTTTAATCACACGCTCTTCGGCGCTGACCAGATGTATATCTATATGTGCTTTAGTAACACTGATTCATGACTCGGTGAAAAAATTAACGCAATTTACCAACAGGTACAGGACATTTGGGAAGAAAATAGTTAGCAAGCTGATTTTTTACTTCCCAGTATAAATGTTATCTGCCGTCTTAATGGGACAGTTTATAAAACTCTTCAGGACCGGAGGACACAGGTGAGAGAGACATATAGCATTATTATTATTATTATTATTATTATTATTATTATTATTACCAGTACAGAAGCACCACATTTTAAACCAGTTTAAACTGGGACAGGGTGCAACCCGGATCAAGACAAGAACTGAGAGATTCCTCAATCAGTTTCAGTAAACCCCACTAATACCCCGTGTAGGAAAGAAGACTCGCTTGTCACTCCTGTTCTGTCCCGGTGTCGCAGTAACTGGGACTGAAGCAGACGGAGAGGAGACGTGCACTTCCAGAACTTTCCTTCCCGCTCAGTTCTTCCAGCTGAGCCCCAGACGGACTTTTCCCCTCCTGAGGAAAGAACATCTTCCCACACAAACAGCCGGTTTCTCTCGGAAACACTGGCAGCCCACAACAGGCACAGCAGAGGGAGTGTTTTTACCAGCTGCGCTGCCACACGGACACCAGGACTCCCCTCATCTGCAGAAACACCAGGGAAGAGCCTCCGCCCTCCCTCCCAGCCCACGGGAGATTCCTGCTGGAAGGAGCTGGCGGGGGATTCCCAGTCATTCCTGGGATTTCCAGGAAAGAACCGACTCCTCACCTGGGACTAAAACAGCCCTGAGAGGAGCTCGATCGCTCAAACTCGGAGCGTCGCTTAGCAAGCGGCACAGCAGCAGGATTTGGAGGACGAGCGAGTTTTGGTGCCGTAATTAAAAGGATGAGCCAGAAGCGGGTTTTGGCGCATGTTTTGCTCTTTTATTATCGGCTCATGAGAATAAAGTTTCCACCAGGGAGTAAAAAGAAAAACGCGCTATGGTATCTCACCGTTTTGACTTTAGTTCTCAAAATTACTACTTTTATGACTCGTAATTGTGAGATATAAAGTCCTAATTACCGAAAATAAAGTCGTAATTCTGAGACTTTAAGTCGCAATTGCGAGATATACTAGTCTTCTGTCACATCAGCTAAAAAATCACTTTGTAGGTTGGGTGGTGATATAGATAATAGACTCACAAAAAAAAAAACATAAAGATACTTCAATTTTTCAAATTGTACATCCTCTTCCTTCTCTTTAAAAAAATAATTAAAAAAGTGCCAATTGATCAAGAAAATGTCATTTTATGATGGGGTATTGAAGAAGAGTTTGTTAGTCCTGTCTTTTGCAATAAACACACTGTATTTTTGTTTTACATTTCACCTTTAATATATATTTCACTTTTTTATATCAACAGTATCCCAGTTAAGTTTTTAGCCTTGGAAAGAGGTTCAGACACAGTGACCCTTTCCCTGATCCTGCTGGTGGATCTCAAGAAATCCAGGGATCCAGTCACTATCTGGGATCTTTGCCCATCAGTCAAACACACAAAATCACAAGTAATAATAATAATAAAAAAACAACTTTATTTTATATAGCGCCTTTTAAGGTGGCTTCTCAAAGTGCTTTACAGAATGACAACAATAGAACAAGATCATACACAAGACAAAACACAATTACAATATACAGAGGATGGTATGGTGGTACTAAGAAAAGCAGAGAGGTGAAGAATGGAACCAGTTCAGTAAAGGCTTTTCTGAAGAAGAAGGTTTTGAGTCTGGATCTGAAGGAGTTTAGAGAAGGTGACTCTCTGATATCCTTGGAGAGAGAGTTCCAGAGCTTGGGGGCATAACAGGAGAAGACCCTGTCACCCATACAATGTAGACGGGCTTGGGGGACAGTAAGGAGAGCAGAATTAGAAGAGTGAAGGTTGCGAGGTGGGGAGCAGAGCGATAATAGTGCAGACAGGTACAGTACTGAGGTGCCAAGCCATGCAGAGCCTTATAGGTGCGCATGAGGATTAGTCCCCACAGAATTTGACCGGAAGCCAGTGCAAGGACTCCGGAACAGGAGTAATGTAATCACTTGCATTAGACCTGGTCCGGATTCTGGCTGCTGAATATTGGACATACTGCAGTTTGTTCAGAGTAGATTTAGAAACTCCAGCGAGTAGAGCATTACAGTAGTCAATTCCTGAGAACAAAAATGTGTTGATCAGCTTTTCAGCCACAGTTAGCGATAGCATAGGGCGTAGTCGAGTGATATTTCTGAGGTGAAAAAAAAGATGTTTTGACAGTATGCTGCACATGTGTGTCGAATATTAAACCAGAATTGAATATTACCCCAAGGTTTTTCAATTTAGACTAATAATTTAAAAGAACTGGGGTGCTGTTCAAGGCAGAGAGAACAGGAAAGAAAGCACACCCCCAAGTTACAGACATTAGTGTTACAAGTATATACATATACACTGTTACAATTACAGTACCTCCAAAAAGTATACATGACATATACAAAAAATACCATAATAAAAACATGATCAAAACAGAATATTAATTTAAAATTAGTTTTCATTTTTGTGTTTGTTCTTGTGTGCCTGTGGGTTGTGCATGCTCCTGTGCGTGAGTCTGTGCTGCTCTGGCTTCTCCTCACAGTAAAGCACTGAGTTCCTGCTCCTATCACTGTTCCTGCTGCTGCTCCTGTTGGGCCCCCAGGGCTCCTGCTAGGGGCCCAAATGCTGCCCTCAGTCCTGCTCCCAGTATCACTGCTCCTGTGCTGAGCTGCTGCTTCACCAGGTCCAGGTGTCTCTCTGCCTCCTCTCTGGCCTTTTCCTTATAGTGCTGCCTGAGCTCCTCCATCTCCCTCCTGTGTGTTCTCCTCTCTCTCTCCTCTCCCTCTCCTCTCTCAGTTCCTCCATCTCTCTCTGCAGCCTCTCTCCTCAGCTTCTCCTCCAGCACTCTCCTTCTCCCCTCATCCCTTTCCTCCAGCTCTGCTATCTGCTCCTCCAGCGCTCTGATCTCCTCTCGTGTCTGGATCTCCTCCTCCATCCTGCGGAAGTAGTTCTGCAGCTCCTTCTGGTGCTTCTCCCTTAGTCTCTCCTCCTCCTCTCTCTGTTTCCTCTCCTCTGTCTCCATCAGGATCTGCAGCTGCCCCTGTCTGATCTGGGACTTGGCCTCCTGGTATATCTTACTGCTGTAGTAGCTGCCCTTGTTTCCTGCTACCAGCTTCTCTATCTTCTCCAGCAGCTCTGTGACCTGAGTGGCGCCCCTGTCCTTGTTGTTGAGGGCGTGATACCTGTTCTCACACTTTCCCAGCAGCCACTGGAGCTCCCTGCTGCCTGTGTGCACAAACTCCTCCAGCGTCCTGCTGGTCAGCTCATCAGCGTGGGTGAACAGGATAATGGTGTGTTCCAGGGCCTTCTCCCCGAATATCTCCAGTGTCCTCTTCTCCTCCCCTGTGGATCGGCCCAGCGGGGTCACCAGGAGGAAGGCATGGGGTCCCAGGGCAGACAAGTTAACACAGAGCCCCACATCCTGTCTCCTGTCCCCCTCAGACAGTCCAGTGTGGAGCCAGTCTGGAGTGTCCACTACAGTCACCCATCTCCCGGACACTTCCTGTCCTCTTCCGGCTCTCCTGAGTGACCGCGGAGCTGCTGGCTTTGGAGGGAAACTCTTCTGAGCCCAGGATGGTGTTTCCTGCTGCACTCTTCCCAGCACCAGTCCTGCCCAGCAGCACCAGTCTCAGCTCAGAGGGGCGGGGCTGGAGTCTGGGTTTGACTTAATTCACTGCAACAGGAGGAGAGACAGGAACATCAGGGAGGATACACATGAGAGGAGACCAACCTTTCCACAGATAAGAAGGGTTCAGTTTGCTCAAGAGTCAAAACTTAAAGAGCCATTATAAAAGAGACTCATAATCTTTAGCATCAACTAACTACAGAGTTTTACGGGATGTTCATGATTTTGTGAACTTTTGTCAGAACTTTTCCCCCCCAAAGTGAGTCAAGTTTCATTTTAAAAATCATGTTCACTTACCGGCCTTCAAGCAACAACAGTCATGCTGTAGTACTGTACTGTTACAGGGGCTGCCAGGAAACCAATTGGTAGAACAGGAGGAACTTTATGCGCAACCATGAATCTTGCAGAATGTGGGAATGTGAGGGGTTCAATTAGGAGTGAGATTGTGAAACAGTGGGCTTGGGAATGCAATGCCGTTTGCAAGGGAGAGTGTGGGGCGTGACAGGGGCAGAGTGTAGAAGGAAGTTAATTGAAAAAGGAGAGATAATCTCTTCAATCCAGTTAAGAACAGCACTCTAGGAGAGTGTGCAGTCCAGTGCAATCATCCTTCTGGTATTTCACTCTGAAACTGATCACACCCAGAGTCAGAGTCCACTGTGTCTTTACTTCAGAGTATGAGAAGAGAGAAACAGCCTTAAAGCTTAGCACCTCTCAGCGGAATAAACTCAACCTCATGTTCCTGGTACCACATCCCCACGGCTGGGCTGTCCTGCAGTGATTCTCTTCCTCAGTCGGTAAGGAACTGTCCCTTCAACACTGAGACCTTCAGTCTTGACCACTTTGTTAAAAAAGCAAAATTCAGACTCCAGGCTGTTCAGTAATTCTCCATCTCACCCTGTTTGACACAGATTCTACAACAGGCTGCTGCTGTTTAGTCACAGACTCACTGATCTGCAGACAAGCTGTGAGTCTTTCAGACTGATGTACAGAAACAGCTCTTGTCTGGGTTTCTAATGACCTGCTGATGGGCTCTTTCATCCATTCCTGTCCTGCAGGACTTCAGAGCTGCCTTTGACACTAACAGATCAACTGAGGAGGCCATCGCCACTGCTCTACACACTACCCTCTCACACCTAGACAAGAGAGAAACGTATGTGAGAATGTTGTCGATTACAGCTCAGCATTCAACACCATCATACCCTTAAGGCTTATCACCAAGCTCCAGGACCTAGGACTAAGCTCCCCTCTCTGCAATTGGATCCTGGACTTTCTGACAGGCCGACCACAGGTGGTGAGAGTCAGCACAAGTACATCCTCCACCCTGACTCTGAGCATCGGTGCCCCCCCAGGGCTGAGTAATCAGACCTCTCCTCTACTCCCTATTCACCCACGACTGCATCGCCAGGAACAAGACAAACTCCATCATCAAGTTTGCGGACAATACAACGATCATCAGCTTGATCACGAACGGTGATGAGTCTGCAAACAGGGAGGAGGTAGAAACGCTGACAGCATGAAGTCATGACAACAGCCTCTCTCTGAACACCAGCAAAACTAGGGAGCTGATCGTGGACAACAGGAAGCACCAAGTAACAGACCACGCACCCATTCACATCAGCGGGTCTGCAGTGGTCCAGATTTTCAAATTCCTAGGTGTCAACATCATAGACGATCTAACCTGGACCTACCACACCAACCCCGTAGACAAGACAGCGGCTATGCTTTCTCCGCAGACTGAAGAAGTTCAGAATGCCGTCACACATCCTGACCAGCTTCTACAGCTGCACCACTGAAAGCATCCTAACCGGCTGCACCACTGCCTGGTGTGGTAACTGCTCCGCCCACGAGCGCTAGGTCCTCCAGAGGGTGGTGAAACTGACTCAAAACACTACCGGCTGCGCTACTGAACACAGAGGATATCGACTCTGTTAGATGCCTCAGGAAGGCCAGGTCCATCTTCAGGGACCCCAGTCACCCAAACCACAACTTGTTCTGTCTACTACCATCTGGAAACAGTACCGAAGTATACAGACCAAGATCACCTGGTTTCGTAACAGCTTCTTCCCCCAGGCAGTAAGACTACTGAACAGCCAACCACAGCAGATGCCTGCAGTTACCTCCTTGAACTGCACTCTCAGGACACCTACGAAGAGCACTAAATACCTCCTACCCTGTACCCTACTACTGTCAGGACACCTAAATACCTACAGATGCAGCCATTCAAAATGGGTGGGGTATTTCGCGGTATACCCCGGTGGGCGTGTCGCGGTATCACACAGTATCACGGGGTTAATCGCGTCATTTGACGTCATGCCAGAAAGTATCCGGCATCACCCTGTAAAACCACCAGTAGGAGCCAATAAAGCTTAACCTCTCATGTACAGCATTTGAGCTTTTAAATTTAAACTGTGTATTACAGCATGTTAATCATCAGTCATTAAAATGTTGGTATATTTTATGAAAGCAAGATTGCTTAGTTGGACAAAAGTACACAACCTACCTTAATAAGAAATATTTATGCATCAAAGCCTTTACCGAAGATATTACTAATAGTATTAATAATGAATGACTTTGGACAAGCTGTATACTCAAAGTATAATTTCTTTAGCACATTTGTACAAGCACTTGGAATCTGTCCAAGCCATACTTTGTCAGGCATTTTCTTTTACTTCAACAGACATAAAAACTCCCTTGCTTTTAACAGGTTGTTTCATAATTTCTAACTACGAAAATTATTTAAAATGCGACACTTATCATTCAACTAGAGCTCAAAATATCACAAGGATCCTCAAGAGCACAGCAAAGACTGTATTTAAAGATACTTGTATCAGATACATGAGTATCCAGGCTTTTTTATCAACGCTTTCTTTTCCGTATACCAGATATTATGGAACCACTTCAGAAGGGTGTGAGCCAGTCAGATTCGAGGAATCGGTACTTTAAAGAAAAAATAGACACCGGTATTCCATTTCTCTCTAAACATTTTAAGCATCGAAGTATTTAACTAACATGTGAAATAGCGTGTGAAAAAGTGGTAGTTTTAAGCTTTTCTGCGAATATAATATGGAATCGCGTATCTAAAGAAATTAATAACGATATGATTATATTCGTGTACTGCGACAGGGCTGTGTAGGGCTGTTTCGCCTCTCTCTTCATGTGACTTCCCTTGTAGCCCACTGGTCTACGTGCCTGATTACCAACTCATGGGTTGTGTGTTCAAATCCAGCTGGCGTTGTGACTTTTCTTTAAACAAACATTTCTTCGAAAAAATAGAATAGCAATATTATGGACAATCAATTGACTTTTATTTTTCAAAATATCATAACATGATTGAATCTAAGTCATTTTTGATAACAATGAATAGTCACCTTCTTCCCTTCTGACAACGGTCCCTGCTTCTGCTTCCTGCTTCTATTGTGTGTGTGTGTGGGGGGGAGGGATCCCTTCAGATCTCCCTTCAGATTTAAAAGGTTATTAATCATATCTTCAGTGTCACATCTTACCAGTGCAGCTGATCTTTTGCTGCCTGGGTGGGTGAACTATCACAAAGCTTTAGAGAACCTAACATTTCTATTATCAACAAATTGTAAATTTGTAATAGAGTAAATTTTTATAGAGCATTTCGCAATCACGCATTTGTTTCCAATCATGCAAAGTACAGTAATTTTTGAGAATCGATTCACCATGCCTTTCACATGCTCATAAAAGAGATTGATTTAGGAACATAAACATATTACCGTATGCAAACTGTACTGTATACAGTATGTATATGTATATTTAATGTCTTAACTGTGCCCATTTAAGTATTGAATATTTTAATGGAATTTTACCACTGAAGGGACATCTTAGTACCTGAGCATAAAAAGAATAGGAGCATACTGTAACGCGTGTGAAGGCCATAAACGATATGAATTTTGGAACTTAAACATACAGTATATGGCTTGTCTCAGTAGTTTAAAGAAAACATACACACCAGTATTCCATTTCTCCCTAAACATTTTAAGCATCGAAGTCTTTCATTAACCTGATACCGGAGTCAACAAGCATACTTTTTAGAATTTGATTAAAAGGGAATATAATATGGAATCGCGTATCTAAAGAAATTAATAACGATATAATTATATTCATGTACCGCAACACAAGAATAGTACACGCTGTACATTGTCTGTTGATAATGTTTCTGTAGTGCTTTTTCAGCACACTGCATGTGACCTTGCTGGTGGCTCTGTGGGTTAGGTTCCTGACTCCCATGTCACACAGCCTGTGATCGAATTCCACTGCAAACCATTACTTTTTTTTAACTAACATTTCTTTGAAAAAATGAAACGTTTCCCTTGGTCAGAGATTAAATAAAACCTCACTCGCACCAAACAAATTGATATTTCTAAATATCACAACATTATCGAATTTAAGTCATTTTAATAACAATGAATAGTCACCTATGCGTTACAAAATAAACATTTATATTGATTTGAATCGCGTTTTGATTTAAATCATAAACGCGTATTTAAATATATGTGTTTTTTGATTCACAATCAGACAAATGCAACATAAATTGATATCTTTGTCTTCTAAGTATCCTAATAAACTTTCAGCATAGCTTCCTCCCCGTTTAGATTTATTTTTCTTAGGATCTTGGGAGCAAACGTGGAAAGATTAGATTGTAATTGTTTTTATTTGTTAAATACATTTTATAAAAGTGTAATCTATGCTAAACAGTTGTACACCACCTGCTATAAAGATACATATTGTAATACTTTCGGTTCGGATAGGACAGAAACGAGAACTCAGACTTGCGGAGTTAAAGCAAGTTAAAGCCTTGATTTTATATATCACCTTTAAAAGTGGAATCTCAAAGCAAAGTAAATATCCAACACTGATTGTCATGCTAATAAAGCACCTTGAATTTAATTGAGGGAGAGAGGGGGGAGGGCGAGCAAAAGAGCCAGGAAAGACAGGCAAATAAGATACACTCCACAGACATTCACAACAGCGACATATCATAAAACGTTTGCACATATAGTTAAGTTATTACTTGGTTTTCAAAGTGCAATGAAATACAATATTGTTGTTGTTGCTGTAATTGTTGTTTTTATCCTGTAAAGCATTTTGAGAAGCCACCTTTAAAGGCGATACATAATAGCTCTGATTCTTATGGAATGTGTTCCGCCGGGGTATATAACTACCGGGGCAGTATAACTTTGTTCATGCACATACAGTGGCATGTTACATTATTAATTTGGGTGTCTCCTCTTGCCAGAAAGCTTTAAATTGCATTTTGAGTGCGGTTTTTGACTTTTTCTAAATTGCAACCCATAAATAAAGCTGATACAGTTTAGACTTATTTTAAACTGTATTACAGCAGCACAATGGACAATGCAACGTAAATTGCAAAAATGCACTTGGAATCTGTCAAAGCCCTACTTTGTCAGGCATTTTCTTTTACTGCAACGGGCATAAAAACTCTCTTGCTTTTAACAGAGCGTTTCATAATTTCTAACTACGAAAATTATTTAAACTGCGACACTTATCATTCATTCCATTTCATTTCATTCCATTATCAGTCTTCCATTTCTCCCTAAACATTTTAAGCATGAAAGTTTTCTGAAACGGTACCCAAATATACGATTGCTGTATAGAATGAATTTTAATTTTAAAAAATTATTTAATTTAACGAAAATTAAGCTGGAAATCTCGCCCCCTTCTACTTTGAAAATACCTGTGAAACTGGTTTAATTCGTCACAGCCAGCACTCCCGCAGAGAGGGGGGTTGTACTCGTTAATGTCTTAGCCAGGACACATCATTATATCTCATTTTGTATTTCTATAAAAAAATCGTTTGCCCAGCCACCATTGCTGTTATTGTTTTTATCCTGTAAAGCGCTTTGAGGAGCACAGCTTTCTCACCACTTAGATTACTTTTTGATACCATCCTTACACAAAGCAGAAACTTCTTGTATTTTCCGATGACATACAAGTGGAAAGATTACAGATTTTAATCCTCTTTTTTCTGAACCAGGGAAAATCTGATCATGTTTCTCTAACAATAATACATTTATTTTACATATCACCTTTAAAAGTGGCATCTCAAAACAATACAGTAGATGTAAACCACAGATTACAAAGTAAATACCCAGACAAATGCAAACGTGTTTTTAATAAAATGCTTTTATTCATTCAGCAGAGAGAGAGCGTAAAACCTGGGCGTAACAGCTGTTCCTTTTTCTGATCACTCGCGCTCTGGATAAACGTCTCACCTGTCCTGTTCTTTGTTTTCCTAATTTGCCGATTATGCCTTCTGCGATCCACTCCTGCCCTCACACCTAAAGAAGACTATTTTAAATTTCTTTGCGCGGTCCATTGTGCAATTAACCCTTGTATGTGCTGTCCTTAAGGTGATATCACATAAAGGTGATATGTAAAATAATGTTTTTTTATTATTGTTATAAACATGATCAGATTTTCCCCGGTTCAGAAAAAAAGATCTAAAGTATACTAGTCAAGAAAAATAAATCTTGTGGGATTTGATCACAGACCATGTGACATGGGAGTCAGGAACCTAACCCACAGCGTCACCAGCAAGATCACATGGAGAATGCTGAAAAGGCACTACAGAAACATTATCAACAGGCAATGTACAGCGTGTACTATTCTTGTGCTGCAGTACATGAATATAATTATATCGTTATTAATTTCTTTAGATACGCAATTCCATATTATATTCCCTTTTAATCAAATTCTAAAAAGTATGCTTGTTGACTCCGGTATCAGGTTAATGAAAGACTTCGATGCTTAAAATGTTTAGGGAGAAATGGAATACTGGTGTGTATTTTTTCTTTAAACTACTGAGACCAGCCATATACTGTATGTTTATGTTCCAAAATTAATATTGTTTATGGCCTTCACACGCGTTACAGTATGCTCCTATTCTTTTTATGCTCAGCTACTAAGATTTCCCTTCAGTGGTAAAATTCCATATAAATATTCAATACTACAACGGGCACAGTAAAGACGTTTACTGTAAATCTTTCTACGACAGACCAACGGACCACGAGTGCCCCTGTCGGTCAACCAATCACGCACCGTGGTACCGCGCGTCATCGTGCGTCACAATGCGTGACGCAGTAGCCAATTACCTCCGGTACGTGTCTGTACCGCGCACTTTGAATGGCTGCATCTGTAAATACCACCTATCCTTGTGTTACCTCTGCACTATCTGTAAATTGCAATTGTGTAATCTGTTGTATCCTAATGTTAACCCCTATAAATTCCTGTCCTTCTACACTTCTATCCCTCTTACCGAACCTTTAACCAACTCGCGGCGAAAGCATTTCAATGCCGACAACACTGCTGTGTGCTGTACTGTTCGTGCATTGATAAATAAGCCTAGATTATTGATTGATTGTTGGTCAGACAGTCTTGAGGAACATATTACAGAGATTGAGCTGCTGTGTGATGGATTAAATCTAATCATCCAGATAGAAAACAGTTCAATTACAGCACAGAGGATTTAAACAGACACACATCTGTGTGCCACTGTTAGTAATACAGTACAGAGCGGAGCACAGTATTATTTTAATTCCTAACAGGAAACAAGATGGTTGAATCTCTGAGTTTGATGACCAGTAAAATCAGTGACTCAGTAATACAGCTTCAATCACACTCACTGTTGGGAGGGTTGAATTCTTTACTGTTTCTCCTCTTGACAGCCAGTCTGGGCTCCTCTGTCTCTTTCTCCAGCTCCTCTTCCTTCAGTGTCTTTCTCATCTTCTCCTTCAGCTCCTCTTCTCTCCTGCTTCACTCCTCCTCCAACCTCTGTCTGAGCTCCTCATCTCTCTCTCTCCTCAATCCTCTGTCTCAGCTCCTATGTCTCTCTATCTGTCCTCCTCCCTCTGTGTGAGCTCCTCCGTCTCTCTCTGTCTCTCCTCCTCTCTCTGTCTCAACTTCTCTGTCTCTCCCCCTCCCTCTGTCTCAACTCCTCTGTCTCTCTCTGTCTCTCCCCCTCCCTCTGTCTCTCTCTGTCTCTTCTCCTCCTTTTGCTTAATATATTTTTCTGGTTCAGTGTGTAGTTGCTCAATGTCAGTTGTGAAGTACAGCCCATAGTTTCCTGCCACCATGTCCTCTATCTTCTCCAGGAGCTCTGTGACCTGAGTGTGGTCGCCCCTGTTCTTGTTGTTGAGAACATGATACCTGTTCCCACATTTCTCCACCAGCCACTGGAGCTCCTTCCCTCCTCTCTCAATGCGCTGCTCAATGGTTGTGTTTCTAAGTGTGTTCTCCCAGGTGAACAGCACTATTGTGTGTTTCCACACTCTCTCACTGAGAAGATTGAGATGCTTTTCCACTGATCTCCAGTGGTCTGTGATTGAGTCCAGATTAATCTCCAGGAGGAGAGCGTGGGGTCCTGGTGGCACAGAGACACACTGGGCTGAATCACCTTTTTATTCCAGTCTAGAGTGTCCTCGAAAGGATGCTCCTGTCCACCTGAGTACCACTGAACACAGAAATACCATTCTGGTGTGTTAACTACAGTGACCTGCCTCCCAGTTACTTCACCCTGTCTCTTCTCAAATTCCTCCATTCCTCTCTTAGTGTCAAACTCCTCTCTGCCCAGGATGGTGTTTCCTGCCGAGCTCCTCCCAGACCATCTCTCCCCCAGCAGCATGATCCTGATCTCTGAGAGACACTGTGGTGCCTCATGGGAATCAGCCTGTTGCTCCCCTGTCAGAGAGAAAGATCACAGATTACCAAATTTTTATCACACATGCAATTTTTGTATCTATTCTCTCTCTAGACACATGTCCTTTGATGGTAGATGATTTGTTCTATTTTTTACTAAAATATATGGGGGGTCAAGTGACCAATTCAAGATGCCTGCTGAAATTTAAGCTCTGCCCCACCTTCTCTTTATTTTCTTTATTTTATTCAATCTCCCCCCTCATTGTTTACTCAGCTATTAACTGTGACACCAACATGTCTCCCAACCATGGCAGAGGCACAGGAAGTGCAAGATTTTCCTTTTTGTGTGAAGACCCGAGCTCACAGCACCCGGTCAGGGAGGAAAGAGCAGATGACAGATAAAACTCCCAACCTGTGGAAACCTCTCACTGCCTGCAGGCACCCCCTGCTGGTGAAGATCAGGTCAACTTGTTCACCGCCTCAGAGAGCTCATTGATTGAACACAGTGCCTCACCACCAGCGAGGCCGAGATACAGAAACAGAGGGTGAGATGAGCAAAGGGCAGAACTGATGGTGCAAAAGTGTGAAAGTCATGGGCCTGACGTGGACTTCGGAGTTCCACACCACCTGTCGGATTCTTTCACATGCAAGCTGTATTGAACTTGTATTAGATAGTTAATGACCGAGTCCACAGGTCACCAAGCCCCGAAGTGTGTTGGTGTGATTTCACCTCTTCCATCAGAGAGCAAATTCAGAATATTCTCACGGATTTCCAAAGCCAGTCAAACTATGCATGTGAAGCTACATCTGTTCATGTTACCTGTGTCCAAGATTCACATTATAGATGATCATTTCAGGACAGATGAGTCAAGAAATGGCAGAGGTCAAAGGAAAAATGGAGTTAGTGTCTAGGCCCTCTTCACAGTACTAAGTTTTAATTAGTTAACTGGTGTAGAACAGCCAGCTGATCAGAGATGCTGTGTCCGTCCTGCTGTTGAAATTCTGTACAGCAGTGTTTTTTTTTTCACCTCCTTCATGATGGAGTGGAAGAATCAGGTCAAGGTGACAGTACAGCTCAGGAAAGGAAAAAAAAACATGAGGAATGACCTATTCAAAAAGAAACAGTTTTATTTGTCTGAGGTGATAAAAATCCCAGTTACAGCTATGGGTCAGTTTCTCCGGTCATCAACTTTCTGAACACAAGAAGTAGGAAAACAAAAAACAAGGACAGAAGTTTTGGGGACTCAAGTTCAAACACTGAAAGTAGAAATTCCCTGGCTACTGTCACATCTGGCCCTTGTATCCATCAGTGACTAAATAACGAACAGGCAAGACTCTTTTTATATTCTGCGTGTCTCTCTGCTGCTCCGGTTTCAAACAGGAAACAACCATGTCTGAACATATCAGCCGTGTTTAAAACTCCTGCAGATACATTAGTGAACCTGAGGTTTTACACCAATTAAATTGTTTTTACTGTAAATTAACTTCTTAGTACAAACCAGGGGAAATATATGATGTCCTTCCTGTTCAGGTTTCACAGTACTAATCTCCGATCGCTGACAAGAGAAAGTGAAAGTAAATCAGCTCCTCTCTCTTAGTTCAGACCCTGTGTGTTTGACAGACAGAACAAACTCTCAGCAGACAGGAAGAAACTTCTCCAGCTGCTGCTGTGCTCTGTGACAGAGAAGAGACCTTCAGTGACTCCCTTACCGACACTCTGACAGTTAGAACAAGAGACATCTCACCAGGGCTGAGCGCTGAGCTCTCAGATGCCATCTCTCTCTCTCCTTCCCTCTTCCTGGTGACCTGAAGGAGAAAGACTTCCTGTTCTCTTCAGGTAAAGGTGAGCTCACCTGGGTGAGGAAGAGTCTTCTCTGGCGCCACCTGGTAGATCAGTACAAACGAAACTTAATAAACTGCCAGGAAAATTCATAACGCATCTATTCACTCAGGAAGCATTAAACATTAAAATACTTTTCATGAGTAAACTCTCATGTGACTCGTGTTGTTCCAGTAACAGGCAGGTCTGTCAATCAATACAAATGAAAGTTGCTTCAGGTGAAAGACTAAGAAAACCCAGATATTTTAAAAGTAACTGAGGCAAATCGCACAAGCTGTGTCTTTAATACAATTATTAACTACAAATGGAATGAAAAAGCCACTTCTCCTGTGAACCTGGAACACTGAGTCAGTGTTTTCTGATATGTGCCTGTATTAAGAAGAGCTAATATTTTTTTGTGCATCAAACAAACACTCTTACTGGGGGAAAAGCATGTAAAATTAATTTAAAAGAAACAAGTAGTATTTAGAGAAACAGGTGAAAACATCACCAAGGACATCAGAGAGTCTACTTCCCTGAAGTCTTTCACATCCAGACTCTAAACCTTCTTCAATAAAAGAGCTTTAATTTCACTGCCCCTGTGTAATTCTGCTGTTTCCTCTCAGTGTGGACTTTTTCTCTGGAATATAAGGCGCTATATAAGATACATATTATTAATGTTCTCACTTCAGCGTTGTTAATTTACCTGCAAAGAATTAAGGAAGTATATTAATAAACTCTGTGTATAAAAAGAATCAATTGTGCTGTTTTTGTTTTAGATTTTGTCCCAAGGCTGTATTCCAGGCATCACGGATCAGGAGAGAGAAATTGTTCGGGGATTTAAATACGATTTAAAAGAAACTGATATGCTTTAAACAGGCTTCGATGTACGATGAGCTTTCAGGAGCTGATCGTATATCCTGAAAGCGTGATTTTCGAGCACTTTCTCGATTTCAGAACTGAAAATCCATAATTTCTCGCTAAACCGACACACCGTGAGAAGAGAGAAAAGTTCAGAATTTTCTCCTGACCTTCGGAGCGGCCGTGCCGGCGCTCTAACCCGCTCCGGTCCGCAGGTCCGAGCGCAGTTCACATGAAATGAGCAGAACCGGAGGAACCGGCACTCAGGAATGCGGAGGAACTGGAGGCACCGCCGGGAGCGAGTCACGGCACCGGCGCGCCGTAATACTGCGAGAATAGGCGCCTCTGCAGCCTGAGAGATTCGCACGTCCAGGACCCGCCTCGCCCGGCTCTCGCAGGGAAACCATGTCCACGGAGAAGACGGGCGGGTTCCACGAGTGTTCGTGCCCAGACCACTGTGAAGAGTTTCTTCTGTGGGGCTGCCGTGTACTAGCGGTGACCGAGGCTCCAATAAATGCGGGGACTTCTATAGTAGAGATAAAACGGTAGGAGAGCTGACAGGTGTGTCTATACGGAGGCTCTGTTTTAACTGTGCATGTGTAGCAGTTATTAAATTATATAAATTATATCAGCAAACAAATTTAAATGAAATAAATAATTTCGATATAATGTAATCTGCATTTTAATAAACACATGAGTGAGTGAGATATGTTTTGTGACGTGTTATACATGTTACATGTTGTTATGTGTTATACTGTACATGTGCAATATTTTTCTTATTTTTTGTAATAAAATAATGTGCTGTGGTTTTCTTTTCTTCTCTCTTTTTTTGTTTCCATTCTGTTTAAATGTACAGGAGTGCTGGGTGTCCATAAAATTTTCCCTCAGGGGACAATAAAATCGTATCTATCTAGTGTATATCATGATTAGATGTTACATCAGCTACAATCGTTTTTATACTGTGTGCTTGTTGAGATAGAAGGACTCATTACAGTCTATAACAGTACAGAATCATTTATATCTCATTTATATATACTGTGTGCTTGTTGTGATGGGTATCCTACAGACAGGACTCAGTACAGTCTATACCAGTACAGATTCATTTATATACACTGTGTGCTTGTTGTGAGGGGTATCCTACAGACAGGACTCAGTACAGTCTATAACAGTACAGATTCATTAATATCTCATTTATATACACTGTGTGCTTGTCGTAATGGGTATCCTACAGACAGGACTCAGTACAGTCTCTCTCTCCTTCCATCTTCCAGGTGAACTGAGGGGGAATAGTTCCTATCCTCTCAGTGAATCAGTGACATGCCTTAGAACAACAACCACCACAAAACAAATCAAAGTCGAATCACAGCAAAAGACATACAACACAACCTTACCCACTGGAGCACACACAAACACAACACACACTAAACAACACACACACAAACTGAAATACTACTTCAACTTAAATAGAGAAGCTGAGTATTTGACCAGGGTAAGAAACAGCAAAGAGGAACAGACACTGAGGAAGTATTTCAGTATATCACAGCGAAACTTGAAAAAGGAAGATACCTCCACACTAACACACTGTGTCACGGATCTGTACTGACCAGCAGTCAGGACACTGGGGTCCTCACCCCTACTCTCACACACAGTGTCCTGGATCTGTACTGACCAGCAGTCAGGACACTGGGGTCCACACTCCTACTCTCACACACAGTGTCCTGGGATCTGTACTGACCAGCAGTCAGGACTCTGAGGTCCACACCCCTACTCTCACACACAGTGTCCAGGGATCTGTACTGACCAGCAGTCAGAACTTTTTTTATATTTATACATACTGTATGTGTCATTGTCAACACCCCTACTCTTACAGTGTCCTGTCTGTGTCTGTGGTTTGTAACCTTTCTTATGTTCAGACAGATAAGGGAGAGAAATTGACTTTTATGTTTTATATTGACTTTATTCTCATGAGCCGATAATAAAAGAGAAAAACTGGCGCCAAAACCCGCTTCCGGCTCGTCCTCCGGATACCGCTGCTGCGCCGGTTGCTAAGCGACACTCCGAGTTTGAGCGCTCGAGCTCCTCTCAGGGCTGTTTTAGTCCCAGGTGAGGAGCCGCTTCTTTCCTGGAAATCCCAGGAATGACTGGGAATCCCTCGCCAGCTCCTTCCAGCGGGAATCTCCTGTGGGCTGGGAGGGATGGCGGAGGCTCTTCCCTGGTGTTTCTGCAGACGAGGGGAGTCCTGCTGCCCGTGTGGCGGCACAGCTGGTAAAAACGCTCCCTGTGCTGTGGGTGTTGTGGGCTGCCGGTGTCTCCGAGAGAAACGGGCTGTTTGTGTGGGAAGATGTTCTTTCCTCAGGAGGGGAAAAGTCAGTCTGGGGCTCAGCAGGAATAACCGAGCGGGAAGGAAAGTTCTGGAAGTGCGCGTCTCCTCTCCGTCTGCTTCAGTCCCAGTTACTGAGACACCGGGACAGAACGGGAGTGATGAGCGAGTCTTCTTTCCTACATGGGGTATTAGTGGGTTTTTTTAGGAAACAGGACAGAGACATATAAAAGGACACCAGTGGGAGAGAGTGCTTGATGAATCTCTCAGTTCTTGTCTTGATCCGGGTTGTACCCAGTCCCAGTTTAAACTGGTTTAAAATGTGGGACTTCTGCCCTGACAAGACCCCACATGTGTCTCCACATGAGACGGGAGTCCTGTAACGTGTGTTTAGACAGAACGTGTGTTTAGGGGAGAGTTTCTGGACGAGTATAAAAACCGGGAAATTCGCTTTTTACAGCAACACTTTCTGATTAAAGTGTCCCGTTACTTCACTCTCAAGAAAACAATTTAAAATGAGTTGTTCCTTCCAGAAATTGATTATTTATTTCTTATTAGAAAAAGATTTCATCTCTTGACTGTTACTCCCCCACGAGGCTGAAGTTGGCTTCTTATTTGCGTTTTTCGTTCCACCTTAAATGCTGCTGCTGTGATGTTATATCGCCTTTCCCCTGTAGATGGCTCTCTACAGACATGTTTAACTGAAACGCATACGGCCAAAATTGCAGGTTGTGCGAGCCGGCTTACCAGCGCTGTGACGTCACCGCCCTTCCCTGTGAATAGCAGGGACCGCAGCCGTCGGGCTGACGGGAGATCTACCTTTAGCTCAACTGGCTGGGTCCCTGTTGAGTGATGCTGGAGTCCAAGGCTTGAGTTCCTGATGGTGGGGGGTTGATCTGAGGTGGCAACAGTGAGGGCGCATACCCACGTGAACCCAAGAGCTGTACAATAATAAAAATAACTAAAATGTGCAAACTTCAAATCGTCATTGATAGAAGCTGCCATCAATTCCTGCTGCAATGCTCTTGTATTTTTATTAATAGAGAGACTCGGAGAAGGGATGTGAATACTCGTGTGTCTTTACTTGATCGACCTCACTTCCACCCTCCATTTCTGGGTATTGTTGGTAATGTAGTACACAAGCAGCTCGCCAGATACAGCAGGTTCACACCTGTCAGCTCCTCACAAGCAGAGGGGTCCGGTACTGTACATCAACACTCCCAGCTGATCCTCAGTAACAGCTCCTGGCATAGAAACATGACCCAGCGCTTTAATGTCAGCTCTTGTACACTTGAACAAGTAACAGCTTTATTCCCTGCTGGTAAGAGGAGAGACATGTCTCTATAGATACAGTTCACACCTGAAGAAGGCTCCACAGCCGAAACGTTATGTTTTCTCTTTTCAGCAAGAACAAACCTTTAATGTTTATTATAACCTTTAGTTATTATTATTTAACTCCTGGGAGACCTGCAGCTGATAGTGTAACTGTGTTTGATCCTGTATCAATTTTTTTATTAATTGTTGTTGTCATTCAGTAAAGCGCTTTGAGAAGCCACCTTTAAAGGCGCTATATAAAAAACACGACCCGGCGCTTCAATGTCAGCTCTTGTCCACTCGTGTGCTTCTGCACCGACAGCTCTCTCCCGTCCTCAGTTCAACCCGCAGACCCACACGAACCTGACCTGTCAAACCTGCTGTCAGGCTGCAGTGGATTTTTACTGAAGAGGAATGAATCCGGATCGGAGCCGCCGGACTGTCAGCGGGCCCGTCGTCATGGAAACCGGACCAACCAAACCCCCCGTGACAACCCTCCTTTGCTGGTCTAATAATAATAATAATAATAATAATAATAATAATAATAATGATGATGATGATGATGACGATGCTGGCCGTTTCTCTCACCCGTGTCCTCCAGTCTGGGGGAGTTGGAGTTTCTGTGAGAAATTGTCTTTCACTCTGAGTCTCTCGAAGGGATGATTCATAACAATAATTACTTGACTTCTTAGCAAATAATTTATCATTAGTATAAATTAGTACCACATAAAAAAGTGCTTATAGGAGACAGGGAAGGAATTTCATATATGTGCTATATGAAACCACATTCTATCTGTCTGTTATTATTAATTGGACTACCATCATATTCAACCTTTAACCAGGTGTGATACAAGATAGGTACTCGAGCAAACATGAAAGTCCTGCCAAGGTGAAGTCAAGCATTTTATGGAGCAGACAGTACCCGTGATCTTTCACAACCTTTCTTTGATTTGTGAAACTCTTCTTTCGTTTTGTTGTTAGCTCCTCTGCCTGTGGTGTGAACAGCAGGACATTGTTTGTTGAAACTGAAATTCGTCAGTACCTGGTGCTGCTGAGCTATGCACTCAGGCATTTTTAGTCTTTTGACAAGGTCAGACAGACATCCTAAAATTTCTGTGACAGAAATCTGGAAAAGCAAGGGAACTGCCAAGATAAATTGTGCTGAATGATAAGATCACTTTATTAGCCCTATACAATTTTTTGCATTAGGAATTTGTCTTTTCACATACTCCAGCTTGCTCTCCATGAGACACACAGACAGGAAGAGAGAAGCTTGGGGTCAGAGAGCAGAGTTAGCCATTTATATGGTGCCCCTGAAGTAGCTGGGGTTAAGGGTCTTGCTCAGGAGCCCAACAACGCAGGATTCCTCTGCCAGCTGTGGGATTTGAACTGGCAACCTTCCAGCCCAAGCACAGATCCTTAGCCACCCCACCACCCATTACTATTTATACACAATATTAATACCAAAATCTGAATTTTATAAAGACCTGGGTTCCAGAGTTTTCCATGTGAAAATTTAAGCATATTTATAAAGGCTTTCGAAGCCTTGGGAAACTGTCGAGGTGAAAATTCTTCCACCAGGAGGGTTAACATGCTGGAGATTGTTGAATTTAACCAACTGACCAGGGCCAAAAATCTGTCACATGACTCTTTGGAAGAGTTTCGTAAGCGTAAGTATCAACAACAAAGTGAAATTTACTCGCCAGGCTCTCTGCAACTGTCTGCTACTTGGCTCTGTATATCACTTAAGCCTTTCCTGGCATTTACTGTAGTTACAAAAGCAGGAAGACCCCCACCCTTCCTTCTGGCGCCATGTTTAACCATTCCATGTCCCAATCGCAGCGGGCCAGAGAGAAAAAAGTGAATCCCAGCAATGATACAAATATATTATTGTGGTCAGGGGGAGCAAAACATCAGTATTTACTGCTTGTAATTACTGTAAGACTTATGGCTGAATTCTGAGCCTAAATATAAAGTTAAAATCTCAAAAAACAGAGGAATGTTGGAAACGTGTGACTGTTCAGGGGCATAAATACAAATAGAAGATAAATGCTTTTTAACATCTCAGATCAGTTTCATCAAGGTCTCCAAAACGAACAAGAAAAAGAGCCTTTTCAGAGAACAACTACTTCGTGTTTACATAGAATAAGTAGATGTATGAGTAATCGGATTTCTCATTTGTTTAAACAGTGAAATTTCAGCTGCAGAAGATCGCACCGGAGACAGCACTAGCTCTGCTTCTCATAGACATTCAGGAAAGGGTGAATTAAGCCATTCCAAGCACAATAATAGGGCAAGTGCAATAAGTTTAAAATATACATCAAGTAATGTAAATTAAACAGCTCTGTGGGACAAGAAACAAAAGATAGAGAAAACCTAAAAGCTAAATGTCAGTCTAAATTAAGACAAATGAAAATTTAGGATGTTAAAGTTAATACAGACACTCCAGTACATTAACACTGCACTGAGAGAGAGAGGAGTAAATACAGACATACTGACTGGACACTCCTGTACATTAACACTGCACAGAGAGAGAGGGGGGTTAATACAGACACACTGACACACACCACTCACACATACCACAGCACTGCTACAGGCACAGGGTTTAAAATTAAGGGAATATATTTATACAGTAGATACAGATGCAGCTACAGTAGAGATACAGAACAGATAGAGTACAGCAGACATATAGATGTAGTACAGATATTGAGACAGTACAGTCCTGGTACTGGGAATGGTTTCAAATATACAATATATATCAATAATAATATATACATGTACAATATAGATCTAGAGAATATATCTATAGCTACAGATACAACTACAGTAGAGATACAGTACAGATATAGTACAGTAGACATATAGATATAGTACAGATACTGAGACAGTTCAGATACAGTACTGGTACTGCAAAGCACTGCTTCAGGCACACAGGTTTAAAATAAATACAATATGGATCTAGTGAATATATCTATAGATACAGCTACAGTACAGATACAGTACAGATATAGTACATTAGACATATAGTTATAGTTCAGATATTGAGACAGTACAGATACAGTACAGTACAGATAGAGTACAGTAGACATATAGATAGATAGATAAGACTTTATTGATCCCAAAGGGAAGTTGAGGTGTTACAACAGCCCAGCCCAAGACAAGCAAAAACAAACATCAGAATAGACGAAAAATTAAAATACATACAGTAATACAAAATAAACATAAAATAAATATATAGGTGTGCGCAAAATATGCACAGGTAAATATAGATTGAGTGTTTAAAAAAGTACAATAGTGCAACATGCTGTCCATAGATGAGCAAATGAAGGGCTGACAGTCCTAGCCTAGGGCAGCGTTATACTGTACACACAGCCGCCGGGAGGAAAGACCTGGGAAAACGTTCCCTTGAACACCATAGCTGGAGCAGTCTGTTGCTAAAAGTGCTCCGCTGCCTAATAACAGTCCCATGAAGCGGATGAGAGGTGTTGTTCATGATGGCTGTGAGCTTGGGCAGCATTCTCCTCTCAGCCACCACCTCCAGGGGGTCAAGGCTCAGCCCCAACACAGAGCCAGCCTTCTTGATAAGTTTATTGAGCCTTCAGAGAGCCACTATGATTACATATTTGGCGTCCCTGAGCCGGTTTTCCTACAGTGTTAACAGTCCACTCCAGTGTAGTGTGCTCTCTGAAGGCACCAGTTCTGTAGGGTTTGGGCATTTACTGGGACAATTATTAATTGTAGCAGTAAATCACAAAATGATTCTTTTGATGGCCTTAGAATCCAACCATGCGATATAACTCAAACAACGCACACACACAGGTACTAATAGACGAGGATACATTTATTAATACATAGAATATGCATATAAACCTAACACATCTTATCGAGAGGGTTATCAGAATACAAAAGGTATATATTCAGTCAGTTACAAAGAGTTACATATATCAAGAGGACATACGTTCAGTATATCATTCATTTAGACCGTTTCGTAAAGTGAACTTGGTTATAACTTCTACATCAGATACTCAAAACAAGTACATAACTCTTAGGAATTAAATTGATATCAACTGGTTGGGATAACAATTGAATTCTCGAGCTGTAATGCAGTGAAGTTGAATATTCATCCAATCTCTGGGGATTCAGATCTCCTGCGGGCACAAAGAGGCTTGTTGTCCAATCCGCGCTCTCTGGCTCCGTGCCAGGCTGTGCTGTGCAGCTTGCGACGGTGCGCTGCTGATGCTCAATGTTGGCTTTAACTAGCAAAGTTTGTGCACAGGAGAAAAGATGACTGTGGGTCCCAGCAAGTCAGGAAGAGGACCAGTTCGTTCCTGATGAAGAGCTAGTTCTGAATAGTGATTCAGCTGTCCACAGTTCCGACCTGTTCACGAGGCCTGCTGCTGGTGCTAACCTCGGGTGGATCCTCTGGTTATTCTCTGGCAACCTCCGCTCTAGACTCTTAGAACAAAGGAAAGTTCTGGCACACGGACACACTGGCCGTTCCGTGGTTGTCCGGGCTGAGTCTCAGGATGGTCAGGAGGCGCGCTGCGAGAATGTCCTGCCCTTGGGAGCCTTCTGCTCCTGGGCCGTCCTGCCCTGGAATTCTCCTTTGAATTCCCTTTAGAAAAGTCCACAGAATTCTACACTACAGGCTCTCTGTGTTGCCTGTTTTTACCTGGAGGAACTTCAGCTCGTTGATTGGCTGAAAGTTCCATGGGCATCAGAGTCCCACGTGGGTTACTTGGCCCTACCAGTCCCTGATTGGTTGATCAAGGTGAGATATGAGTCACTTACTCCTGACACTTAGGAATGCAGTCCAGATGTCCATCTGGCACTCCCTAGACAGATAGGCGCCAATGGATGCCCATTGATCATGATAGCCAGGCTTAGCTAAGTGCATCCCCCTTTGGGAGCTGTCCCTTATCAAAAGAAAACATCTTTAAATCAGCCTGCCTGAATAGCTTCTCTGTGGCTGCACCACAGAGATGAAGAGAGAAATGAGGCCTCATTTGGGAAAGCACAGCAACACTTAATTCTGTCTTATTAACAAGCATTGCCGCTACAATAAGTAGGAAGAAAGATACAATGTTTTGAAAATGTAATATGTTTTAAAGGATTAAAGGGAAAAGAAATACTTTATATACGCAAACTAATTCAACTGAGCTCCTCTAAACAATATCGCCTGAAGAATTGCCAAAGCACAATGTATCAATTTTGGTGACATTGGGGGAAAAGGATCACAACATTGAAAACCACAAGGGTTATTTTCAACAGCAAAATTTATGCTTGCAAATATTTGACAAAAAAAGGAATATTACACGCACGGAAACCAATATTTACCACTAGGGTAGAATGCAGCATAGAACAGTTGGATAGAAGGTTAGTGTAACTCTATAGTGCATCGCAGAGGTCAGTCTCTTCCCCCTCATTATGCAGGCTGACTTGTTCACAGTGAACTGTCCTCCAGCGATAGTCAGCTGGAATCACTGACGCAGACATGATGTTAAGACTCTGACAGCATCTTGGCTGATTTGGTTAAAGTGTTTTCCTATTAAACAGGAGATTCTGCATTCAAATCCCAGCAGTGCCTTTCTTCCTGTCTTGTCTTACAAAATGTATCACTATGGATGATTACGTGCAGCTTGATTTTGTTTAATGCAAGTTTTCATTCCCTTTCTGATGGCTCTCTACAGTAATTTTTAAAAGTACTAATCGGGATGGATTACTGTACATATCCTCAGTAAAGGGGAATATATAAGTAGTGACTATCCAAATTGCATTTTTGTGTGAAACACATTTCAGAAAATCGAAAACCAATTTTCAAAACTCACAATAACAAGACAAAGGCAAAACATAAGTTCACTTTCACTTTATGCATATTTACCACAACCTTGCCTTCTGATCATAAAAAGTCTTAATTTTAATATAGCAGTTTTAAATGGGACATTCAGAACATGGCATATGAGAATATATGGTTAACCGAGGATGAGCAAAGGATGATCGCACTTTCTGCTTATTGTTATGAACCTACCCCTGGTTATAAAAATGTCTCACAATTCTGACACTGAGGTGTGAGACACAATGTAACAGGCTCTCATAATCCCGAAATACAAGAAATTTTACTGTAGTGTTTTATAAATTTGACCCTGTGAACATTGCATGTCCCTCCTTCCTCATTACCAAAACATCTCAATGTCCCGGCACTACGTACATTTGTAATTACAACACTTCACTGTTTCATTTATGAGTTGTGACATTGTGACCATGGCATGTTAAAGTATATAGAAAATCTAGATCAGAACAGGCTAAATGCAATTCCTAGTGATTTATCATTTTCTTACTTTCTAAATGAAAAAAAATATTTTTTCAGTGATTATGACACTTCAGTATGACATAAAATATGCTTCAATGACAGAATAAATAATAATAATAATAATAAATAAGCATGGAAAAAATACCCAAAGTGGACATTCATAGTTGTGATTATAGAATGTTAGATATCGGGTGGGTAGCTGCGTCAGCATGCGTAAGCTGCAAAGGAACAAGTAAAGGACTATTCCTGCCGAAAAGAGAAGAAAAGAATCACAATGTTTTGGCTGTGGAGCCTTCTTCAGGTGACAGAAAGACAGGGCAGTAAGCAAAGATATTTTTTTTTTATCATTGCTGAGTGCAGTTTATCGCTGATGACAACATCAAAGACATTAAGGAGTTTTTACGGCTAACAGCTCCACATCAACTTCCTTTCATAACTAACCTCATCAGATCCTTCAACTCCCAACTCTTCCAGTTTCTCACTTCAGAGACGGATAAAAAACTCAAAATCCTCTACAGAGAAAAACCATCAACACCCTTATCACCTCCACCAAACTTAACCTTGGTGTTACTACACCCTCTGACCTTTCCCTTTCACCCCTTTGCATCCTCAGCTAACATATTTTAATAGTACAACAAAACTACAATAGATTGTACAGTATTTATGTTTAAAATTAAAGTAAATGTGTCAAAATATCGAAGTCCAAATGCACGGTGCTAATGTAACAAAGCTTGCAAGTTCTTAAACAAGTCTGCATTGTATTTTTAAAATATTTCAGCAGAGGATGCAACGGGGGTATAAATGACGACTCGACTTTTTCTTGGGTGAATTTGGTTTTCTGGGGAGTTGCGATGTTGGGCATACAGTAACTGGACATTTCCCGGTGATTCTGACACGTGTTAAGCACTCACATTTCCTGTAAAAATTAAATTGGTTAAGGTTTCGCTGAGAAATCCAATCGACCTTTGCGAAGACAATGTTTACATCGCAAAAGAAACCCGTCCCTGGGTGGACTCGAATCACCAACCTTTCAGTTAACAACCGAACGAGCCACACAGACGGAATGGTGGGTCTATGTCTCGCATCACGACTTTCCGGTTAAAAAAAAACTTTTTTTGCCAGCTGGTAATATTTCTTCTGCACTGATAATCAAGAATTGAATTTCATTTCTCGCAAGCTGTGTGAATTTCTTGAAATACAAGTTTTCCAGAAAGGAAATGAATACATGCATTTAACGAAATCAAGCCCTTTGTGATAGTCCGAAATGGGTCGTTATGTACTACAAGATAGGAAAAAAAAACATGACTGGGATTTTAAACTACGTGACCTACGGTACCAGACCGGGTAAAGTTAGCTTGAAGTTCGAAAATGAATTTGGCACGCCTGTAGCGTTTACACGAAACCTCTTAGAATCGCGAGAATACTTGCTTTGTGTATAAAATACATTGTGAATGCTTTCTAAGCCTTTACTTTTTCGTTTATATGACATTTGTTTGACCAAGCACGAATATTCTTTTGTCCATATCTTCGCAACGGAAGCACAAAACGTCTTCAAACCAAATGTATTTTAAAGACCACGACATGTGGATATTTCCACAGCCTCTACATCAAAGTATCAGTGAGCTAATTATCTTTTTTTAAATCTCCGGTTTTTCATCGATGCGTAATTATGCACTAACTGGAACCCGGGGGACCGCTGTATACACAAGTTCACAACGCGAGAAATACTGTTCAATACGGCTTCATGCGAAAAACCCGTATATGACCATAGGCAACAGAATAGCGCAGTCTCCAATTACTCAGACTGTAAGCACGCGAATAAAGCTTTGTCTGAATTCTGAAACCCTTCCTTTACGTCCTGTTTTCATTCAGGTAAGAGTCAACTATATGCACAATACTACTGACAGCAGGAAGATTAAAATATTCTTTACTCAGCAGCTTATTAAAAACAGCTCCCATGATGTTCAAACCGATTTTTTACACAGAACACTGACACAGCTTTGCGTTCTGAATCTCTTTTTCTCGTGCGTTTATTTAATGTGGCACAATGCACTGGGATAGGGGTATTCTGTTGACAAACCAATAGCATTTAAACCACAGCACCCACAATGCTGCAAGTAAGTGTTTTGCACACTAAGCAGAGAGCGATGTCTTCCTCGTTAGTATAGTGGCGAGTATCCCCACCTGTCACGCGGGAGACCGGGGTACATCAGGACGCGCATTGAAGTGAAAGCAGGATGCGCTGCGACATCCACTGTGTAGATCCCGCCACACTAAGATGTGAGTGGGTCTGTTCGATCACAGCGCTAGGCGAATCCCCAAACAGTGTGCGTGGCAACAAACGAAACGGGCCTGTTTCCGCCTGGTTTCGATCCGGGGAAATCGGGCCCAGTAGTGGCGGGATCTGTACAGTGCATGTCGCAGCGCTTCAATGTGCTTCCTGATGTCCTACCCCAAGAACAGAAAAGACAGAGTCCGCAGCAACAACAGCTCAGGTGTCTGCACTGGAGCTAAGCTGCCCCCATCTCCTCTGCTCTGCGGCTCCTGCGGAGCGGAGTCCTGCCTGGAGCCGTGTTTGCAGGCGGCGGCTCCCCGCGCCCTGTCTGTGCGTCGTGTCCAAGAGCTCCTGGGAGGAAGAGAGAGCCCTCCCACTCGGGGGCTTTTCCACGGTCTGTGTGAGGAGGGGCGGGTGTGTCCAGTAGCTTATCGAGCGGAAGCCTGGGGCGGCAGAGAGCTGTGATCGTGCAGACCTTGAGGTGTCACCTCTTTGTCTGCTTTCCCGCCCCCCCTCCGCCCAAGCTCTGCTCCAAAGTAGCCCGGCAACCCCTCACACCTGCACGTGTCACAACCTAAGGTGTGGTCATGAGACACCCATGGGGTGTCGTTCTGTTCTTGCTAATTGTTTCCTGCCCGTCGCAGGCAGGAGTCCATGCAAGGAAGATGCGCTGGACAGAGCTCAGAGGGCACAGCTGGATGGCTTTCCTTCTGAGTGACGTTCCTGCAACACTCTCCCGCTCCTCTTGGTGCGCTCATGCCGCAACACAGGAAGGCTGGAGCAGGTGGGTGTGTGCTCTCCGCACTGCTGAAATAGCTCAGTTGGGAGAGCGTTAGACTGAAGATCTAAAGGTCCCTGGTTTGATCCCGGGTTTCAGCGTTTTGTTTCATTGAGCCCTCTGTTCCTCTCTGCAGGGCCCCCTTCCTAAAGTGAAAGTCCCTTTCTCAGCCTGAAACGCAAGCGAGACACAAGCAGCAGTCCCTGCAGGTTTCCGTAGTGTAGCGGCTGTCACGTCAGCCTAACACCTGAAAAGTCCCCGGTTCGAAACTGGGCGGAAACAGCCTCGTTTTGCACGCTCCTGTACTTCACAGAGGTCTTGAGCGACCGATCATTTGTTGCCAATGTATTTCCGGTGCCTTCATGCACTCTTGTACCAAACGCACGTTCCTTCTGTGCGCGGAGCCGATCATTTGCAATTGGGCTGTGGCGACAGACCAGGACGAGCTCTGTCGGCTCAAATGCAGCGCAGGACCTGCAAGAACAACAGAAAGATTAGCATCCAGTGGGGGCCTCTTAGTGAGCCCAAGATCTCATCAAAAATCGGCTCCAGCAACAGGGCTGGGCGCATTGTTCCATTCTCCGACCACTCTGGGTGTAAACAAGTCCCTCCTGGTCTCTGTTTGAATTGCACTTTCCTGCGTTTGCTTTGGTGTAACTGGCTTCCCCTGCATGGGCGAATGTGAAGAAGATCCTTATTAAGTCATTGAAGAAAACCGAGAAGAGGTCGGAGTGGCCTCTGTCGTTCATCAACGATGAACGATGCTCCGGATGTCCTTTTTTAAAAGGGTGATATCCTCGAGCACATCGAAGCCACTGTGCAGCATCGTGTAGAGACGCTGCAGCTGCCTCTGTTTCCTGGCTAGCACTCCTCTCCGTCTGGCAGCAGCCTTCCTTCCCTCAGCCATGAAAAAGGCCTTTGTCCTCACCTTCACCTCCTCCCACCACTCTCCTACTGACCCGTACAGACACTGCAAGGACAGCCACTGTGATAGTTTCTCCTTGTAGCGGGATACTACCCCCTCGTTCTCTAGCAGCTTTGTGTTGAGTTTCCAGAGGCCTGGGCCAAAGACAGTCCCGCCCTGGAGTTCCACTCTACACCCTAAAGCCTGATGATCTGAGAAGAAGACAGGCTGAAGAGTGACCCCAACAACTTTCACTCTCTCTGAGACAAAGCAATAGTCAATTCTGATTCCTCCCTGACCATGTATATCCTGCTGTTGTGGGATATATACATCTATATGTGTCTGAGAGTTTAAAGTCTTGGACTAAGTTTTGCAGGGCCAGTGAGCTGGAATCCAATTTTATCAGAGAGCTAGACTGCCTATCTGTGTGCTCTAAGATACAATTAAAATCCCCTCCCATTATCACGTCTGTGCTACATAACAATAGGGGAGAGAGTGCTTTGAGTAGCTCCACCCTTCCTCCCACGTCAGTAGGACAATACACATTGATTAGACGCAGGTTAACGGTCCCCCATTCCACATCCACACACAGCAACCTGCCATCTATGACCCTCTGAATACTTTTCAATTTGAATGCCCATCCTTTGAAAAGAATGGCCACGCCAGAGGTTCTGTTGTTATTGTCCCCTGACCAATCAGAAGGCCCTTTATCCCACCTATCTTCAAAGCTTTTATACCTCTCTTGATTTACTTCTTTTTCTTTTTCTTCTTACCAATTTCCTGCCAGCCATCCTCTGAATGAGCCTTCATCAGGGTGGCAGCAGTAAAAGCGTTCACGGAGTCCATTTCAAGGAAAGGGGTAGAGGGAGGGGTGGAGGGGTTCCAGCTGTCCCCATCACCATGCTCTCCTTCCTCCTCGCTCGGGGAGAAAACAGAGTCATTTTTCCTTTTCCTCAAGTCCAGCTCCTGGGAGCACTGAGGGGAAACAGGTGCAGCCGATGCACCAGTCTCCTCTTCCCCCTCACCCACCAGCTGCTGCAGATCCTCCGTGATGGACTGGATGGAGGAGAGGAGGACATCTCTAGCACTTGCAGAGTCTGAGAAAAGCAGCTCCGCTGAATCCTGGGTATCCTCGCTGGACCCACTCCACCGGGGGGCCCCACACTGGCCCTCATTCTGAGGAGCAGGAGTGGGGGAGGGGTCCTCGCTGTTCTCGGGGGTTTTCAAACCCTCGTGCTTGTCTGGTGCAGTCTGCAGTTGTGGGGGCGTAGTGGATTTCTCTTCCACCGGCCCCGGAGCCACAGCAGGACTGATCCTGGCTGGAGGCTGAGAGTCTTTGTCCAACAAGGGTTCTTTGTTTGACTTGTTACTTGCTTTGGATTTTCGGGCCGGTTTGGCTGAAACAAGCACTGCCTCATCCTTTCTCATTTTGAGTTTATTGGCGTAGGCGTGAGGGCAGTTCTTAAAAACGTGTCCTTCCGAGCCACATAAATTGCAATTTGGCAGCATTGAACAGTCAGAGGCTAAATGTCCCTGTTTGCCACAGGTCTTGCAGCATTTCACAGTGCAGGACGATGCCAGGTGTCCCACAGCACCACAGCGCTGACACACCTTTGGTTGTCCCACATAAAAAACATAGCCATTGCAGGTGCCCAGCCGGATTGTAGAGGGCAGGTGCCTTAAGCCTCCATTTACACTGTCCGGTAGCAAGCGAACCTCGAATTTCCTTGCTCCTGTTTTTATACCATCAACATCTTTAACCTCAGTTCCATGGTGGACGGTGCAGTACTGGTTAAGCCAGGTGTGAATGTCCTCCGTCTTTGCCAGATCCGAGAACATAACAACATGCACCGTTTTCCTCTCTCTCTGTGTCAGAGGCTGCAAGTTGATCTTCTCAAGGGCAGGAACTTTCCCTCTTTTTGCCTCAAACACATCCACACATCGTTCAAACAGAGGATAGGTAGCAAAAACAACCTCAAATGCTTTCTGACCTGGGAGAGCGAAGATGAAATCCAAGTGCCGAGGTTCAAAGCCAAGTTCCTTCTGCAACACTTTTTTCTGCTGAACTGCATGCGATCCATGAAGAGGTCATCCAAAAGCTCAAAACGCACAGCATTCTTGCGGGATCCAAAAGTTGCCATTTCGTAAACTGCAAAACAAACACTGCTTTAACAAAACAAGAAAACAATCCAACTACTCCACCTACAGGATGATCAAGGTATCACCCCTGCCAGGTAAGTATAAGTTGTATAAGGCCCTGCAAGCGGCCTGCACCCACAGCACAAAGCGCGCAGCCTAGCCCAGCTCCTCGCCCCGCACGCCACCGCCTCCTGCTGGGCCCACTCTTTCGCACACTCACACGCCACACTAACACTCAAAAGGGTGGGCAAAACGAGAAAACGAGCGCGCCGTTTCCTACACATCTGCAGTCGCCATTGCGCATTCGCAGCATGTCCCGGGATGCAATTCGGCCTCATTTGCATAACACCAGACCCGCAAATCGCTACGCAAGCTCGCGTCGTGCGCCTGCCACGCACCGAACAAACACCGGAGCCTTTTCAGCAATTTCCAAAAAATGGGCCTGCTCGCCTGCCCACAAGGCTCCGTCTCTTACCCGCTCTCCAGAGCCTGCTGCCTTCTGTGCTGTTCTCTCAGCACCGCTGCAGCGCACACAACTCCTGCAGCGCGGGGAGAAAGTTTCCACGCTCCGCCGCAGGGAAGGCTCGCTCCGTGCGCACACGTCCTTTCAATGCCAGTTCAACAAGTGCTCCGCATTAGCAGCTTCGGGGCTCCGGCGTGTCGCACCTCACCTCACCTCGCACAGCCCCCTCCTCGAATGTCTGGCGCTGGGCATGCCCCGCTCTCCTCCACCTTATCTTATCGCGTGTGACCACCGACAATGGCCACAATGCCGGGGAATGGCACCTGTAAAGTGTTAATTGGGGCACAGGAACAGCCCGTCTCGTCTTGGGGGCCGGCTTCAAAGACAATACAGCAAACACAGCGGGGCGGGGGAAGAAGACGACACGACACATGCAGGTACCTTCAGCTCCGGTGGGAACGAGTCATTTGTCGGTCTTTTCAAGTGCTGGGAGTCGAGTAATCCTTCGCTTGTATCGTTTCTCCCCGGTGACTAGATCTCACCCTGCGACTCTCGACTGGGCTCACCCACGGCAGCCCAGCAGGTGTGAGCCTAGCCGGCACCCGGATGGGAGATTCCCCCCGGAAAAGCTCAGGTTGCTGCTGCTCCTACAAGAGGTGTGACTGGGACCAGTAGGGAGCGCTCACCCTGCGGTCTGTGTGGCTTTCTTATGCCCCAGCATCCTGATTGCGACACTCTGCTGCACAAACAGGCGCCGTCCTTCGGGGGAGGCATAAAACCGAGGTCCCGACCCTCCTTGGCCATTAAGAAGAGTCTCTCTCTGGTGTTAGTGTTCCCCTTTACCAATCAGTCTGGGTCTCCTCCTAATCCCCGTCTCATATGTAACAATCAATGACGAGGCCCCCCTGTCCCGCGATATTGTATTTGTCTCCTGGCCGCTGGCTGGCGCCGTGAGATTTAGTACTCGCGCAAGAGACCGGGGGCAGAGCGCGAACGCAGTCCCCCGCCCCCCACAAAGTGTGCGCTCCAGGTTCCCTCTTGGGGCTCTGCAACACAGCGGAAAGGCAGCGAGAAGGAGCCTCTTGCTCTGACGCCGCAAGGCCACAAGAGGGCGGAGGCGCCGCGCGCCCGGCCGACGTGTTGGACTGGTGTGCTTTATGTGCTGAAATAAACACGTGACAGCCCAGAAATGTTTTCAGAGTGCTGTGCACTGGAGGTTTTTGTCTTGTGAAGACTTGCCTTGTGCTCCTCCGTGCAGTTTGTTTGTTCTCCTCCAGTGCGGGACAAGCCAACACAAGGGAGCACATTCGCCAACATCCAGGTACGCAATGCGATTTGGAAAGAGGCTCCTTTCCAAAGAGTTGCACACGAACGATCCTTCAGTCCCGCTCGGGGGGTACAGAGCCCCAGCCACACACAGCTTCAAGTAGCGACTCAGGCGCCAAGGCTTTCGCTTGTGGCCACACCACCCTGAATGCGCCTGATGTCGTCTGATCTTGGAAACTAAGCAGGGTTGGGCCTGGTTAGTACTTGGATGGGAGACCGCCTAAGAATACCAGGTTTTCAAGCTTTTGCTCTCTCGGCCAGCAGGGGTCGCCGTTGGTGCCGTATGCTTTGGGAGGAAAACCTGGAGGATGGAAAGGTGATCTATAGCCTCATCTCTAGAGATGTTTTGTTGCTATGGCATGTGTGTGACCCATATAAAAAAAAACCCGTTTGTAAAACGAATATCGAAGCTGCTTCTAAATCTGCAAATGAAGATGAGTCGATAAACCACTTGTTTTTCGTATAACTATACATATATTCATTTATTACTGATTTCATTCATTGAGCACGGATACAATAGAGGTACAGCCATTCACTGTTTGACATGTCTGCACTGGTACAGAACCTAGCAATCAGAAAACGGGTGAAACTGTCTTGAGAATTAGCATACAGTACCGAGGCCCCCATGACCAAATAAAGGCTAACCTCGATAATCAGCCTAAATAATGCAGACTACAGCAAAACGACTGACTTTGAAAAGGGATTGAATGTCCTGAAGGAGTAGTGTAACCAGCTTGAAATGCTTCTCCGGACCTCTAACTAAAAGAAACCGGGAACCAGCAGTGGCATCGACTCCTTTCGAACTGGGATCCTATCGCAGCTCGTGATGTCGTAACTCTTCCGTATCTGATATTGGACCAAGCACATCAGGGGAGAGCGCGAACGCAGTCCCCCACTACCAGAAATTATGCAGTCGAGATTCCCACATTTGGGGAATTCGCAGGGGTCAGCACAGCCGGAGTGCAATGGCCGAGCCTCGCTCTGGGTGAACCGATTTTTTTTTTAAGAACTTCACAAAAAAAATACTGGACATCACAAATTAGAAAGCTTTACATTAATATACATACTTAAAACAGTATATATGATCACATCTCATTACATTTTGACACGGTACCAGTTACATAGCAACAATTTTCTTTTTTTCTGGTGCAAATCACATTCTTTACTTAAACATGATCATGTTTTCCTTAGTTTCTTGAGATATTGACCTATGCTCTCTATTTCCCACAGATTTTCTGCTTCCTCCCTCCCTTCTCTCCACAGATCTCTGAGGTAATAGTTCTCTCGGGTGATGAACAGGGCCAGGCTACCTGCTGCCTTGACTGGGACCTCGATGCCTTTGAACAGCCCCATGTTCCTCACTCTCCACAGGGCGTCTTTCCCACTGTTCACCACGGCCCAGATCCTGTCAAACACGTCAGGAGGAAGTTTGACAGGAGAGATGCCGTATATGACGAAAGCAGTGGTCAGGGTAAATTGGGGCGAGAGAGCCTGCAACCAATCTTCAAACTGTGCCCAGAAGGCCTTAGCAAAAAAGCAGGACCACAGGAGATGGGTCACAGTCTCCTCCTCGCCGCAGCCCACCCTAACGCAGCGAGGGCTGGGGGTGAGGCCCCTACGGTACAAGAAAGTTCGTACCGGTAAGCACTGGTGGACGACACTCCAGGCTAAATCTCTGTGAATGTTGCACAGAAACTTAGAGGATGTGTGTTTCCACACTGTCCTTGTTTGGGCTGATGTTAAAATGCCCACAGGGGTCTGCCTATTGTTCTGGGGTGCAACGAAATCTTCCAGTTTTTGGACGCTGACATCTCGGAGGGGAATATGGCCAATTGGGTGAAAACTTTTAACTGTCCCATAAATTGCAGGGCATGTGTCAGAGAGTGGGACATCCAGCTTGGGTCTGACACCCCACACTCTGAACACCTCCCTACCTACCCAGAGCCTGGAAAAATAAGTCCAGGTACGCGCTACAGGCGCTGTTGCAAAGCCTCTCAGCACAGAGGCCAGGAAAATGCACAGCAGCTTCGTAGCAATATCTGGGATAGACTTCCCCCCTGAGAGTAGCGGCCTGTACATTATTTCTCTTCTGTCTTTCCTGCTTCCCACTCCATAGAAATTGAAACATCAATCTCCTCACCACCGCCGCAACACGGTGTGGGATTGGGAAGGTAGAAGCCAGAAAATTCAAGACAGGCAAGAGCTTGGCTTTGATGACCAGCACCTTCCCTGTCATGGTGAGGTCTCGGTCCTTCCATTGCATCAGTTTTTTGTTTAAGATTGGCAATTTGTTCTGCCAATTTACTGTTCCCATCTCTTCTCCAAAATACACCCCCAGGACCTTAATTCTCTTCTCTTGCAGCCTGAGATCATTTCCTTCTTTTGGCTCCCTCCAGTTCTGATAAAAAATCTCACTCTTAGATTTGTTAATTTTTGCAGAGGAAGCCAAAGAGAAACGATCACAGCACTGCAGAGCTCTGCTAATTGAGGCATTGTCAGAGAGGAGCAGGGTGACGTCATCCATGTATAGAGATGTCTTTACCTTTCCTCCCCCACTTCCAGGAACTGGTATCCCATTAATGGCCTGATCCTGGCGCAAGGCACAGGCTAAGGGCTCCATAGCCAAAACGAATAACAAGGGGGATAATGGGCAGCCCTGCCTCACCCCTGAACAGACTTCAAAGGGGCGTGATCTATTGCCATTCACCATTACTCTGCTGTTGCTACCTGTGTACAGCAGGTTAATCCACTTTCTCATGATGGGGCCAAACTTCATGTGCTCAAGTACCGATGTTAAGTACTGCCGGTTTAGGCGGTCAAACGCCTTTTCTAGGTCTACACCTAAAATGCACAGAGGGAGGGAGCGATCCTCCGAGTACAGACAGACATCCCTCAACAAGGCCAGGTTGTCGCTCATCAGGCGTCCTGCTATCCCACAAGTCTGTTCTTTTTCTACCAGTGAGGCCACTTCATTTTGTAGGCGCAGGAAAAGGGCTTTGGACAGGATCTTAGTGTCCACGCCTAACAGGCTGAGGCGTCTCCAGTTCTTTATGTCATTCTTTGCTCCTTTCTTAAACAAGAGAGAGATAGTGCCTTCTCTTAAGGAGTCAGGCAGCAATTCTGTCTTATAGCTTCCCTCGAATAGGAGCAGTAGCGGATCCTGAAGCAGATCCCAAAAGGTGCAATAAAATTCTTTGGGAGCCCGTCAGCACCCGGAGTTTTCCCCTTCTGTAAGCTCTCCATAGCCTGTCTCAGCTCTTCTACTGTCAAATCCCTCTCAAGTACTTCCCTATCTTCTTCACTCAAAACGTTTTCTAGCTTTGAGGTAAAAAAATGAATTTTTTCATCCTTTACCTCTGTAGAGCTGTACAGTCTTGAGTAGAAGGCCTCGGTGCAGGAGAGGATAGCACTCGGCTCTGTTCTCTCTCGTCCCTCCTCATCAACTACACTTTCCATGACAGACTTGGAGCCTACCACTTTCCTGAAAAAGAAGCGAGTACACTTCTCATTTTCTTCCAAGAACTGCACTCTGCTTCTTAACAGCACTCCTCGACTACTTTCTTCGGCTATGCTCCGGATGTCCTTTTTTAAAAGGGTGATATCCTCGAGCACATCGAAGCCACTGTGCAGCATCGTGTAGAGACGCTGCAGCTGCCTCTGTTTCCTGGCTAGCACTCCTCTCCGTCTGGCAGCAGCCTTCCTTCCCTCAGCCATGAAAAAGGCCTTTGTCCTCACCTTCACCTCCTCCCACCACTCTCCTACTGACCCGTACAGACACTGCAAGGACAGCCACTGTGATAGTTTCTCCTTGTAGCGGGATACTACCCCCTCGTTCTCTAGCAGCTTTGTGTTGAGTTGCCAGAGGCCTGGCCCAAAGACAGTCCCGCCCTGGAGTTCCACTCTACACCCTAAAGCTTGGTGATCTGAGAAGAAGACAGGCTGAAGAGTGACCCCAACAACTTTCACTCTCTCTGAGACAAAGCAATAGTCAATTCTGGAGCTGCTATTCCTCCCTGACCATGTATATCCTGCTGTTGTGGGATATATACATCTATATGTGTCTGAGAGTTTAAAGTCTTGAACTAAGTTTTGCAGGGCCAGTGAGCTGGAATCCAATTTTATCGGCCTTTTGGCTAAGATCAAGTTCAAGTGGCATGCCCGCAGTTCCTGTCTTTCCAAAGTTCTAGAAGGCGATCGAAGATCCTGAAGAGTGCTTGAGCTGGTATCGCCCTAGGTTGAGCCTAGGGGATTAAGGCCAAGCAGCAGCTGAGCTGGGTGGGATCCGGCAGCAACGTTCTCTCTCTCTGCTCTCTCCTCTCCCCTCCCCCTTTCTCTTGCTCTGCCTCCTTGGCCTCTTGGCTGGGAGTAGGTACTCGTGGCCTGCCCGCGGTGCTTGCTTTCTTCCTGGAGACTCGGAAGCACTATCCGCCCCCTCTCTCTCTCTCCTCCTGCGCCTGCACCTAGCTGGGCTTTGCCCACAAGGACAAAGGCCAGGGCTCTCTCGCTGCTCCTTTAGCAGCTAAACCCTCCTCTCCACAGGACCTTGCTCTCTCTCTTTCTCTTTTTTTTTTTCTCCTTTCCAGATGGCAGACAAGAAGACACTGATCCGGTTCCACTGGACCAAGAAAACAGAGACGATGCCAACTGCGAAATCCTTTTTCATTACCTTCCTGAGAGAGATCCTGCAGTTGGTGGCTGGAGATCTCTACTGCCTGCAAGACAACAAGGCAGAGAGATACATGGAGGCCTACATGGCCACGGACGCCTCATATGAAAAGGCAACGAAAATGATCAGAGAAAAAGGTAAGCACCCCGGTTTCTCTGATTTCAGGCCGGAGCCTATAAGGAAGACAAACCAGAGGACCATCACAGTCCTCACATACAACCCCTACGTACCAATGGAACTGGTAACAGTGTACCTAGGGAGGTATGAAACTGTGGTGGGCAAACCGACGGAGATCAGGGACAGTTGCGGCGTCTGGTACGGCAAACGCCAGTACCGAGTCCTCCTGAAAGAGGACCCAGAGGGCGTCGACGGTTTCCAGCAGTCCCGGCCCGCTTCAACATCGGAGCCGACAGGGGGTACCTTTACTACCCCAGGATGCCGGATTTCTGCAAGAAGAGCAGACAGTCCGGCCACAAGGAGAACACGTGTGACATCAGATGTCAGATGTCACAACTGTAACAAAGAGGGGCACCTGGCAAAAACCTGCCGGGCAGCCAAAAAGTGCGACGGATGCAGCGCCGAGGAACACCTCCTTCACCAATGCAAGGTAAACAAACCTTCGTTTGCGCAGGTGGTGGAAGCCGGCCGGCAGAAACTGGTCTCAAGGGAGAGAGGTGAGAACAAAGAAGGCCACACCCCCAGCCGCACCAGTGCCACAAGATGGCCGCCAGGACGACGGACAAAATGGCTGACCAGAGGAAGGGCCCTAATAACTCCCAGCAAGAAGGGAAAGAGAAAGAGGGAGAAGAGATGCAGGGCGGATCCACCTTCGGAAGGACAAAAGAAAAGAGTGGTAAGGGAGAACCGTTTCCTCGTCCTAGAGGAAACTGAACTTTCTTCCCCCGAGGCCCAGGAACAACCGGAGGAGGCAGCCTAGGAAATGGAAACCCTCCCCCCCGAGGCCCAAAGACGACAGGAAGTGACAGCCCAGGAAACGGAACCCCCCTCCCCCGAGTCCCACGGACAACAGGAGGAGGCAGCCCAGGAAGAGGTAACCCCCTCCCCCGAGGCCCAGGGACAACAGGAAGAGGCAGCCCAGGAAGTGGAGCCCCCCTCCCCCAAGGCCCAGGAGCAACTGGAGGTCCCCGAAACTCCTGGAGAAAGGGAAGAAAAAAGCCTTCCCGAAGCGGTGGCGGAGAGTATCCTCGAGGAAGACGAGGATTACTTTGAAGCCGCCCTGGAGCCGGGACTGATGGTAGGGCTGGACCTGTCCAGCATGTTTACCTTTCAGTCCCCAGCGAGACCTGGAGGGAGCCCAGCATATTTCCCCCAGGACCCGAACGAGAGGAGTTACATCTAGGCTAAACAGTGCCCAGATGTAGACTCCCAAGTTTTCCACTGTAAGCACAAAGAGAGGAGGTTCAACTTTCACTTGTATTATCATGATTGTGAAACTTACCTTTCTAACAACTAATGTGAGAGGGCTAAGAGACCCGGTGAAAAGATGGGGATTCTTTCATGATCTGGCCTCAAAGTCTTTCTCAGTTTGTTTCTTACAGGAGGTCCACCTGAAGGATGAAAGCGACAAGCTGACATTCACCAGGGAATTGACGAAGGGAGAATCATGCTGGAGCGTAGGAGGGGTCCACTCTTCCGGAGTGGGAATCCTCCTCGGAAACCCAGAGATGACGCTGGTTTCCTCCTTCTCGGTGGTGCAGGGCCGGATCCTGGTCGCAGAGATCGACTGGAGGGGGCAGAAGTTGAGAGCAATTAACGTCTATGCTCCGACAGAACCCTCTATCCGGAAGGAAGTGTTTGCTGACCTGGCCAGCTGCTGCGCCACCAACAGACAGGTGGTGCTTGGCGGGGACTTCAACGTCGACCGGGAGAAGGGGAGCGACGCTAGCTCGGCAGAGCTGGAGTCGCTACTCAAGCAGTTCTCCCTGGTAGACGGTTTCAGACGGTGCCGCCCTAACGACGCCGGAACGACATGGAAAAACTCCCGGGGAGTGTGCAGCCGCCTGGACTACATCTTTCTGCACACGACCTGCTCCCTGGAGTCGGCGACGGTGTCCCCGGAGTGGTATTCCAACCACGAGCGCTTGACGGTGGTGGCTAACACCAACCTGCCGGCATTCGGTCGTGGGTACTGGAAGCTGAACCGGGAGATACTGGAGGAAGACGACTTCAAGGCGCTGTTCCGTAAAGACTACGCGAGCTGGGTCGATCTGAGAGACGGCTACAGCTCCATGGTGGAATGGTGGGAGTCGGTGAAAGACAGGACCCGAACCCTGGAGCAGACGTACTGCAGACGGAAGGCTGCCAGGGAGAGGAAGGAAGCTGCACGACTCCAGAGACAACTAGAGGAGGAGTACAGCTCGGCTAACGGGGGAGGAGCCTTCAATTCAGCCCGGGAACGGGACCTGAAGGAGAGGCTCCGCAAACTCAATCAGGTCCGAGGAGCCCAGAAAAAGAGGGTGATCCACGGCCTGAGACAGGGAGATGGAGAGGAAGTGCTGGACGAGAGCGACAAGGTAGAAGCGGCCACCACTTTCTACATGGAGCTCTTTTCAGAAAAGCAGACGGAGGTGGAGGCAGGCGATGCTTTTCTGGAGGAGCTGAAGGCACGAGTACCGGAGGAGGTGAGGGAGGACTTGGATGGTCCGATCGCGGCCGAGGAGCTGAAGGAGGCGCTCTTGTCCATGGAGAATGGCAAGGTGCCAGGGCCGGACGGACTCCCCAAGGAATTCTACACCTGCTTCTGGGACACCCTGGCGGAAGATCTGGTGGAAGTGGCGCAGGAGATCTTCCGCCGGGGGAAACTCGGAGACACCATGAGGGAGGGCATCATCTCCCTGCTCTCCAAGAGCCCTTAGCAGAGACGGTGAGACGGGACCCTGTCATCGACGGCCTGGAGATACCGGGAGGCGCGGGGGAAACCCTGAAGATCTCCCAGTACACCGACGACACAACGCTGTTCCTGAGGTCGGACAGGGGGTTGAGGAGGGCCCTGCAGGTCATGGAGCAATACTCCAGAGCCTCGGGGTCGAAAGTCAACCGTCGAAAGAGCAAACTGAAGTTCTTCGGGCCCTGGAAGCACAGGACGACGGCGCCGGAGGCTCTCGAGCTCTGCACGGAGCCCCTCAAAATACTGGGGGTTTCCTTCCAGAGCCAGGACAACGAGACCAACAACTGGACCAAGAGGATGCTAAGGTGAACGCAAAGCTGGGTCTGTGGACAACATGGTCGCTGTCCTACACAGGGAAAGTGATGGTGTTGAAAGCAGACATCCTGCCGGCTTTGGTTTACCTGGAGGTGGTGTACCCGCTGCCGGCCAGACTCAGACAAGCGCTGCAAGGGATGATCTTCGGCTTCCTCTGGGGCGGCAAGTACGAGTACATCACGAGAAACCGGATGTGTCAGCCGGTCGAGGAAGGGGGTCGAGATGTCCCACATTTCCCCCTGAAACTCGACTGCATCTTCTACTGCAACCTCTGTCGGGCGCTGCGGGAGCCCATCGGCCCTCAGGAGGAGGACGAAGCGCCTAGTCGCCAAATGGGGTTTCCCCACGGCGAGGGAGTGCTGGAAAGGACTTTGGGCCCTATACAGGGATTAAAGGACAATAGCGAGTGGTAGGTTTGGAGGGACTCTCTTAATTGCGCAAATCCACCCCCACTTGCAAAGATTGATAACGGACAATCAATCGCCGTTGTTTTTTATTACATGGAGTGTTAATATGTGTGAGATGTTCCTTTTGAGATGTTTTTTTTGCGGAATAAAGTATATTTTGTAGAACAAAAAAAATCTTATGACAAGGTTTACAAGTTATCTGTTGAACTACATTCTAATAGGTGTGGTCACAGTCCAGGTCATTTGTTTACGTTTTTGTTTCTGGAGCAACTGTTAGATGAAATGTGCTAATATGTAACCTAACTCCAGTGTGAATAACTAGAAGAGGGGAGCAGCTCCATTCCAGACCAAGGTAGCTTTGAGATTGGCTGGGCCAGATCTCTCATTTGCATATCTGATTTGGAAATACAACACTAAACCCCCTTCTTGCATGGATTTAACTTGCACCCAAGAGTCCCCTACTGTGTATTGCTACTTATTTTTTTATGATAAGTGGTGATTAGCAGTTGACAGGTTTTATTTGTTGAATTATAAATGGTTCTGTATTATCACCCTGAATGGCCTGTACTCAAGGTTTGGTAGGGTATGTGTTTTCATTTCATTTACCAAATGGAATTTTTGCTCTTTTAGTATTTGTCTAGAAGGCTTTCTGAAGTCAGGAAGCCCATTTATTTGGTGAAAAAAGATTCTGTATTAATATTAGTATATTTCTCATACAACATAAATAGGGTCTTTTATGAATAAAAAGATCTTGCACTTGGAAATCTTAATAAAGCTGTGTGCTTCCATACACTCGAGCAGTTTGGATTCCTAATATTTGACCTTAGGTGTGGGAAAGGGTCTTTTTTGCCATTTGATTTCCAATTGATCAGCATAGACCCATAAAGCAACCTCAGCAGTGACAAATGTGCAAAAAGTGATCACTTGTTTTCGCCCGCTTTCAAACTGAAACCCTTTGGTGTGTTAAGAGAATGTGATAACCACTACACTGCGCATGGTGGGAATGGGTGACTTGCAGAGAGTGTTGAACTTCGAGAAAGGACTTCTCTCAGGAATATATTTCCACATTCTGAAGAGGAGATTTTCTCCATTTCTGTAGTCTGACTTCCTCTTTTGCTAGAGAGCTGTAGAATGTGGAGTCACCTATCCAGCTCTGGGAGCAGTGTGTAGATAACAGGTTTGTTACTGCCTGATGAGCACAGTAAATTAATACAGCAGAATAAACACACTGAGTATTTGAAGGGAATTAACAATCTTTTACGTCTCGCCATGTTCAATGCTGCTGTCATTTCTGTAATATTGTGATTATCACATTCATCACACATGCGCAAGATCCCCTGTTTGAAATTGGGCAGAAACAGGTGTCTTTTTATGTTCTCACATTTTGCACTCCTGCCAGTGTTTTATGGATCTTGTTTTGTCTTATTGCAAGAATTCGAATTTCCTGTGTCATTCATCACATCACATCAAACAGCCAGCAGATCATGTCACCTTTCAGATAGTCATTCTTTTGCTTCCTAAATTTCCTAGAGACAGGTCTTTTCAGCAGAACTGACAAACGTGGCAAAGCAACCTGATAAGACCAGGTCCTAGAAGTCACTATTCAGTCAGTTACTACTGCCGAAATGCAAGCCCTTCCTCCAGCCTGAAGAAGTTGATCCTACATTACTCAGGAAGAAGATGTATCTACCAAACCTCAGAGAGCTGAACTGGATTACTCCCCTTCTGAATGACATAACGCTCTACCACGCCTCTTCGTGCACCCATGCTCGAACTTTGGGAGGCTACTGCAGACAGCAGAGGTTAGATCGTACACAGAGGTTGAAATAGCTCAGCTGAGAAAGCCTTAGACTGATGCTCTATAGGTCCCTGGTTCAATCTGGGGTTTTGGCATTTTGTTTCGTTGCGCCATTTGTTCCTCTATGCAATGCCCTGTGTCCAAAGTCACACTTCCCTTTCTCAGCCTGAATCCCAAACTAGAGTCTTTGTGTCCTTGAGTCCCTCTTTTACCGACACTGATGAAGTACAGAAATAACTTAACATATTTTGCACTCCTTATGGTGTTTTATGGTGGGACCTGTATTTCTCTATGAATTTCCTTAGTGACAGCCCATTTGTTTTCAATATATTTCTGGTGAAGTTATTACACCGGTCTCCCCTGGTGGCTTGTTTTCATATCTCACTTCTGACAATGACTTTTCTTATGTCACTTTGATGGGAGTACAATTGGAAAAAAAAACTAAAATGTGTGTAGTTGTTTCCATATCAAACCTGTCTTCCATTTTATACAGTATTCCACAGGAGTGAATCAATTCCTTGTTTAATTTTGCAAATGACCCTGCTGTCAAAAAAACTAAATTCCCATGTAGCCAAGGAGTTGCTGAAAAGCTCCTTCACTTTGATGTTTTGTGTTGTTATAACTAATTCATCTCCTTTTTAAAAAATAGATTTCTGTAGAAGAAAGGTGTCTCACACTACAGTTTAAATTGTAAACAGGTCATAGAAAAAGCTCCTTAGATCCCTGTCAGGAATCAAACCCCACTCTCCTGTATGACAGGCAGGGGTTCTCACCATGGTTAAATTGCAACCGTAATAATATTGACAACATTAATAAATGCATATATAATTGAAATTGAAAACATATCTAACACAGCATCTTTTCTGGTTATATACCACAATGCATTGCTGATATTTGTTGTTTGCCATTTAGGTTAAATACTGTCATGTTTTTCTCAGCAATCGTCTTTTGATGCGTAAGTATAAATAATGATAATACTATTTGAATACATACAGGTCTTAATATTATTTTGATTAAAAATAGTACGTTAATAAGCAATAAATGGCATATAAAATAGTGTGAAGGTGAAGATCACACAAAATCAACTACAAATGTGGGAATTTTACATTTTTAGGATTATAAATTGCATGTAGCACATTAGCAACACTACAGTAATGCTAATATAACAATAGTGTAAAAAAAATCCTGACCTAATTCCTTACAAATGCTGATACAAAATGTGAATGATTTCAGAGTTTCGGGGATTGGGTCTCCTGATAGAGATCAGAGATGAACTGAGCCATGTGGGAAAGTGTACAGAACTGGTGAACTCCCAATTCCACATCAAGAGGCTGATCACAATGGAAGAGTCCTGTACACACAAGTGAGTCCTTGACAACATGGACAATCAAAACGTACTGGTATGATATTATATTCTCTCTGTGGTGTAGAAAATATTCACTACTAGTATTATAGGTTACAGATAGGTCATTATATGACAGCTTACATCTGATTAATAGGATCCATCTCTGGCATACATTCTTATTTTTAGTTTATAATGTATAATCTTGCTAATTATTTTAATGCCAAAATAAAGTGTTTTATAAAAAGCTTCATGTTCTAAGAAATTACTACAACTTTTGAACTTTGAAATATTGCCACTTTGTATTCTAGGACTTAGCAAATACTGCAGAAAAGTGGAGTTAAAATGTGAAAATGTGTAATGGGTATGTCTGATTAGTTGATTAGTGAAGATCCAGTAGTAAAAATAGCTTCTAATATTATTTCTAATATAATATTATTTCCAGATAAACCAACTTTGGAGAGTAGGCAACAGTGATTTCAAAGAAAGTGTGTTCACAGTGTTGTTAAGGTATTGCTTATAGATTTTTTTATGTTTTTACATTACATTTTTACTTTGATCAAGTTAAAATATCCACAAAATTTAGCTTAAAGATACCTTGTTAACCACTGAATTTGCAACGTGTAAAACCGCTAAATTGTCTTTTAAAATATAAGGATTACAGTAGTACATTTGATACTAAATATTTGAGTAAATAAACGTTGAGTGAAAACTCGCTTGAGAAATGTCTAAGCTCAGTCATAATTTGGTTTTCAGACTTAAGACAAATTAACTGATGATGGAATTCAACTTCGCTGGCACAAACCAGAAAGATCAAAGACAAAAGAGGTGCCTGGGAGACACAAATCTTTTTAGAGCAATTAAAGGTACTCTTATTCTACGTTGTACTTTCAAACTTTGGGTACTCTTTAATTAGGACAGACTTTATTGCTCAATTACTATGATGCAAGCTAAACTTAATACACTGATTAAGCTTTGATCTTAGTAAACCTTAATGGTTCTTTTTTGAGATTATATTCAAGAAGAGATTAATCATCATTTGTCGATCATTTGTTCATTTGTTGGAGAACTTGACAATCTTTGACAATTATTATTAAATGAGCATTATACAAATGTGCGTTGATATTTTTAATATGTACCTTAATTGTAATATATATTAACACAATTGCTTTGATATGGATGTTCATTTGAAGGATTTGAGGAAACTATCAAGGATCGCAGAACAACCAAAGATACATTTGGGCATCTGCTATTGGTAAAGATGAAAGAGTACCGTAAGTGTGAAGCTTGCATACACAGGAGAGAAAAATCAGTTTTAATGCACTTCATTAAACTGATGGTGTGCTTATCAATCGTGCATAAAAAATATATAGCAGAGGATGGTTTCGATCCATCGACCTCTGGGTTATGGGCCCAGCACGCTTCCGCTGCGCCACTCTGCTGACAGCTGTCACAGTGTGATTCAACACAACTGCTCTATCTTTGCTCTCTAAAAGTGCGCCCAAGATGAAAAGTTTCAACGGCAAACGCAGACGTCACTTTGAGCACTTGGTCTTTTATAATACGAATCATCACACGTTGCTCTACATGGGCGTGTCTTCAAGATCGTTGAGAACCAAACCTTCTGCTTTCCGAGGCAACTGATTCTTTCCTTGTTAATTCACAAATCTTCAATGAGAATCAGTGAAACGAAAACCAAACACATGTACACACTCGCGTCCTAGCCTGAAAGAAAAATGATGGAAGCATTTGAGGAATAACAAGAGTAGTCTGAACAGCTCCAGTCTATCAACTGCTCTACAAAGTGATCGCTACTTCCACACCCAGTTTATAACACTGAAAATGATTCAGGAAGCACAGCAAAGTTCTAAAAGCAGTGGTTAAAAAGCGTCTACTGTAGATACATAAAATGACAATTTCTCAAAAGTAAAATCTTCAGCTTTTAAATATTGTCATCCATATATTTTCGTTTTTCTCTTTTTTACATAACACGCTTTCGAGAAATAGACTGTCTTGTAATGAAGGCTGCATTAGAAAATGTGTGTCTAAATTAAAATCGGGTTTATGACTTCTGCGTTTTTCAGCTTTCTTAGCGCTTGGGTCTCGATTCAGATATTGCAATGAAAGCAACAGGGGAGTAAGTTTTCCTTTTCTAAATCAAAGGTGATCTGCTCACAAGGAAGTATAAAAACTTCAGCGTTTACTTTTTGAAGACCGCAAATTGTCGAAACACTATTGCTTCATAAGCTAATAAGTAAGGTTTTTGAGCACGCATTGTATTACTAATGCTGTTATTAATTAAAAAAAAGCTTAAATTCACATAATGGAATTCGGACGGCTCAAAGTAGTCTATTCTTTGGACAACTTTACTTGCCCGCTGAGTAGAGTTTAAAGCAACGGCAGCAGTAGCAGTAGCAGTAATAGCAACAACGTGGTTAGAGTGTCACAATACACTCTATGAAATTATTGCGGCTTCAGATCGTTTTGTTCTGTTGAAGCTGCCTACAGGCTCTGAATTGCTGACATCGGCTGTGATCTTTTTTCAGGTTTCATGAAATTCTTCACATATTTGAAATATTTAATTCGGGTTCGCCTTATACACGGTGCAAACCGTACCTGCAGCAGAATGCTGTGGCACATGAAGCCGTTTTGTTTATCGGTTGTAAGGATTTAGGAGCGTACTACAAATCGAGCAAGCGAAAATAAAATTTAACAGGAGTCACTTTTTGGATTGCTAATTCATTGTGCTCTGCTCGTCTAGGTTCAAATCCCATCCTTGTCATGGTTAAGGCCTGAGACGTGTGTGTTTTTTCTTAACGGTGTTTGCATTTGTTTCCTCTTTACTCTTGTAAACTCAGGATTTTTTTTCCTTGGTGGCAACAATACGCTTCTGCAATACAGTAAATGGTAGACTCTGCTTTCAAATTAGCTGCACCGGGATTTAAAATTCAGGAATATGAATGGCCAATTGCTTACAGCTAGGGTTTTTACGTTTTCTTATTTAGCGATTTGTGTATCAATCTTTTAACAATTCATTAAAATGCTAACAATATGTAAAATCAAAACAACAGCACCGTTAAATGCTGGGGAGACAGGTAGTTGTTTTTTTCATCAGATGCCAATCTCTAATGCTGTGTGTGAGAGCTTACGTACCTTTCCTTTTCTCACATTTTCTGACAACTATTCCAAAGGGGCACCCTGTCAGCTCCTAATACTTTTTAAAAGTCTGCCTGCATGTTTGATTATTGTCGTTTTATTTAGAAAAAGTTCAATATTGATCATAACTAAAGAAAATTAGGATCACGAAGAAAAAAAGGGCTGAAGATGCGAGTCGCTCTTGAATCAAAGCTGGGCGACACGGGCTTCTGTTCTGATATGATTGTACGAGAAGCAGGAGGAATCTCTTCTCTCCTATGGAGCATGAGCTGAATCAGGAGTGAGACATTTCGTATGCTCGTGCATATGTTAACACATGACCTACATCGTAAAACTAAATTAAAAACTAACATTAAGTTGTCAAAGACATTCATTTATATACAAACAAGAGACAGACATAGTAATGATTCTACATTAACTTGTCCTGCACTGATCAGACTAATTGAAATGTATGAAAGCCCGTTTCCGCCAGGGAGTTACAAAAAAACGCGCTATGGTATCGCAGAATTCCGACTAAGTAACTCAGAATTGCGACTTAGTAACTCACAACTCCGACTTTATATCTCACATTTGCAACTTCGAAATAGCCCATATTTCATTGTCTGTCCTTTTGTTATTGTAACGGATTCGGGTTCTAGCTAGCAAGGCCTGGGTTTGAGCCAATACAGTGAGGCACGAAGTAGGGTGGGAGCGGCGAGGGCACAAGCCCTAGAACCCGAATTCGTTACAATAACAAAAGGTCAGACAATGAAATATGGGCTTTTCGAAGTCGCAAATGTGAGAGATAAAGTCAAAATTCTGAGTTTTTATGTCGCAATTCTATGATTCTAAGTCACAATTCTGAGATACCATAGTGCGTTTTTTTTACTCCCTGGCGGAAACGGGCTTCCATAGGTTCTCAGTGCTGCGAAGCAAAAGCAATCTCTGGAAAATCAGACAAATTATTATCAGATCATGTCAAAAGCTGATCAGTATTTCTTTACTGGGAAGCAAAGAAATGCTTGTATTACACATTTTAATATGACATGCAATTACACATGAAAAATAGTAAAATTATTTTCATTGCGGTACGTGTTGATAGAACAGCCCCCTCGATAAAAGAAAGTGTGGACGGACTTGTCGCATGTTCCGTACTCTGTCTGACAGCGAGTTTAACACACTTTCCACGGAAATTAGAAACTAATTGAACAATAAATTAATCTGAGCAAATTTTACACGTGTGGGTGATTTAATTCTGTCGAAATTGCGTGGAACTCCTCCGCTGAGGTCAGATACACACGGGAAAATGTTCAGGCGGCTTCACGGAGTCCCGCCTCAGACTGAAATCAGGTTCTAATTAGACGCTGAGAACAATCCGGATCTCTATATGTAATTGATTGTGTTGATTGTGTGACCAGGTGTGCGGTAACAGGTCCTGCCAGTATAAAAACCTAGTCACCGCGTTCACACTTTATGCTTTCTTGCTTCAACACAGTTTATTGGTTTACTTATTTTACTCCTGTAGCAATTGAGCGGGACGTTAATTTGGCGATGCGCTCGTTTCTCTTTATGTTGTGCCTGTGCACAGGGGCCGGGCTCCCCGCACTGGTTTCCGCCGGGCCGGCTGGCTGGGACTCTCGGGAATTGGCGCTCCAGGCCGACCTCCCGGCTCCTGAAGACGCAGCCCAGTTGGAGGATTTGAACCTGGCAGATGCGCCCTCCGAAGACCTGTCTGCAAGCGAGAACGACTCGCAGTCCTTGGCTCCCGACTTTCGCCGCCTTCCCGTGTCCAGAGACGCGTACTCGCCCTACTTCGACAAGGAGAAGATGAAGCCCGAAGCCGGCAGCCGCCCCTTACCCGCCTACATCAAGAGCGTCCTGTTTCCTCCCCAGGGAGGGCGGCAGCCGGCTCGCCCGGCCATCGGGGGCACCCGAGGAGTGGCTGTGTGGTGTGACTCCAGCAGGATGTACGTGAGGGTCAGTCGGCTCCTGTTCGGCTTCAGCTGTCGGCCATCGGAGGTGACCTTGGGCAACTGCAGCGTCAGCCGAACCACACGCAGTTACTTCTACTTCATCTACGGGCTTCACGAGTGCGGCACCGAGCGATCGGTAAGCGTGTCTTCATCTACAGGCAGTGTATCGACGTGAGCTGTAGGGCCAGTGTCGGGGTTGCCTTTCCTGGGAATATCCCTTCCTCTGTGACCCTGCAGGTTGTCCAGGGCCGCCTGGTGTACTCCAACACTCTCCGCTATGCCCCGCCCTCCTCCAGTGCACCTGTGCATCGCTTCATTCCCTTCTCTGTGCCGGTCAAGTGCTCCTACAACAGGTAGGCAGGGCTCTGCTGCTGAGAAGCCACTAGGAAAGTGTCCAGAAGCCCCTCATCCCCTCTGTTCTGCAGGTTCCACTACTCCTACAAGGTTGGCTATGTCCCCACGTGGGCCAGGAGAAGGACCTTCTTCAAGGACCTGAAGAACAAACACAGCTTTGTGCTGCTCACCACCAACTGTAAGCTCCTTGAGTGAGTGGCTCCTCCTGCCTGCAGGGGGTGCTGTGTGCAGGTGTAATGCTGCCTCTCTCTCTCCAGCCCGCTGGGTCCGGCTCTCTCCTAAGGATGAGTACTTCCTGGGTCAGCCCATGTACTTCCAGGCCACTGCCTACTTTGCCACAGCAGAGCAGAGGCTGTACATCCACTCGTGTTATGTAACGGAGAAACCAGACCAGCACTCCCAGCCCCGTTTCCCTGTGATCGACAACTTGGGGTACGGCCCCTTCTGGGAGGGGAGGTGGGCAGGAGCCCTGAGAGCCTGCGGGGGTTCATCCTTGTCCTTGTCCCCAGGTGCATGGTGGACAGCAAGGCAGATGGCTGCCTGTCCAGGTTTGTCCCCTCCAAGCAGAAGGATGTGCTCCGCTTCACAATTGATGCCTTCCTCTTCCAGAAGAAGCTGTCCAGGAAGGTACTGCTCTCAAAGGCTGCTCAGCCTTCTTGCTCTACTGATCCATGGTCTGCTTTCACATCCATGATCTAGATGTGAACCAGACTGTGGCAGCTGTAGTGCCTAGAGCTGCCAGCTTGCCTTCACTGATGGCAGAAGGTCTTTCTCTGTCCCTCTATTGGCCTTGATCCCTTAATGCTGTGACCTTCCCTCTTGCAGCATGAAGTGACTGAGCTGTACATGCACTGTGTCATGGCTGTGGCTCCTGCTAAAGCAACACCAGGGACCAAGTCCTGCACCTACAACAGGGAGGCTAAGAGGTACTTCTGCAAGGAGCCTGCTGAGGGTGCTCTGGGACATGCCAGGTTTAGGCCTCACCTGTCCTCCTCCTCTCCTCCAGGTGGGAGGAGCTGTATGGTGACCATGAGGTCTGTGCCTGCTGTGAGTCCAGGTGTGCTGGCAGTCGGAATGAAGGTGGGTCTGGTTCTCTATCCCTTGTGGATGCATCTCTGCCCAAGAGACAACCATGCTTGGACAACTGAGGAATGATCCCGTGCTGGACAAAGGGACTGTTTAGATGAGTAGACTGTGGGTCTCTCGGTATAGCGGATCCCTTACTCCTGGGTGCTGCTTGTCCACAGGTCCCAGGAGCCTGGTGACCAGCAGTCGGGTGGCTGTGGCACCAGTAGAAGCTCCTCTGGATGTGGGAGCTGACTGGACTGAGGATGAGGAAGGAGACCCTCAGACCTCCAGTGAAGATGCTGAGAGCACCAGTGAGGATGTGGAGGGAGCAGATGACTTTGGAGATGTTGGCCAGTGGACAGGTAGGGTCTGGCAGGAGGAGCTCCTGTAGGGGTGGTGTCCTGCAGTGTAGCTGGATTGTTCTCCTTCTTCCTCCCCAGGTGCCTGAATGAAGGCTCCAGCCTGGCCCTTGTGACTCTCCTGCCTCCACTTGCCTTGTAATGGCAACATCTCAATAAAGCTGTGAAAGACCCTTCTGTCTGCCCTTGTTTCTTTATGGTTTATAGGTTTGAATGGGGTGGAGGAATTCAAGGGAAGTGAGACCCATTAATCAAGGGAAGTATTTGTGGGGGTTCCCCTTTCAAGAATGCTTCCCGTATTGTTGCCAATGAGGACTGAAAATGGCTGGAGTAATAAAGCATTGTACTGGGGGAAGATAGCCGCACTATTCCTTGGGCAGGTCATTGTGACTTTTTTACTGGGGGAGAGACAGAGGTGTTCAATATACTGGCAGTCCTCCTGTTTCCCAGAGGGGTAGTGCTTATGGAGTGTGAGTTGCTACTGTAGTGCCCAGTAAGAGTGAGATCTGATGTCCTATTCTAGGCTGCACAAACTTCCTAAAAGAAACACAAGGAAGGGATTGTCAACAGGGGCTTGGTGTAAAGTAGGCCTTCCCTTCCTTAGCAGAGGAACAATTCTGGTGCCCAAACATCAGTGAATAAAGGTACAGTTAGAATCTTGGAGGTCTTGTCTTATGGGTGTTGGTTTCACAGTATTGGACAGTCACGGGAAGTATTCAGATTGAAACTGGAGATCCCAGTACTTGATCCGGAAGACAAGTGTTCACAACCACCTCTACCAGCAGCACAGACTGTGTAGATTGAGACTGAACGCTTACTACACAAAGCCTCTCCACTGTTTCAGTGTCCCATGTCATGAATTTCAAGTGAATCCTAGTCTCCCGTTGTGACTACCTATAATTTGCACAAATCCTGCTGGCCCACTAACACTGTTAATTTTTAGCCCTACTGCACTGCCCTATTAAAGTTTCAAGGATTTAGGATAAACTATTTTATATAATGGTTCCAAAGGTGGCTTCGCAAAGCACTTGAAATAATTACAATAAGAATACACAGGATAAAACAATTCCAATAGACAGAGGAGACCATGGATGGTGGTACTGTAGATTATGCCGGTTCAGGGACGCCAAATATGTAATCATAGTGGCTCTCTGAAGGCACCAGTTCTGTAGGGTTTGGGCATTTACTGAGACAATTATTAATTGTAGCAGTAAATCACAAAGTTGATTCTTTTGATGGCTTTAGAATCCAACCATGCGACATAACTCAAACAACGCGCACACACAGGTACTAATACACAAGGATACATTTATTAATACATAGAATATGCATATAAACCTAACAGATCTTATCGAGAGGGTTATCAGAATACAAAAGATATATTCAATCAGTTACAAAGAGTTACACATCAAGAGGACATACGTTCAGTATATCATTCATTAAGACCGTTTCGTAAAGTGGACTTGGTTACAACTTCTACATTAGATACTCAAACAAGTACATAACTCTTAGGAATTAAATTGATATCAACTGGTTGGGATAACAATTGAATTCTCGAGCTGTAATGCATTGAAGTTGAATACTCATCCAATCTTTGGGGATTCAGATCTCCTGCGGGCACAAAGGAACAGTTGCAGGCTGTTGCTGTCCAATCCGCGCTCTCTGGCTCGGTGCCAGGCTGTGCTGTGCGGCTTGCGACGGTGCGCTGCTGATGCTCATTGTTGGCTTTAACTAGCAAAGTTTGTGCACAGGAGAAAAGATGACTGTGGGTCCCAGCAAGTCAGGAAGAGGACCGGTTCGTTCCTGATGAAGAGCTAGTTCTGAATAGTGATTCAGCTTTCCACAGTTCCGACCTGTTCACGAGGCCTGCTGCTGGTTACTCTCTGGCAACCTCCACTCTAGACTCTTCGAACAAAGGAAGGTTCTGGCACTCGGACACACTGGCCGTTCCATGGTTGTCCGGGCTGAGTCTCAGGATGGTCAGGAGGCGCGCTGCGAGAATGTCCTGCCCTTGGGAGCCTTCTGCTCCTGGGCCGTCCTGCCCTGGAATTCTCCTTTGAATTCCCTTTAGAACAGTCCACAGAATCCTCTCCAGAATCTTGCTGAATCTCAATCTGAATCTGAATCTCTGTGTTGCCTGTTTTTACCTGGAGGAACTTCAGCTCATTGATTGGCTAAAAGTTCCATGGGCATCAGAGTCCCACGTGGGTTACTCGGCCCTACCAGTCCCTGATTGGTTGATCAAGGTGAGATATGAGTCACTTACTCCTGACACTTAGTAATGCAGTCCAGATGTCCAACTGGCACTCCCTAGACAGATAGGCGCCAATGGGTGACCATTGATCATGATAGCCAGGCTTAGCTAAGTGCATCCCCTTTGGGAGCTGTCCTTGGACCTTAAATCACCTTGCATGAATGGTTTCTCTGTGGCTGCACCACAGAGATGAACAGAGAAATGAGGCCTAATTTGGGAAAGCTCAGAAACACTTAATTCTGCCTTATTTTTAAGCCTCGCCGCTACATATCCCCCCTTTTTGAAGGTCACGAGGTCCTGAGGCGTTGTTGCCTTCAAAACAAAACAGAGTTAAGTGATGTCCCTTGTCATTAGAACACTAATCTTAAATGTCTACATTACTCCTCGAGAATTCATACCAGAACCAGCATTGGGAACAAACAGGATGAATAACATCTGGAGTATGTATAAACACGGTAGGAGACATTATCTCAGTCTAGGAATTACACATGAGGAAGTTCACTGTCAATATCTGATACCTCTGTAGTAGATATTTGGGGAGAAGTCACTTCCTTTCTTTTGACATGCTACCTTTGACTCATTCATGCTACCCAGAGTACATCTTGATGTGAGACTACATCATTCAGAGTACACTGAGAAAGGGACGCGTCACTTTAGGAAGGGGGCGCTGGAGAGAGGAACAAAGGGCGCGATGAAACAAAATGCCGAAACCTGGGATCGAACCAGGGACCTTTAGATCTTCAGTCTAACGCTCTCCCAACTGAGCTATTTCGGCGGTGCGCAAAGCCCACAGCCACCTGCTCCAGCCTTCCTGTGTTGTGGCATGAGCGCACCAAGAGTAGCGGGAGAGTGTTGCAGGAACGTCACTCAGAAGGAAAGCCACCCAGCTGCGCCCTCTGAGCTCTGTCCAGCGCATCTTCCTCGCATGGACTCCTGCCTGCGACGGGCAGGAAACAATTAGCAAGAACAGAACGACACCCCATGGGTGTCTCATGACCGCACCTTAGGTTGTGACACGTGCAGGTGTGAGGGGTTGCCGGGCTACTTTGGAGCAGAGCTTGGGCGGAGGGGGGGCGGGAAAGCAGACAAAGAGGTGACACCTCAAGGTCTGCACGATCACAGCTCTCCGCCGCCCCAGGCTTCCGCTCGATAAGCTACTGGACACACCCGCCCCTCCTCACACAGACCGTGGAAAAGCCCCCGAGTGGGAGGGCTCTCTCTTCCTCCCAGGAGCTCTTGGACACGACGCACAGACAGGGCGCGGGGAGCCGCCACCTGCAAACACGGCTCCAGGCAGGACTCCACTCCGCAGGAGCCGCAGAGCAGAGGAGATGAGGGCAGCTTAGCTCCTGTACAGAGACCTGAGCTGTTGTTGCTGTGGATGCTGTCTTTTCTGTTCTCGGGGTAGGACATCAGGAAGCACATTGAAGCGCTGCGACATGCACTGTAGAGATCCCGCCACTACTGGGCACGATTTCCCCGGATCGAAACCGGGCGGAAACAGGCCCGTTTCGTTTGTTGCCATGCACACTGTTTGGGGATTCGCCTAGCGCTGTGATCGAACAGACCCACTCACCTCTTAGTGTGGCGGGATCTGCACAGTGGATGTCGCAGCGCATCCTGCTTTCACTTCAATGCGTGTCCTGATGTACCCTGGTCTCCCGCGTGACAGGTGGGGATACTTGCCACTATACTAACGAGGAAGACATCGCTCTCTGCTTAGTGTGCAAAACACTTACTTGCAGCATTGTGGGTGCTGTGGTTTAAATGATATTGGTTTGTGAACAGAATACCCCTATCCCAGTACATTGTGCCACATTAAATAAACACACGAGAAAAAGAGATTCAGAACGCAAAGCTGTGTCAGTGTTCTGTGTAAAAAATCGGTTTGAACATCATGGGAGCTGTTTTTAATAAGCTGCTGAGTAAAGAATATTTTAATCTTCCTGCTGTCAGTAGTATTGTGCATATAGTTGACTCTTACCTGAATGAAAACAGGACGTAAAGGAAGGGTTTCAGAATTCAGACAAAGCTTTATTCCCGTGCTTACAGTCTGAGTAATTGGAGACTGCGCTATTCTGTTGCCTATGGTCATATACGGGTTTTTCGCATGAAGCCGTATTGAACAGTATTTCTCGCGTTGTGAACTTGTGTATACAGCGGTCCCCCGGGTTCCAGTTAGTGCGTAATTACGCATCGATGAAAAACCGGAGGTTTAAAAAAAGATAATTAGCTCACTGATACTTTGATGTAGAGGCTGTGGAAATATCCACGTCGTGGTCTTTAAAATGCATTTGGTTTGAAGGCGTTCTGTGCTTCCGTTGCGAAGATATGGACAAAAGACTATTCGTGCTTGGTCCAAGAAATGTAATATAAACGAAAAAGTAAAGGCTGAGAAAGCATTCACAATGTATTTTATGCACAAAGCAAGTATTCTCGCGATTCTAAGAGGTTTCGTGTAAACGCTACAGGCGTGGCAAAATCGTTTTCGAACTTCAAGCTAACTTTACCCCGGTGTTTTACCCTGCTCCTTTCTACACTGAACTGGTCATTTGGACACCGTAAGACAAGAGAGACACATTTCTATGTAATCAGGAAACCAGGAATCCTAACCGTTAGCCCGTTAGTGCCACAGGAAAAAAAAAAACGTTTCAGCAAGATAAAATTGCAGGATAAACACATTTTTTTCTTTTTCGTAGCGCTTGTGTTTTGTTTGATTTAGCGAATTTTATACACTTTATTTCTGACACATGACTTAAAAGGCTGGTAGAGTATATTTAATACAAGAGCGCTGAACAACAATTTTCATCTACCGTATTGTCATGTTTTTTAAAAAAGCAAGTTAAATGCATATATAGTAAATGTTTTTTTTTTCATATAATAGTGTTTATGGTCTGATAAACGTAATTCATTATTTAACGGACATTTGGTATAATTAAAAAAAAATACTCATTCACGAATGTAAACATTTTTTACAATAACGTGTTCTATTGTGATCTTGCGCCCCATGCAGCAATATCACCAGACAGTTTAATGGTCTGTCGTCCTTTTACAGTTCTGGGTTTTATTCTGTCTTCAGATGCACCAGATGTATTTTTAAAATACGTAAATAACAATTCTGGTGCAGCGAGGCATTCTGATTAATTCAGATTCACTCTTCACGTGTGTTATAGATATCATATAATGTTTTTGTATCCACGCAAAACCTCGCATGAAGTTGATAAACTTTGCCTGTAACATATTTAACAAGGTACAGTGCCAAACTATTAAAATACATCAGAAAAGAACCCGAACTCATCTAATTTATGTATTTGAAACGAACGGATGGGAGACTTTAATATGGCTTTCTGGAAATTCACTTTTAGGAGTTTTCGGAAGTCTGGACCCAGATATACAGTGAGGGAGGAGTGCTTGACTTCCTGCTTTCAGCTCGTGCATTGTTTCTACTTGTGACCACCAACAGAGAGAGCTTTACCGGTTCACAGAAACGTCCCAGGAGGTTTCTGGGTTAAGATGGAAGAATAAATTTAATAAATGGAGATGTTATTGCCGCTGGGGAGTATGAAGGCGGTTTAGCGAGGCGGTGGCGTGTCGAGGGAAGAGACGCGCATTCCTCACGGGCAGCGCAGAGCAATGAGTCACACCTGCTGCGCGCTGAGTCCTGTCCTATATAACCGCTGAGCCCGGACACCCACAGCCTTTCCAGCCAGTGCTGGAGTTTTTTTTTTAAATAATACTTCAGAAGGTGCAGAAACGGACTCTTTTGCTCAGTTGAGGCTATAGGAATCTGTGTTTCTTTTCAGGCTGTCAGGAATAGCGCTTATGATATTTTTTTTTTTCTCAGACTAAACAGTATCATTGGGCTGCATTTCAGTTAAACGCCTAGTTTAGGAAGATCAAGAATGAGTTAGGGAAGGCAGAGGTGGAGACTAATGGAAGTTATGAAAGCCATTAATGGGTTGTCTCTGCTTGAGCTTGATTTACACCTTCATAGTGCGAAGTCTAGGGGTTAATTGCAACAAACTGAAAGTGAAGTACTAACAGGCGTTCAACCCGTGTTTAGTACGCAGCTGTGGTCTGAAGTTGTGCTCCACCTTAAGTCCAATTGCAACGAACGTTGCTGCTGTGCTTAGTCCAGCACCGTACTAAACCTGTTCTCAATTGCAACGAACACAGAGTAATAGTTGTTGCCCTCTAGAAGTGACTAAACTAGTGAATTATTTTAAACCACGTCTTAATATGGCTTGAGCAACTTAGTACCATAACGATGAATTGCATTAGAAGGCTCCAGAATATAATGGAAATAATATCGTTACCACGTACTGAATTTATGCATCCGTCGCTTGGAAACATTGTAATATTTAATTAAAATTGCTTAACACTCATACCACATTTATTCATGATGAAGTTGATTTAATGTGGGTATTTACAAAAGTGACATTTACTTATGTTGAATGTTAATCATTACTAGTAGCTGTGAAGTTTAAGGTGCTAGGGAGTGAAGAGAACAGAACCTAAGCTATTATTTATATAAATGTAGCGTGAGCCTTTAATGTGTTTTATAAAATCGAGGAGTCAACTGGATAGATTTGTTAAATATTTTAGTGGTGGGTCTCCGTATTTGTGGTTATCGGAGGAAAGCAGGGATGAGGAGGAAATAGGTGGCACCCAAGCATGTTAAAGGAAAAAACTTGGCATCTTAAGTGATTTATGATGGTTTACAGTCCTTTTTCTGTCCTGTGGCTGTGATCCAATGACTGTGTTGAAACAGCCAGGGTTGTGCTAGCTCTTGATGGACTGGTATGCAAACCAAATGACAGACAAGCAAAGCGTTGTTTTACAATTCTGAAAGCTCGTTCAATGTGGCTTCTTGTGTTTTTATGACTCCTGTTATAGTGCTGGTCTTGTAATGTTGTTGGATTGTGCGCAGGTGTCAGAAGATACCGTTATAAAGGATAAGCATGAGTTAGCAAAACAACACGCCAGCAAGCACTTCCCCACTTTGAAAGGAAGATGCTGGAACTGATTCTGAGAAGGTCAGACGAACAATAATTGTTGTATTTATTTGCTCAGGTAGTTTTATAAGTTTAATTTTCAGTTAAGTTCTGTTAAAAATAAATGAATGTCAAATTAATACAGTAGTGTCCTGTCTCAAGCCCACAGCCGCAGTTCTCATTTGTTTTGTGACTTATTGCAATTGAGTATCCCTCATTTGGTGAATTGTAGCCTCAATGCAATTCTTACATTTAAAAACTATATTTAAACTAAATTTCCTGACTAATTTTAAACAAGAGACAAAGTAATTAGCATGGCCTATGAATTAACCTACTAATCAGATGAAATGTTCTGATGCACAGTCCCCTGCAATTCGGGCTAAATAGCACAACAACAATGCTGAGCCCTGTGAACTGGATTAAGCACAAGATGAGCTGAGCTCCAACTTTGTTCCAAATGTTTATTAAGCACAAGTTGAGCTGAACTGAAAGGAAGACATTGGAACTGACTAAAAAATAACTTAATTTGAAATGTGCGCTCCTACTGATACAGGAGAGAGAGAAAATCAAAGTTCTGAAAAGTAAGCACAAGGCACACCCTGCTAAAGAAATGTATTGCCTTAAAAAAAAATGCTTAGGTCGGAGGAACAATTGTTTTTTTTTGCACAAGTTTAATTTCCAGTTCTGTTAAAAATTAAACTTAACTTTACTGGTTATTAGTCGGTGTGTTTTGTAATGATTTAGCTATAACGATGTGTCCACTTATTCATCTGGAGTGTTAAACAAAATTTATGCTGCAATAATACAGTAGTGTTTAATTTCAGATGCACAGCTGCGGTTCTCATTTGTTTCATGACTAATTACAATTGGGTATCTCATTTAATAATGACGTAGCCTCATCAGGTGAATTGTAGCCTAAATGCAATTCTTAAATTAAAAACTAACTGATTTGTCAGGAAATTTAGCTTGAATATAAAGAAGAAACAGAAAAGTAATTGTATATTAACGTGGCCTATGTATTATCCTACTAATCAGAAGTGTTCTGATGTACAGTCCTCTCCAGTTCGGGCTAATTAGTATAACAAGGCCGAGCCCTTGGAACCGGATTAAGCACAAGTTGAGCTGAGCTCCATCTTTGTTCCACATGTTTTTGCTGCAATTGAACTCGGAGCGGGAGATGATCTCCAGAATGTACCGTACTAACTTAGCACGCAGCTGTGTTTTAACTTGGGATGTCCATTGCAATTGACCCTGTGGGTTTATATACATGGGTTTCTCTGCATACACTACCATAAAGGAGGAATGGTGAGTTGGAGGGAGGGCGACAGCTTGGTTTATCAAGAATACACCAAACTGAGTAGAACTACAGATCCAACCATTCTAAATGTGCAGTAAATAGCAGTGCTTGTTCTGCAAAGAACTGTAGGATACCGCATGATGTATCAAAGTAGGGTGAAATATCTTGTAAAACCGCCAGGTGGAGCTATGAAAGCTTAATGTCTCATGTGCAGCATTTGCGCTGTTGCTAGAAAATGTTTGGTTTTGAATCCCTGTCAATACTGAGGGACAATCTTTTGTCAATTACAGAATTTAACAGTCTAAACGGTACATACAATTTAATAATTTTAAGCTTTGTATAACATTGATAAAAATTAAACTGATTAAAAAGTACACTGAAGTGTTATAGAGGACACGCGTTGTGTATTCTCTTACATTTAAAAAAAACATTCATTTTAATGTGATATGAAAGATTAATAAAGAATAATATTGGATAGGCTGTAAGCTCAAAATATTACCATAGTCCACTTTCTTTCTAAACATCTGCATCAATTTGTCTCATTCACCCATGATTACTTAAACATTTTGCCTGCCCTTTTCAGCTTTAGCTTTGTTTGAACCCAGCTCCTGGCATGAGTTTTCCTTTAACAAAAACATTTCTTTGAAAAACTAAAATAGTAAATTATATTGATTTGTTGCTATTTCTAAATATCACAACATGTTCAAAGTTAAGTGATTTATTAATAACTAATAATTTCAAACTGCTTGTATTCTAAAATTGTATTTTATTTGGTGGTGATTTGTCACTGTTTTCACAAACTTCAATTTATTAAACATCTGAGATATGGTGTTCCAGACCTCTGTTTACTTTCTGAAACTCCATCGATATTTCCTGTTTTCACACAGATAAGAATAAACTGCACGTGCAAATCTTTTCACAAGTGTAAAGATGTTCTGTGCTCAATAGCTCTTTAACACAGTACGCATTATGTCATATCTTTAAGCATCAGTTGAAGCATTCTGAAGTCTGACAATCGTAAAAAGTTACCAAATAATTTTGGTGAAACTGTTACCTGTCCTGGATAAAGCGATTAGAAAAAAGTTGGATTTACACTTGTAAGAAACTTTCTGATTTTAATGGGATATGGAAGATATTAATAATAAATGATTGGATGGTCTAAATGGAAGATGTATAGAGGAGACATGTTGAGTCTTTTCTTTTCAGCTTGAAATTAACTTTTGCCTACTATGTATATTCCATTGCAGCCATTTTAATGCAACGCAGCTCCATACTTCTCACAAAGTCTAGGCTAGGTGTTACACCTCACTGTGTTTATGTAGATTAGACAGTTCTACTTGGGGAGGGGAAGGAACTTTCAGTTTTCTGGTGTCATTGTTGGCCTTTAACATAAGGCAATCAGCAATCAAATGTCCTGTTTTTTCTTAAGTTGAACAAAGATGTGCCACATGCATACAGTGTCATGTTGTATACTTTTAATGCTACTACAGTACAGCTTGTGGGAAATATATTTGTCCTGTATCAAAGTTTAACTTACCCTACACCCTACATTACAAACTGAGTGAATTCAACAGAATCGACGGCTAAAAGCAACATGTCAAAATGTTCCCAAAATAACAAAAAGTGAACGAGTTGAGGATTCGATAATAGAGTAATCATAACAATAACTCCCGAGTTGTTTAATGCAATCCAAACTAAAGAAGGACACTTAAATAAACATGAAAAGACTATTTTTTCTTTGACGAAAAGTAATGTCGCACTCTCTCTTGTTTAATCTGATTGTTTTATTGCTGCACAGACTAAAACCAGAGAGAAATAGCACCTCTTTCTTTGAAGCATTTTGTTTATCCTATCATGTATCGGTTTCCAATCATACAAAGTAAGTTCTGAGAATCTCCAATTCAACATACCTATGTTTTCCTGGAGAATGCAAAGCCCTTTTGCCTCTGGACCAGTCAAAATTTATGGATGTGGTTCACCCCCAGTCCCAAAATTGCGAAACATAAGAGTGGCGTAGCGGTCGGCTCTGGCTGTCCCCTCTGTGCCGACACACTGCACATTCAATCCCTCCTTCTCTTGACTGATGGGCAAAAGGTGGACATCTGGGAGAACTGTACGTGGCATCTGTGAGTTCTGCTGTGTAGATGGTGCTTCCTGAGGGGAGAGAGACAGTGGGGACGGCACCAGCCAATTCATTAGTGGTGGTGAGCAGAGAGGACAGGATGGAGTGTCCTGAGGGGGTGTGCTCTGCTGGGGGTGTAGGGTTGTATGGAGATACGCATTGCACCAGGTACAGCAACCTGTGTGGCAGGGAGGGGCACTTTTCAGGAGATGAAGGTCTGTTTGGAGACGGCTGACACCCTAGTGTTTGACTGCTGGAACATACAGATGCAGCCATTCAAAATGCGTGGCCGATACCGCATTATTTTCTGGTACGCTGTACGCAGTCTACCGCGAGTTACCGGTAAATACTGCTAGTTACCGTAAATTCTCCTATAATACGGCAAGCAAAATAATAGTATCCGGAATTTCCGCAAGGTGGAGCTAATAAAGCTCAACCTCTCATGTTTGAGCTGTCGCCATCAAAGTCTTTAACGAAGATATTACTAATAGTAGTAATAATGAATGACCTTGGACGAGCTGTAAGTGTAAACTCAAAGTATTGCCCTGGTCAACATTCTTTTTTTCATTGACCCTCTTTGTAAAAGTAACACCACAGCATTTCGTAATCATGCATTTGTTTCCAATCATACAAAGTACAGTAATTTTTGAGAATCAATTCACCATGCCTTTCACATGCTCATAAAAGAGATTGATTTAGGAACATAAACATATTACCGTATGCAAACTGTACTGTATACAGTATGTATATGTATATTTAATGTCTTAACTGTGCCCTTTAAGTATTGAATATTTATATGGAATTTTACCACTGAAGGGAAATCTTAGTGCCTGAGCATAAAAAGAATAGGAGCATACTGCAACGCGTGTGAAGGCCATAAACGATATTAATTTTGGAACTTAAACATACAGTATATGGCTGGTCTTGGTACTTTAAAGAAAACATACACACCAGTATTCCATTTCTCCCTAAACATTTTAAGCATCGAAGTCTTTAACTAACGTGATACCGGAGTAAACAAGCATACTTTTAGAATTTGATTAAAAGGGAATATAATATGGAATCGCGTATCTCAAGAAATTAATAACGATATGATTATAGTCGTGTACTGCGACAGGGCTGTGTAGGGCTGTTTTGCCTCTCTCTTCATGCGACTTCCCTTGTAGCCCACTGGTCTACGTGCCCGATTACCAACTCACAGGTCTTTTAACAAACATTTCTTCGAAAAAATAGAATAGCAATATTATGGACAATCAATTGACTTTTATATTTCAAAATATCACAACATGATCGATTCTAAGTCATTTTTGATAACAATGAATAGTCACCTTCTTCCCTTCTGACAACGGTCCCTGCTTCTGCTTCCTGCTTCTATTGTGTGTGTGTGTAATAGAGTAAATTTTTATAGAGAAATGGAGGCTGGACAGTATGCGTTACAATATAAACATTTATATTGATTTAAATTGTGTTTTGATTTAAATCGCAAATGCATGTTTAATTATATGTGTTTTTTAATCATAATCAGACTAATGCAACATAAATTGATACAGTATCTTTGTCTTCTAAGTATCTTAATAAACTTTCAGCATAGCTTTCTACCCGTTTAGATTTATTTTTCTTGGGATTTTGGGATCAAACGTGGAAGGATTAGATTGTAATCGTTTTTATTTTTCAAATACGTTTTAGAAAAGTGTAATCTATACCTGCCCAGACTGTACGCCTTCCTAAACCCCGCCCTGACCACTTTCACTCCTGTCCTGCTCTTCCCCACGCACCCCAGCCGGGCACTCTTCGGCCTCTGCCCGGGACGAATGTATATTTTGATCTGTACACCCGGCGTGGCACCGAGGGAGCGTCTGCATTTATAACTTAGTTTTTAAAATTAGTCAAGCAATATGAAGCATCTCCTTTTACTTTTAAGTCCCTTAAATACATTGAGCACAGCTTTCTCACCACTTAAGATTACTTTTTGATACCATCCTTACACAAAGCAGGAACTTTCCGATGACATACAGTACAAGTGGAAAGATTACAGATTTTAATCGTCTTTAATTTTGTTACGTTATACGTTTTAGGAACATTTCATCTAAACAAACACCACAAAACTATTCTCGATTGTATTTCTGAATGTTATGTTACACCTGCAGTAGTTCACTGTTTTAAATACATCGAATTAAGAAAGTTATGTGTAGCACTTTAGATCTTTTTTTCTGAACCAGGGAAAATCTGATCATGTTTCTCTATAACAATAATAAAAAATATTATTTTACATATCACCTTTAAAAGTGGCATCTCAAAGCAAAAAAGTAGATCGAAAAACAGTTAAAAGGGACCAAAGTAAATACCAGACAAACGCATACGCGTTTTTAATAGAAATGCTTTTATTCATTCAGCAGAGAGTGAGAGGGACATCCAGCAGAGAGAGACACACACACAGGTTTCCATTGACAAACGTAATTGTTTTTTTACATTCCTCTTGTCTAACAGGAATGTTTTGTTTGTGGACAGACTGTTAGACGAGAGGAAAAGAGCACCTCCTTCTACGAAGCATTTCGTTGATCCGATCACAAATTATTTTCCAGTCGCACAAAGTAAGGGTTGAGAATCTCCGATTCACCATGCTACTAATGGTTTCCCGGAGATTGAGAGGCAAGGCACTTTTGCCTCTGGACCCATCGAAATTTACAGACGTGGTCCACCCCCAGTAAATTTCAAAAACATGAGGGCGGCGTAGCGGTCGGCTCTTGCTTTCCCGTCTATGCCGATGCACTGCAAGTACAACCCCCCCTCCATCTCCTGAGTGATGGGTAACAGTTGGATATCTGGGAGAATTATTCGTCCAACTGGCGTCTGTGAATTCCGCTGTGCTTCCTGGGGGGAGATAGACGGCGGGGACAGCATCAACCAATTCCCATGCGGTGGTGAACGGAGAGGCCGGGATGGAGTGTCCTGAGGCGGTGTGTGCTCTGCGGGGGGCAGAGCTTCCGCCAGGCATTGCAACCTGCGCGGCGGGGAGAGGCACTTTTCGGGAGACAGCTGCTCAACTGTTTGACTGCTGGAACATACTGTCTCCTTCCTCTGCATTTTCAGGAGTGTCTCTAGCCTCCCAGTCCTCCCCAGTAATGCATCGTACTGCTCCCGCTGCTGCCGAAATGTCTCCACACAGATGCTGCTTCTACAGGTTGGCACCCTGGCCAGTGGCCGAGAGCAGAGACCCACGGCCTGTGGCAAAATAACATAATTCATGTAAGAAATAAAGTCACACAGTAGTATTCATCAGTCGCGGAACAGAAGTCAAAATAAACTTTTCTTTTTTTCCGTCTTACCGCTTTCTTTTTTACTGTCCTGGTGGTAGATCGTTTTGCCCGTGCTGTGTTTTCTTGAAGAACAGGCTACGAAGAAATAATTAAAATTGAATTTAAAATTCAAAACTGCAATAATACCTTGTAATATACGCTGTAATCACGTATTTCAGATGAAGTCTGCTGTATTTGCTTACCCTTTGCTCTTTGGAAGCTGGGGCGGCAGAAGCACCCCGTCTCTTCCCGTAAAAGGTCTTGGTCTCCATACTGTACTGTGGTCGCTGTAGTGCAGGTTCGCAGTTTTTTTTGTGATGGGAGCTCACCCAATCCCTTTGTGTATTTATGCTATATTCACATGTACGGCTAGAATGTTCATTGTCTTCCAATGAAAGGCGGGTGCCTCTTGCCGAAGTCGGGAGACATTAGAGGCTTGCCACACCCGGACTGTTAAACCAACGCATTAGCACGTCAAACCCCATTGAGGAACCGGGCGCAATAATTGTTTTGTCCCTTGATTTATTGATCTGCATTAATTATGGAAATCGAGTTCCTGCTCTTTGCAGACGACCTGGTCCCGCTGTCGCCCACAGAACAGAGGCTGCGCCAGAACCTGGCGCTGCTGGAGCAGCACTGTCAGACCTGGGCGCCGACAGTCAATCTGGACAAGACCAGAGTTATGGTTTTCCAGAAAAAAAGCCAGACCTCAGGGAAACAGGTACAAATTCACACTTAACAACACATTAACACCTAACAACGGGAGCAGGGACGAATAAGGCCAGTACCCACTATTGTTAAACATACAGAAAAGAATATTAAAGTATTGAATATTAGTATTGGCTTTAGTATTAGCCATACAGAACATTAAAGTGCCCCTTTTCCATTCAGCAGGTGCCTGAGCCGCTGTGTCCCATCTTCTGACAGTCACCGTTGTGAATGTCTGTAGAGTGTATCTTATTTTTAGTACTAAAATAAATACTTAGTACTTTAGTACTAAGTACTAAAATACTAGTACCGAGGGAGCGTCTGCATTTATAACTTCGTTTTTAAAATTAGTCAAGCAATATGAAGCATCTCCTTTTACTTTTAAGTCCCTTAAATACATTGAGCACAGCTACTCACCACTTAAAATTGCTTTTTGATACCATCCTTACACAAAGCAGAAACTTTCCGATGACATACAGTACAAGTGGAAAGATTACAGATTTTAATCGTCTTTAATTTTGTTACGTTATACGTTTTAGGAACGTTTCATCTAAACAAACACCCCAAAACTATTCTCGATTGTATTTCTGAATGTTATGTTACACCTACAGTAGTTCACTGCTTTAAATACATCGAATTAAGAAAGTTATGTGTAGGACTTTAGATCTTTTTTTCTGAAGCAAGGAAAATCTAATCATGTTTCTCTATAACAATAATAAAAAACTTTATTTTACATATCACCTTTAAAAGTGGCATCTCAAAGCAATACAGTAGATCGAAAAACAGTTAAAAGGGACCAAAGTAAATACCAGACAAACACAAATGCGTTTTTAATAAAATGCTTTTATTCATTCAGCAGAGAGTGAGAGGGACATCCAGCAGAGAGAGACACACACACCGGTTTCCATTGACAATATTGTTTTTTTTCAATTACTCTTGTCAAACAGGAATGTTTTGTTTGTGGACAGACTGTTAGACTAGAGGAAAAGAGCGCCTCCTTCTACGAAGCATTTCGTTGATCCGATCACTAATTCTTTTCCAGTCGCACGAAGTAAGGGTTGTAAAGCGCGAAGTAAAGCGCTGAGTCTTATGGAATGTGTTCCGCCGGGGATTCAAAAAAATTATTTGACAAAATTTTTTTTTTTTCAATTCCTCTTGTCTAACAGGAATGTTTTGTTTGTGGACAGACTGTCCACAAACGTGAGACTGTCTTTCTCAGACTTACATTCCCGAATGTCCCCCGCCCCGGTCAACAATCCTAGGAAGAACACGAAACAGCCTGTTAATAAAATTTTTACAATTTTGTTCGGTCAGTTCTTCCTCCCAGAATTTACAGATTGCATCGATCAGTTCCTGCTTTGTGACGGGCTTAGCAGTTTTCCGAACGTAGTCTTTCAACGAATGCCAAACCATCTCTATCGGATTTAGATCTGGGGATTCGGCTGGAGTTTTCACCCAGTTCACTCCTTCTGCTATAAGCCTCGCCCTTGCTGCTGTGTGTTTCGGATCGTTGTCTTGAAAGAGACGGTGCCTTGATCCAAACTGCTCCCTGATATATGGGGCAGCATGCTGTGTGACCACAACTTCCTCGTAGAATACACGGTCCATAATTCTTTTGAAAATAAGAAGTGGTCCCGGGCCTCTTCTAGATATACCCCCCCAGACGTGAACCTTCAGTGGATGTTTGGGCTTTGGCTTGTCCACATATCTCCCCTTTTTGCAAAATGCCATTGTTGAAAACTGTTCCAGAGCCACTGTTGTTTCGTCGGTGAAAAGTACATCCTGAAATGCCTCCCCCTGTTCAATCCATTGGAGCGCTTGCTTGAGTCTTTCCTCTTTGTTTTTTTGCCTTATCATGGGGCATGTGTTGGTTTTTCTGTATCTCCATCCAAGCCTCCTGCGTACTCTTCTTATCGATGTCGGGCTAATGTTCGCACCGAGGTCAGCCCATAGCCGTCTTTGGACTTGCATTGCCGGTAGCTCATCATTTTCATCAGTCAGTTTGTCGACAGCTCGCACAATAAGACTTGGAAAAAAAAAGAGATCAGCAGTTAGTTTTAAAAATAATGTGCGTAGTTGTATTTACATGCAAGAAAGGTATTTTTAGAAATTTATTTACCTTAGATTCTCTTTGCCTCCTCTCCCCTTTATAATGCCATCTCACTGTGCTTTCAGAAACGAAGATGTCCATCGAAGCCAACTGCTGTACAATGTCCCATGTTGACTTCCCGTTTCTTTTCATCTTCATTATTTGGTGTGAGAGAGTCTTCGTGATTTTAGTCATTGTCCGTCCCCTTACCAAAGTGATACAGTGGTGCAGCTTGAATTCTGTACCTATATACTGTATGGTATGGTACAGATAAAACTTACACCATACCGATGAGCTAATGCCAGGGAAAGACACTCCTATTTTATTTAAAACACAATACGCCAGGAAATGTGTCTGATGCATTAGCAAGTTAAAACAATTGGGTCGAAAACCTGGGCGTAACACCATTTCCTTTTTCTGATCATTCGCTTTCTGGATACACATTTCACCTGTCCTGTTCTTTGTTTTCCTGGTTTGCTGATTATGCCTGCTGTGGTCCACTCCTAACCTCACACCTAAAGAATACTATTTAAAATTTCTTGGCGCAGTTCATTAACCCTTGTGTGTGCTGTCCGCGCCCAAAATGCAATTTAAAAAAAGTCAAAAACCGCGCTCAAAATGCAATTTAGAGCTTAATAAGATACACTCCACACTCATTCACAACAGTAACATATGAAACGTTTATTTTTTAATCGCTGTCTAAGGAAATCTCAGTATAACTTTGTTCATGAACAAACAGTGGCATGTTAAATTATTATTAGTTTTTTTGTTAACAAGGCTCGCCAGCTAATGTGAATTGAAACCTGTCTTGCTAGCTTTTAAAGTCGTGCATGTGTAAACGACAATTGAAATAGAGAAAAAAGACCTGACTGACAAGCCGATACATACTCTTAGAGTTTGATTAATAGGGAATATAATACAAAAATATAGTACTAAAAAAGGTACTACCAATTTTAAAGGTGATTTTACTTTTAAATAAAAATTTGAATCCCCTGCGGAACACATTCCATAAGAATCAGCGGTTTTACAGTACATATCGCCTTTAAAGGTGGCTTCTCAAAACGCTTTACAGGATAAAAACAACCAGAACAGCAACAACAACAATATTGTATTTCATTGCACTTTGAAAACCAAGTAATAACTTAACTATACGTGCAAACGTTTCATAAGTTGCTGTTGTGAATGCCTGTGGAGTGTATTTGATAGTTGGGCATGTAGACCAGTAGGCTACAAGGGAAGTTGCATGAAGAGAGAGGCGAAACAGCCCTACACAGCCCTGTCGCAGTACACAAATATAATCATATCGTTATTAAATTCTTTAGATACGCGATTCCATATTATATTAGCAGAAAAGCTTAAAACTACCACTTTTTCACATTTATTTCACATGCTAGTTATATACTTCGATGCTTAAAATCGTTAGGGAGAAATGGAATACCGGCGTGTATTTTTCCTTTAAAGTACCGATTCCTGGAATCTGACTGGCTGACACCCCTCTGAAGTGGTTCCATAAAATTCGGTATACGGAAAAGAAAGCGTTGCTACATACGAGTATCTTTTAATACAGTCTTTGCTGTGCTCTTGAGGATCCTTGTGATATTTTGAGCTCTAGTTGAATGATAAGTGTCGCATTTTAAATCATTTTCGTAGTTAGAAATTATGAAACGCCCTGTTAAAAGCAAGGAAGTTTTTATGCCCGTTGAAGTAAAACAAAATGCCTGACAAAGTATGGCTTGGACAGATTCCGAGTGCTTGTACAAATGTGCTAAAGAAATTATACTTTGAGTATACAGCTTGTCCAAAGTCATCCATTATTAATACTATTAGTAATATCTTCGGTAAAGGCTTTGATGCATAAATATTTCTGATAAAGGTAGGTTGTGTACTTTTGTCCAACTGAGCAATCTTGCTTTCATAAAATATACCAACATTTTAATGACTGATGATTAACATGCTCTAATACACAGTTCTAAATTAAAAGCTCAAATGCTGTACATGAGAGGTTAAGCTCCCCCTGCCGGTTTTACAAGGTGACGCCGGATAGTTTCCGGGATGACGTCAAATGACGCGATTAACCGCGTGATACTGCGTGACACCGCGACACGCCCACCGGGGTATGCCGCGAAATACCCCACCCATTTTGAATTGCTGCATCTGTAATACCTTGTGATACATGCAAGTCATCTGTAAACGAAGATGTAATTACAATAAAATTGGCAATTCACAGAAAACCACAATTTGTATAATATTATTCCTCGTTATCAATGATCAATTAAAGGATTTGAAGAAACAGCAGCAATAGCAGATGATTTTGGTTTTGAACCCATCTTTACACCTCAATAATCCATTTGTCCTCGAAAAAAGAAAAGACGCATATTTTGAGTCTCATAATTATATGTGAATATGTGAATAACAGTTTAACCCCAAATGTCTGTAATTGTGATTCTGTTAAAATTTAAAAAAGCATCTATCAATAGTAAGAAATTATTAAGAAAGGAAGAAATTGTGTTATTTCATAAACTGTAAGACATGTAGACATTTACAGGTTATATCCTTTGCTTTGTCTTTTAACACAAGTGTTCAGGATCCAAGCCCATGTTTGGACGGTTGTGTTTCTCTTGTAATCATCAAATGTCATTATTTTGTCCTTCAGTTCTTTCTCGAGTTGTACCATGGATATTTTATACCATCGATACTTTTCATGCTCTTTTGCATTTTCCTTCACATACGGAAAAAAACTCAAGGCGTTCTTGTCACTGTGCTACACAGTACAGGACACGCAGTGAGTAATTTGCGCAGCTTTCAGAGGAATCCAGAGGGAGGACTCTTAATGCAAGGAGCTGTTTTTTTTTTGCATTAATCATTATTAACCAGAAACAGCTGCACAACTGGTTGCATTTGTGATTATGTCACTTCTCTGCTTCAGCAAGGTCAATAAAAGACTCTGAAAGTAGTAGAGAAAAACTGAATTAAAATCATATTAGCAATTCTGAGTGATATCTGCATACAGGCAATCCAATAAGAACGTTGAAATCTTTGAATGTCATCTTTCTATATATTGCGCTGCTTTTTACTTGGAGTAAAACTATTGGATTGAAGGGTTAAAATGTATTGTTGTTATTTGGAGAAATCAATGAACTCGTGATTTTATATGTTTTAAAAGACGGTCATGCGCACAGAAAAAAGACAGTGCTGATTATTTTTCTGGAGACGGAGCACTGATGACCTATCCGAGCCAATTGATAAAGCCCACCCAGTGGATACTCTAGCAGAACGTGGAAGAACGTTCACCATTGTAACCAAGGCAACCACAGGAACAACATCAAGAAGCACAATCAATTCCCCATTTAAATCTTTCGTGTAAGGTATGCCATGTGAAAGCATGAAGTAAATCCCCTGATCTCTTTTGAACATGGACAAGGTATTTCTGATGGAGCGCAATGAGCAAAGATTTAATAAGCTACTCCTGCCGATGATTCAGCTTAAAGAAGTAAAAGCTTCACAAACAAAAGGAGCTCGCTACCACAGCCAATATTAAATGTACTTGGTGGCACATTACCATTTGCATTGGCTCAAAAGTGGTCTCGGCAGACGTTGTTCCCTACGTAAAGCTGAAAGCGCCAAAGAGCATTTCCATTGAGAAAAAAAAAATGTTTCTTGATGTTAAACATAGAGAGCCTGCCTTTTAGAAGTTCTCCCTCTAAACACCTTGTGCAGCCTCCCGACAGACTAACAAAAAGCGCCTTTTCACCAACTCAATTTATAATACGCCCCTCAAAACTCACAACCGAATAACAATCCATCCGTATATTTGATTTCCAAGATCCATTCAAGGCAACTTGGGTCTTCGCAAGCAAATAATTTCAGGGAAGAAACTCAGTTTAGTCAACTACTGGTGCATTCAGCACACCACTTGCTTGTGCTTGTCAGGGTGGGCAAGTGGTCTAAGGCGCCAGACTCAAGGACATGTGTCTTTCCAGCTGGCTTGGGTGTTCTGGTCTCCAAATGGAGGCGTGGATTTAAATCCCACTCCTGACAGCTTCTCCTTTTACCTCTCTTGAATTGTTCCAGTGCTACAGTGAATGACTGAAATATAAAAGCAGCAGAAGAAAGCAAGCAACTCAGTGCAATTTGTGAGTATTCTGCACTGTTAAAATGCACAGGTTTTCATACTTTTTGGAATTCGTAGCTCAAGAAGTGACTCCTGTTTCATTTTCTATTCACCAACTCGATTTGCATTCCGCCCCTCACACCTCACAACAGAATAACAAACGGCTTCATGTGCCACAGCATTCCCCTGTAGATTCGGTTCGCACTATGAATTAGGCGACCCCGAATGAAATATTTTAGTGTTGGCTCAAATGTGAGGAATTTCATGAACCCTCAAAAAGGAATGCTTGCAGAAAATGCCAGCAATTCAAAGCGTGTAGGCAGCATGAACAGACCAATTCTGCAATTTCTTTTATCGCGGGCGGTGCTTTCCGAGTCGATGGCTCTGCATTAGAAATGAGAAGTGCTGAACTCTAAACACGTTCTTGCCATTACTGCTACTCCTGCTGCTACTCCTTCGTCCTCGAACAAAGAAAAGACAGGCATGTTTTGAGTCTCAAAATGATCTTCTGGATCCACAAGAAACATGTACATTTGATTGATTCCGCAGTATTTTGGATGTACTGTACTTATAACTTCCATCGAAGAGAGATTTCATCAGTTGCATGAAATTGAAACTTTCGACTTTTTGTCTGGTATTGAAAATATGTTTAAAAAAAACCATAAACAATTTTCTAACAAACAACTCATGAATTATTGCCAGGATCTATATTTAGCGTTCGGTAGTGATAACACTGCTGATATTGATTGAGTAGAAATCTATGATGTATTGACAGCTTTATCTGAAGCGAGAAGTCCTAGAACGCCATCTATGAAGTTTAAGGATTCATACCAAGAAATGCCTTTTGTTTCCCACCCCAACTGCTGCTTTTGCTTTACACATTATGTGAACATTACCAGTTTTGGTAGCTTCTGGGCACGATTTTCCTAAACTGAAACTTATTACAAAATTCTTTAAGATGAACCATGTCCAAAAATTGTAAATCAGGACTAATTTTAATATCAAATGAAATCACTACAGAGGAAAAGGCTTAACTGAAATATGAATAAGACTATGCAAGCCTGAAAAATAGAACAATTCAATTTATAGAACTTATTTTTTTATTTTTTGAGAGATGGGCTCACACACCGGAAGACACTAACGTTTCTCTTCGTTAGAGTATGTGAATAACAGTTTAACCCCATTTGTTTGTAATTGTGATTCTGTTAAAATTTAAAAAAGCATCTATCAATAGTAAGAAATTATCAAGAAAGTAAGAAATTGTGTTATTTCATAAACTGTAAGACATGAAGACATTTACAGGTTATATCCTTTGCTTTGTCTTTTAACGCAAGCGGTCAGGATCCAAGCCCATGTTCGGACGGTTGTGTTTCTCTTGTAATCATCAAATGTCATTGTTTTGTCCTTCAGTTCTTTCTCGAGTTGTACCATGGATATTTTATACCATCAATACTTTTCATGCTCTTTTGCATTTTCCTTCACATACGGAAAAAAACTCAAGGCGTTCTTGTCACTGTGCTACACAGTACAGGACACGCAGTGAGTAATTCGCGCAGCTTTCAGAGGAATCCAGAGGGAGGACTCTTAATGCAAGGAGCTGTTTTTTTTTTCGCATTAATCATTATTAACCAGAAACAGCTGCACAACTGGTTGCATTTGTGATTATGTCACTTCTCTGCTTCAGCAAGGTCAATAAAAGACTCTGAAAGTAGTAGAGAAAAACTGAATTAAAATCATAGTAGCAATTCTGAGTGATATCTGCATACAGGCAATCCAATAAGAACGTTGAAATCTTTGAATGTCATCTTTCTATATATTGCGCTGCTTTTTACTTGGAGTAAAACTATTGGATTGAAGGGTTAAAATGTATTGTTGTTATTTGGAGAAATCAATGAACTCGTGATTTTATATGTTTTAAAAGACGGTCATGCGCACAGAAAAAAGACAGTGCTGATTATTTTTCTGGAGACGGAGCACTGATGACCTATCCGAGCCAATTGATAAAGCCCACCCAGTGGATACTCTAACAGAACGTGGAAGAACGTTCACCATTGTAACCAAGGCAACCACAGGAACAACATCAAGAAGCACAATCAATTCCTCATTTAAATCTTTCGTGTAAGGTATGCCATGTGAAAGCATGAAGTAAATCCCCTGATCTCTTTTGAACATGGACAAGGTATTTCTGATGGAGCGCAATGAGCAAAGATTTAATAAGCTACTCCTGCCGATGATTCAGCTTAAAGAAGTAAAAGCTTCACAAACAAAAGCAGCTCGCTACCACAGCCAATATTAAATGTACTTGGTGGCACATTACCATTTGCACTGGCTCAAAAGTGGTCTCGGCAGACGTTGTTCCCTACGTAAAGCTGAAAGCGCCAAAGAGCATTTCCATTGAGAAAAAAAAATCTTTCTTGATGTTAAACATAGAGAGCCTGCCTTTTAGAAGTTCTCCCTCTAAACACCTTGTGCAGCCTCCCGACAGACTAACAAAAAGCGCCTTTTCACCAACTCAATTTATAATACGCCCCTCAAAACTCACAACCGAATAACAATCCATCCGTATATTTGATTTCCAAGATCCATTCAAGGCAACTTGGGTCTTCGCAAGCAAATAATTTCAGGGAAGAAACTCAGTTTAGTCAACTACTGGTGCATTCAGCACACCACTTGCTTTCGCTTATCAGGGTAGCCGAGTGGTCTAAGGCGCCAGACTCAAGGACATGTGTCTTTCCAGCTGGCTTGGGTGTTCTGGTCTCCAAATGGAGGCGTGGGTTCAAATCCCACTCCTGACAGCTTCCGTTCTTACCTCTCTTGAATTGTTCCAGTGCTAGCTGACAGTGAATGACTGAAATATAAAAGCAGCAGAAGAAAGCAAGCAACTCAGTGCAATTTGTGAGTATTCTGCACTGTTAAAATGACAGGTTTTCATACTTTTTGGAATTTGTAGCTCAAGAAGTGACTCCTGTTTCATTTTCTATTCACCAACTCGATTTGCATTCTGCCCCTCACACCTCACAACAGAATAACAAACGGCTTCATGTGCCACAGCATTCCCCTGTAGATTCGGTTTGCACTATGAATTAGGTGACCCCGAATAAAATATTTTAGTGTTGGCTCAAATGTGAGGAATTTAATGAACCCTCAAAAAGGAATGCTTGCAGAAAATGCCAGCAATTCGAAGCGTGTAGGCAGCATGAACAGACCAATTCTGCAATTTCTTTTATCGCGGGCGGTGCTTTCCGAGTCGATGGCTCTGCATTAGAAATGAGAAGTGCTGAACTCTAAACACGTTCTTGCCATTACTGCTACTCCTGCTGCTACTCCTTCGTCCTCGAAAAAAGAAAAGACAGGCATGTTTTGAGTCTCAAAATGATCTTCTGGATCCTCAAGAAACATGTACATTTGATTGATTCCACAGTATTTTGGATGTACTGTACTTATAACTTCCATCGAAGAGAGACTTCATCAGTTGCATGAAATTGAAACTTTCGACTTTTTGTCTGGTATTGAAAATATGTTTAAAAAAAACCATGAACAATTTTCTAACAAACAACTCATGAACTGGGCAGGTTCTGGCGCAGCCTCTGTTCTGTGGGCGACAGCGGGACCAGGTCGTCTGCAAAGAGCAGGAACTCGATTTCCATAATTAATGCAGATCAGTAAATCAAGGGACAAAACAATTATTGCGCCCGGCTCCTCAATGGGCTTTGACGTGCTAATGCGTTGGTTTAACAGTCCGGGTGTGGCAAGCCTCTAATGTCTCCCGACTTCGGCAAGAGGCACCCACCTTTCATTGGAAGACAATGAACATTCTAGCCGTACATGTGAATATAGCATCAATACACAAAGGGATTGGGTGAGCTCCGATCACAAAAAAAAACTGCGAACCTGCACTACAGCGACCACAGTACAGTATGGAGACCAAGACCTTTTACGGGAAGAGACGGGGTGCTTCTGCCGCCCCAGCTTCCAAAGAGCGAAGGGTAAGCAAATACAGCAGACTTCATCTGAAATACGTGATTACAGCGTATATTACAAGGTATTATTGCCATTTTGAATTTTAAATTCAATTATTATTATTTCTTCGTAGCCTGTTCTTCAAGAAAACACCGCACGGGCGAAACGATCTACCACCAGGACAGTAAAAAAGAAAGCGGTAAGACGTAAAAAAAGAAAAGTTTATTTTGACTTCTGTTCCGCGACTGATGAATACTACTGTGTGACTTTATTTCTTACATGAATTATGTTATTTTGCCACAGGCCGTGGGTCTCTGCTCTCGGCCACTGGCCAGGGTGCCAACCTGTAGAAGCAGCACCTGTGAGGAGACATTTTGGCAGCAGCGGGAGCAGTACGATGCATTACTGGGGAGGACTGGGAGGCTAGAGACACTCCTGAAAGTGCAGAGGAAGGAGACAGTATGTTCCAGCAGTCAAACAGTTGAGCAGCTGTCTCCCGAAAAGTGCCTCTCCCCTCCGCGCAGGTTGCAATGCCTGGCGGAAGCTCTGCCCCCCGCAGAGCACACACCGCCTCAGGACACTCCATCCCGGCCTCTCCGTTCACCACCACATGGGAATTGGTTGATGCTGTCCCCGCCGTCTATCTCCCCCCAGGAAGCACAGCGGAAGTCACAGACGCCAGTGGGACGAATAATTCTCCCAGATGTCCAACTGCTACCCATCACTCAGGAGATGGAGGGAGGGTTGTACTTGCAGTGCATCGGCATAGACGGGAAAACAAGAGCCGACCGCTACGCCGCCCTCATGTTTCGAAATCTTGTGACTTTTGAAATTTACTGGGGGTGGACCACGTCTGTAAATTTCGATGGGTCCAGAGGCAAAAGTGCCTTGCCTTGCAATCTCCGGGAAACCATTAGTAGCATGGTGAATCGGAGATTCTCAACCCTTACTTTGTGCGACTGGAAAATAATTTGTGATCAGATCAACGAAATGCTTCGTAGAAGGAGGTGCTCTTTTCCTCTCGTCTAACAGTCTGTCCACAAACAAAACATTCCTGTTAGACAAGAGGAATGTAAAAAAACAATTACTTTTGTCAATGGAAACCTGTGTGTGTGTGTCTCTCTCTGCTGGATGTCCCTCTCACTCTCTGCTGAATGAATAAAAGCATTTTTATTAAAAACGCGTTTGCGTTTGTCTGGTATTTACTTTGGTCCCTTTTAACTGTTTTTCCCATCTACTTTTTTGCTTTGAGATGCCACTTTTAAAGGTGATATGTAAAATAATGTTTTTTATTATTGTTATAGAGAAACATGATCAGATTTTCCCTGGTTCAGAAAAAAAGATCTAAAGTGCTACATCTAACTTTCTTAATTCGATGTATTTAAAGCAGTGAACTACTGTAGATGTAACATAGCACTCAGAAATACAATCGAGAATAGTTTTGTGGTGTTTGTTTAGATGAAATGTTCCTAAAACGTATAATGTAACAAAATTAAAGACGATTAAAATCTGTAATCTTTCCACTTGTACTGTATGTCATCGGAAAGTTTCTGCTTTGTGTAAGGATGGTATCAAAAAGTAATCTTAAGTGGTGAGAAAGCTGTGCTCAATGTATTTAAGGGACTTAAAAGTAAAAGGAGATGCTTCATATTGCTTGACTAATTTTAAAAACTAAGTTATTAATGCAGACGCTCCCTCGGTGCCACGCCGGGTGTAAAGATCAAAATATACATTCGTCCCGGGCAGAGGCCGAAGAGCCCGGCTGGGGTGCGCGGGGACATATACAGTACAGTTTGCATACGGTAATATGTTTATGCTCCTAAATCAATCTCTTTTATGAGCATGTGAAAGGCATGGTGAATCGATTGTCATAAATTACTGTACTTTGCATGATTGGAAACAAATGCGTGATTGCGAAATGCTGTGGTGTTACTTTTACAAAGACGGTCAATGAAAAAATGAATGTGGACCAGGGCAATACTTTGAGTTAACACTTACAGCTTGTCCAAGGTCATTCATTATTAATACTATTAGTAATATCTTCGTTAAAGACTTTGATGGCCACAGCTCAAACACGAGAGGTTGAGCTTTATTAGCTCCACCTTGTGGAAATTCCGGATACTATTATTTTGCTTGCCGTATTATAGGAGAATTTACGGTAACTAGCGGTATTTACCGGTAACTCGCGGTAGACTGCATACAGCGCACCGGAAAATAATGCGGTATCGCCCTCGCATTTTGAATGGCTGCATCTGTATGTGTAGCAATCTCTCTCTCTCCTTCTCTTCCTGGTGATCTGAAGGGCAGGACTTTGTCCTCTTAGTGGCTCTTGATAAAATATTTACTGGGTTCAGTTAATGATTAACTCACCAGGGCTGAGTGCTGAGCTCTCAGAGGCCATCTCTCTCTTTCCTTCTCTTCCTGGTGATCTGAAGGGCCGGACTTTGTTCAATTCAATTCAATTCAAGGTGCTTTATTAGCATGACCGATGGGTACAATCAGTGTTGCCAAAGCAAATAAAAATAATAAAATTAACATAGAACAAAACAAAAATTAGAAGTAAAATAAAATCTACAGACATGTTACAGACATTTACAACAAAGACATATTATATAATATTGACATATACTGTAGGCGGCTGGAGCATTATTGGGAGACGGACTCACTGTTCCTCAGGCTGTGACAGGAGATCACATACTGGGCTGCCAGATCAACTGAGTTCCCTCCTCCCTCTCCCAGTAGGATTGGGACCTGTTGTGGTTTTGGCAGGTGTGGGAACTCTGGGATTAGATTTCTGAATTTCGGGAAGAATGTTTCTCTAATCCCAGAGTATCTGTCACAGTGCAGCAGGAAGTGCACCTCTGTCTCTATTTCTCCCTGCTGGCAGTGGGAGCACAGCCTGTCCTCTCTGGGCAGCCAGGTCTGCCTGTGTCACCCAGTTTCTATGGCCAGGTTGTGGTCACTGAGCCTGTACTTCGTCAGGGTCTGTTTCTGTTTGTTATTTTTTATTTTGGTCAAATATTCAGCTAGTGTGTATTGTCTGTTTAAGGTTCTGTAGCATTCCAGTTTATGTTCTGTTTGTGTGTGTGTGTCCCAGTGTGTGAGATATTGCTGTTTGATCTGTGCTGTGATGTGGTTGAGTCTGGGTTGTGGTGCTCTAACAGTGCTGTCCTGAGGCTGGTTAGTGTTGGTGTGGCTCAGGTCGGTGAGCCTCAAGACCAGCTGGCTCAGGGGGCTCTGTTTTGGGCTCAACTCTTGGCTCAGCAGGGCTTTGTGGTGGTAGGAATTTTGGTCACTGTTTTTTAGGTGAAGCCAATACTTTAATATTCTTTTCTGTGTGTTTATCAATAGTGGGTACTGGCCTAATTCGGCCCTGCACCCGTTGTTAGGAGTTTTTCTCTGCACACGGAGGATGATTCTACAGATCTCCATGTGCAGAGTTTCTGTGGGGTGTTTGTCCCATTGGGTGTTCTCTCAGTGGCCCTTGACAAAATAGTTGCTTGGTTCAGTTAATGATAAACTCTTCAGGGCAGAATGAAGACTTGAGCGCCACCTGATATGAACATTTCTGGTTTATCTAATCACTTAGGAATTTAAAAATACTTTTTTTATTTTTCATAAGAAAACTCTCTTGTTTGGGGTTCTGGAAAGTTGATCTCAAAGGATCCCTAAAGCACTTTACAGGCGGGGGCCCCACTTAATCCCATTGTCAAACAATCAAGATCTGTACTGACCAGCAGTCAGGACACTGGGGTCCACACCCCTACTCTCACACACAGTGTCCAGGGATCTGTACTGACCAGCAGTCAGGACTTTTTTTATATTTATACATACTGTGTGTGTCATTGTCGACACCCCTACTCTTACAGTGTCCTGTCTGTGTCTGTGGTTTGTAACCTTTCTTATGTTCAGACAGATAAGGGAGAGAAATGGACTCAGTGGCTCTTGATAAAATATTTACTGGGTTCAGTTAATGATTAACTCACCAGGGCAGAGTGCTGAGCTCTCAGACGCCATCTCTCTCTCTCCTTCTCTTCCTGGTGATCTGAAGGGCTGGACTTTGTCCTCTCAGTGGCCCTTGACAAAATAGTTACTTGGTTCAATTAATGATAACCTCTTCAGGGCAGAATGAAGACTTGAGCGCCACCTGATATGAACATTTCTGGCTTATCTAATCACTTAGGAATTTAAAAATACTTTTTTTATTTTTCATAAGAAAACTCTCTTGTTTGGGGTTCAGGAAAGTTTATCTCAAAGGATCCCCAAAGCACTTTAAAGGCGGGGACCCCCTTCATCCCACCTGCAAACAATTGAGGAGAGGGACTTTAGAGAGCACAGACTGAACCCTGACTAAACAACACCCCTGACCAGCAGTCAGGACACTGGGGTCCACACCCCTTCTCTCACACACAGTGTCCCAGGATCTGTACTGACCAGCAGTCAGGACACTGGGGTCCACACCCCTACTCTCTCACACAGTGTCCTGGATCTGTACTGACCAGCAGTCAGGACTTTTTTTATATTTATACATACTGTGTGTGTCATTGTCGACACCCCTACTCTTACAGTGTCCTGTCTGTGTCTGTGGTTTGTAACCTTTCTTATGTTCAGACAGATAAGTGAGAGAAATGGACTCAATACCCAGTCCCAGTTTACACTGGTTTACAATGTGGGACTTCTGCACTGACACGACCCCACATGTGTCTCCACAGGAGATGGGAGTCCTGTAACGTGTCTTTAGACAGAAACCCGCCAGAACAGACACATTAGAAGCGACCTGGAGGAGAGGTCAGAGCGGGGAGAGTCTCTGGACGAGTATAAAAACTGGGAACTTCGCTTTTTACAGCAACACTTTCTGATTAAAGTGTCCAGTTACTTCACTCTGAAGACAATTTAAAATAACAGTTAATATTTCCAGAAATGGAGTAGTCAGGTGATATCCTATGAAAGATTTGGTCTCCTGACTGTTACTCTCACTAATATAATACCATCTGTGATGTTATCAGTCACAGTTACTCCGACACCGGGTCTCATTACAGCTCATTACATTAATTACAGTTAATTGACTCTTTATCCTGAGTGTCTTTAGTCGTGAACAGAGGTCCGTCAAGTTTCTATTCGCTTTATCCAGTACAAGGTCGCGTCTTTCATACTAATGAAATGTAAAGAATGAAAACTAATTGAAATGAGCAATAAAACCTGGATTTACCAGAGAAAAGGGGGACCAGTCACAGAGGGCCAGTCTCAGCAGTCCGGTCACAGTAGTCCGGTCACAGCGGGCCATTCATGAAAGTACAGGCCGTTGCTCCATTCACTTTGTGGACACATTGTATGAATCTTGGCAAACACTCCCAGATAAGAACATGCCTCCCGAACTCAAGTAATGGATGAAGTTGTTCGTGCTGTAAATTCCATCAAGGCCAGTACAACACGCGCACAATTATTAAAGATTATTCTAAAAATTAAGCATAGGATGATAAGAGAGGCAGCCTTTTGCTACTACGCACCCAAACTGTGGAATAGTATTCCAAAAAATATTAGAGGGGCTGGCTCTGTGGATATTTGTAAACAACAGCTCAAAACCTATTTTTTTACTTTTGCTTTTACTTGATTTTTCATACATAATTTTAGTGCTATTTGTATTGTTTGTGCATGGTTCTTTTAATTTGCTATTGTTGCTTATTTTAAGTTATGAGCACTTTGAGTTGCAAACAATTGTATGAAAGGTGCTATATAAATAAAAAAATATTATTATGTGAGTATTATGTGAGTAGGCTGTGACGATTTTTAAATCTACTGTATGTGTTTATTTTTAAGTTTATTAACCCCAAAAAAGGTCTCTGAAAAAGGTTAAGAATCCCTGCAATAAATTATACAAATTACAATTTACAAGATTTATGCAATAAATAACACTAGAAGAGATAGATATGAGGTATTTGGCACCATCATTATATCCTGAGAATGTGAAGTAAACAACTACATTGTGTCAGACAGGAGCTAAGAGCAGATAAGAGACAGCATGTCTATACTATACTGACAGCTATACTGTAGATAAAGACTTGAGACAAGCCTTTCTCCGGTACTGAGTGAGTAGTCAGGCCTTGTCCTCACTGGTGGTTACAGAACATTGCATGGTCAGTTTCTCTGAAAGAGATAATCTTGTCTCTACACACCCCTCTGGTTGCCTGGATAAGGCCAAAGTAAACAGCCATTCTTATTAGGATGGTTTTGACCATCATGGCCTCAGAGATGTTCTTGATTTTGCCTGTAACAGAAGAGGAAAGGAATTCTAGATCGCACAAGCAACAGGAATATTATTAAAGTGTAGCTCGGGGTGAGGAGTTTCAGACTGTACTTAGACCTTGATCTAGCAGTGGTTTAGCACTGTGAAATATTTTGCAGGGCCTTTTCCATTCAGAGAAACAGACTGTTTTGTCTCAGCTAGTATCCTCCCTGAGTGCTGCTGTGAACGATGTGTTAAGGGACTTTTGGGAGTCAGGGCTCTGATGGGACTGAGCTGTTTCTATTTTCAATTTTTCTGTGTGTAGGGCAGTATGCTGCACTGGGTTAAAACAACTGCATCATGTCATGTTGTTGATATAGTATGTCTCCAGCTATAGATAAAGACTTGAGACACGCCATTCCCGGTACTGAGCAGTCAGGCTCTGTCCTCACTGGTATTTACAAAACACTGCATGGTCAGTTTCTGGGAATGAGATAATCTTGTCCATATGGCCAGGTTAACACCCCACTGGTTGACTGGATAAGGCCAAAGTAAACAGCTGTTATTGAAATACTGTATATTACTACAGGGCCTGTATCTATCGCCATTTAAAAAAACTTCAGCATCATAGTTTCTGAAGCTGGTTTAAAAAGCAGGTAAGTTTCCACACCAATGGGTGGACTTATATGACAGTTTACTACATTCAATATTACAGTACTACAGTAAAATGTACAGTCTATTCTATACAGGGATCTGTACGAACACCATCCCTGGCCATTAGACTGACCACAGCATCCAGATTCTACAGCTGAGATAACAGCACTAACTATTCCTCCATAGTGGGTTTTTATCACTTCAGTTAGCAGTGACCATGACAATAAGGCTGAGCTTCACCTCTGAAATTATTACAGTAGTACTGAGGTGTTAACTAATTTAATTAGCAGTCCAGGACAGCTTAAACTTTCACTTTATCCTGTCTGTCCGTTATTTCTAACGGCCCAGGTCTCAGCTCAGATAGCTTAGCTTACCCAGCACCTGAGACCCCAGAGTCTCCTTTCCATTACAGATGAGTCAGAGCGGTTCTCAGGTAAGACTCACTACAGCACCAACACCCACCTGAACAATCCAGTCACACTGAAAACCTGCAGGCATTAATATGTGGACCTACACAATTCACAGGAATAGGAGACTCACTTGCTGAAAGAAAACTCCATACTGTTATGCCACGGCCCCGGAGGACTCATCATTCCACCTCACATTCCAACACAGTTCCCAATTTGCCCATTTACCCCTGCCTACTTAATGCTTCTTCACACTCTCCCCTGGGCTCATATGAGGGTTTTTCCTGGTTAGAGCTACTTCTATTTTCACTACGACTTACTACTTGGTTTTTGGCTTCCTGACCCTGGTTTGTTCTGTGACTACGTCTCCTGGTTTTGGTTTTTTGTATGTTGGGTATCATTCTGGTTTCTACTCTCGGCTTCCTCATGGCTCCACATCTGGTTTTGTACTTTTGCACCAGCTTGTTTAATACGGCTTTCGGACCTCGGATTGTTATATCGACTACATCTCTGGAGATCGTTATGGTTTTCTGCATAGGGCCCTCTCTGCTATTTCGTAACAAGCAGTGGTTTAGAGGACGCACTGTGAAATTATTTGCAGGGCATTTTCCATTCTTAGCTAGGGTCCTCCCTACATCCTGCTGTTAACTGTGTGGTTATATCCTTGGTGCTACAGGAAAGGACCTTTCTGAGACGGCTTGGCTGTGTTTAGTCAGGGTCTTTAGGATGTCACGATATTAGTTCCCCCTCCTTAAGGGTGCTCCAGCCCTTTCACTCAAGACTTCATTCTGTGCACCTGTTTCCCCATTCCCAGCCCACCTTAAAAGCCAGGCACTGACGCTCATCCGGGCTCTGCATCTGATTTCCGTATCGTGCGAGTCCGGGACCTGGAAGCGCCTGGTCCCGTTAAGGTTTTAACCTCTGTTCCCGTTCCTGTTCCCTGTCCGCCGGTTCTGACCCGGCCTTCGTGGTTTTAACTTCGTGTTTTGATGGATTTCCTGGTTTTGGACTTTCTCGTGTGTTTTGGATACTCTAAGGATTACTCTTTGGGATTGTTGCCTCGGCCACACCTCCCCCGTGCACCAGCGCACCTTGGACACGCCCCCTTGTCTTCAGCCCCGTATTCCTGCATGACGTTTCCCCAGTGTTTCCTCACTCCGTCGGACTGTGTCGTCCGCATAGGGTCCGGAAAGAACTGTTCGTTACATAGGAGTCAGGACTCTGACGGGAGTTAGCTGATTGCAATTGTAATTTAAGTATTTTTCTGTGTAAAGAAATGTACGCTACACAGGGTTAAAAAAATTACATCATGTCAGACAGGAGGTATGCTAGAGGTAACAGAAGAGACGAGACTGGCTGTTGGTGATACAGTATGTCTCCAGCTACAGATAAAGATTTGAGACACACCTTTCCCTGTATAGAGCAGTCAGACATTGCCCTCATTGGTGGTTATAGAGCACTGTGTGGTTGGTTTCTGAGAATAATGTAATCTTGTCTGTATGGACAGGATAAAGTCAAAGTAAACTGACATATTTTGTGTACTGCACATTTCTACGGGGCCTATCTCTATAGACATTTCCACAGTATCTCCAAACTTCCTCCTCACCACTGGGCAAGGGCGCTACACTAGTTTAACCCATCAATCCCAATCCAACAATATTTAGACAGGTTTATGAGCTGCACCTCAGACCCTTTAATATAACCAGATTATGTGAGTTGTCTCAATTGCAGGTGTTTTATGGAAACAATTCAATTAACATACAAAGTAGTCTAAAACCTGTTCTGATTAACTGTTTAGTGCTTATATTTCAAAGTTTTATATTAGAAAAATGTAGTAGTCTCTATAGGAAGTTTTCTTTCTTTGGGATTTCCGCGAATAGTTTATCAGTATGAAAAGTTGAAAGTGAAAGGAAGGATAGTTACTTACTCCCTGTTCTAGTCATGATAAAACTCGAAAGTGAAAGGAAATGTGTGTTTATAAAACTCCAGCGCGGTAATCCCCTTCACCACTTTACCGATTCGCACCACAGAGGAGGACCGGAGGATACAGGTGAGATGATCATTTGTTTCGATCAGTCACAATCTCAAACTCAGCACAGCCTTCGGACAAGGAGGTATCGTGTGGCGCAGATTGCTGGCATGTTAGATTTCTGCTTTAAATTAGTCTGAACTAATAATAGTTTTGAAACTAATAGAGAGAGCCCCCACTCTGGACCTGTTTCAAGTACAAGAAATGAGATTAGTTTGGAGTCTAGGCTTTTTTTGTTACTGACAGGAGGTTTAAACGTAACTATCGAAAACTCCAGGATAAAGGGCGCCGGACAGGATAGAGCTGTACAGCTTGTAACTGTCGCTTCCTCCTGTTCAGATACAGCTGTAGGAACGGTTTTAAACAGACTCGCATTATACAGAACGCTGAGTTCACCGCATTTAACAATATGCAGCGATCGAATGGATTAACCCAAGTGTCTCCAACCTACGGTATCTTTATCCGGCCCGAGAACAGAGGAAAGCGTCACCACTACATGCTTACGCGCAAGTGTTAAATTAAATAACCTTTACCTCAGGTTCACGTTTGTTGTGCTTGAGTTTTCTTGCATTGTTTTTTTACATCGAAATGTCAGCTAAGTGGAGAAACGTTGACGAAGAGTGCCGTATTTTTAATGAGAAAACTATTTCGTGATTGAAAGCGTTGTGCTTAATACGCAGAGAAACCGTCGCTGTTCTCAAGGAGTATAATATCCGAAGGCATTACGATACGAAGCACAGAAATACTCAGATGTGATTGGCAAAATGATTTCAGATAAAGTAGAAGCACTGAAGAAAAACTTAATTTATCAGCGTGAAATATTTAAAAAAGCGATCACAACAATCAGAATCCATTGTAAGGGCGAGTTTCAAAATAGCACGTCATAGCTAAGGCAGGGAAACCATTTACTGATGGGCAGCATATACAAAGAAAAAGTTGCTTTGCTCGAACAAATATACCTGTCATCTAATACAACTGCTCGTCGCACAGAAGACCCGGGAAAAAACGATTATTTTGCACTGTATTCATAATCTTTCATCAGCAGGCTTTGTGCGATAAAAAATTACAATTATCTGAAGTAATGGATAGTGACAGTGAATTTTATACGATAGTCCTCCCTTAATCATCGTCAGTTTAAAAACTTCCTATCTGAAATCGAAAGTGAATATCCGGACGTTCCGTACCACTGAGGGGTTCGCTGGATCAGCAAACCCAAGTGCTAGAGATTTAGTGAATTACGCACAGAATTCGATATTTTCATGACTCAAAGGACACGACCTATTCTATAATTTCAGATTTGTTTCAAATTCTATAATTTCAGATTTGTTTTCACTCGTAAAATCCTTCAGACAAAAATTCTTCAGACAATAATTCTTTTTGGACAAACAAGTGGCAGCAAACAATTTTGTTCAGTTCGCAACTTGTGAAAAGTACAGAAATGAATGTGCCGAACCTTTTCCGATCCCGTTCACTTTAAATGTGATTTCACATTTGAAGCAGAAATTTCAGGACCGTTTTCAAGATTTTAACAGTATCTCACAGAACATAAGATTGTTCAAGAACCCTTTTGCAAGTGAAGTTGAAGATCTTCAGCCTGAATTGCCGCTCGAAGTAATTGACTTTGCTGCGAATGACTTGAATAGGGATCTGTTTAAGGAAAATGATTTGTTAAACATAAATCACTGCCTGAAAGGTGTTTTAAGAACATTCCACGAGCAACTTTTCTAAAGTTTTCTGTCTTCTGCCTCCACATTTTGTGTGAACAAACATTTACAAAGATGAAACAGACATTCTGTCACTGAAGCAATTCCAAATATCGCATTAAATTTGCACACATGTATGTGAATATTTCTTCTAGATTTATTTGTTCATTTGAATATTACAATATAAGGGGTTTCATTTAATTTATTATAAGTGTAAATTGTGTTGTTTATTACGTATTCCTCCATCATAAAATACCTACCCTCCCTGTGTCTGGCCATCTGGCCTTTCTTCCGAAGAAAATGTGGCCCTCGAGGAAATTAAAATCTGATTAGGACTGAAAATCTTTTTTTCCAGTCAATCTTTTTTTCCAGTTAAACAGATTCAAGAAATGTTCTAATTTCATTTTCAAATACTTTGAAACAATACAGAATCCATAGAAGTGTCTCCTCCCACATTTACGTTAGAGAAATGGGTATCTGTTTGCTTTAAATTAGACATTTTATCATTTCTGATTTCTCCTCTTATCGGAGAAGCTACAGATATAAAAATATTTAACCTAACTGACTAACACAAATGCATTTTTTTGTGGTTAAAAGCAACATATAATATAGCTGATTTATTGTGCACACCAGATCATCGTTGTAGAACTGAGCTGTGGTCAGGACCAGAGGGGAACCGCACAGAAATTGAATCGTACTGACCGATTCCAGCACAAAGGTAAGCGAAGGAAATCACTCCTAATACCAATTGCAGATGACTTGGCTGCTGAAATTAGTCGCTATCTCTGCACTAAAATATATCCTCTGTTGCAACAAACACAAACAGCTGCTGCCGTCTAGAGGTTACTACACTAACCAAGTTAGTACAGTGCTAAGCAGATCGCAAGGGAAAGTTCTGAATGATGGAGAAACGCATTACTGAAATAATATCGTTAATATGAACTTAATTTAAACATTAGTGACTGTTAATATACTGTATTGAAATATAAAACTGAAATTGTATTCCAGTCTTGAAGCAAGTGTCATCATTTTGATCATTTGTGATAGATTTCTGGGAGACATACTGTGACGTAGATTAATATTCTATGGAGTGAAGTGAACTAAAATCTAGGCAAATACACCTTAATAAATGGGACTCCTATAATGTTTTTGCTTTCTTCTAGTTCTGCTTCTAATAGTCCCAGTAATCCTATGTTTGCCTTCATAGTATTTCATATACATAAATGTAGCTGTCAAAATCTCAACATTGAATAGTTTGGAAGCGCAGATAGAATAGATTAGTAACGATGGCACAAGTGCCCAGAAATGCAAAGGTGTTTATTGTGAGGATGCGTCTTTCGACCTTTTCGGCTCATGATTACAAGACAGGCCACTGTGTCAAGATCATTCAATTTCAACGAACTTTCAGATTTAGCACGTTCTGCTTAAGCTCCGGAGTACTTAATGAGGTACTATCAGGAGATCATCTCCAGCTCTGAGTTCAGATGCAACGAAAACTGCTGGGGACCAAAAAAAGCTGGGGACCAAATGAACTTGTGTTTCGTACGGTGCTGAGGGTTCAGCATCGTTGTTGTTCAAATTAGCAAGAACTGCCGGTGCTCTGAATCAGAGCTTTTCAATTAGTCTGTTCAGTGCGTTAATATGTCAGCCATAATTATTCATTTATCTGTCTTGTGTTAATATATAACTGAATGTTCTTGGCAATTTAATGTTAATTTGAATTTAAGAACGGCATTTATATTGAAATAAACCAGAGAAGGTAACTGCTTATGAGATACTCAATTGCATTTAATCACAAACGAACAAACGATAATAGCAGGTGCGTGTTAAGCTTGAACATGTATTATAGCAGTTTTTATTTCCATTGATAAATTATACTGATTCATACAGAGATCCTTCAGACAAATAAAGCAAACACATTGCTATTTCGGTGTTATAATAGGCATAAGCTACTTTTGTGTCTGCAATAATTTTAACGTAAGTGTTATGCAACTTCAGGGGCTGCATTTGTTGTAATGTTTGTTGTACAACTCATCTACATTAAGAGTTTTTAATTAAAATAATGGCGCGTAGTGCATTTTCCTTACAGCTGAGTGAAAACAAATGTTACACAAAGCATCATCTAATGTCCAACAGCGTTAGTCATTTTATTTTTTAAATAGAATTAACATCAATATGTGGATTTGATCTACAAAAACAAGTTACATTTACAGCTCTAAAAAGGAAAACTTAGAGCTCTGTAACAGATCTTTTCAGTTAATTGCTGTTCCTCTGATCTTGAAATTTTAAAACCACCTTTTCCTTGCCTTTCATGTGGTCTGTGTACTATTCCATTAACAGCACCGTCACTGAGGCATGTGCGGTCTTGCTCAACCTTGTTACCGACTGGATGGGCCTCCTGTTCGTCTCCAAATCTTTCCGCACATTTCAACACCATTATTGTTGGACCACAGCCACAGATATGAGAAAGGACACTGTTCCAAAGAATTGTCTTAGATTATCACTTTTAATAATATGTTTTTTTTTTCTTTAACTTACCCATACCTTTGCCTATACAGTACAACTTATTCTTTGCATCCCCAATATCCCTGCTTTCCCTGAGAAACACAAGTGAAGAGTCAAATCCCAAAGAAAAATACAACAAATCTATTCAATTAACTCCCAGATGTAACAGAACACATGTAAGAATTACACTCCATTTCAATTTGTATTTCCTTGATTTCAGTTCTCTTCCCTCCCCTGGTTATCTGAAAAATTAACTATCACATACAAAAGGGTTAGTGTTAGGTTAAACATGCATTATCTGTAGTACAGCTACTGATAAAGATAGATATTAAACTTCATTATTAACAGATTACACTTTTATTAATAAATACTTGTATTGATAAATAATTGTTGTGTCTGGAAAGCCCCTCAAGTATTGTAGGTAAATTTTACAATAAATGTCAAGCTAAAGATGCTAAGTTCATCATTTAGTGAAGGTATCATTTCCACTATGTTCAGGAAAGTTCTAATGGGATCCCGTGCTTAGTCCGCTACTGAGTTGCTTAAAACCTGTGAAGAGGTGGTTTAAATTAATCTACTACTACAATAATATGTAGAGGGCAGCAGTTGTTACTTTGGGTTCATTGTAATTCAGGACAGGTTCAGAATGGAGCTGTGGACAAATTTCAGCCATGTTCATTGCATTTGATCTTAAGTTTGCTCACTAGTTTTGCACAGGCTGAACTCCAGTTGGCTCGCTGCTTTGGGGTCGATACAATTGGTCCCTTGAGTTATGCCACCAGGAGAAATTATTTCCAGATTTGTGTTTCTTTTGTAAAACCCAAAGCACTGGAAACACATTTTGCTGAGATTAAGTTAAAAATAAGGATATTAAATTATCAAAACATTAAACAAGTGAGATCCCATGTAAGTAGATAAAGTCTCAAAACCATCCTGTTTTATTGTTAATTACGGTTAAACCAGTAAATCTGAGATACTGAAGTTTGGAAATATGCAGTACATACTACAATGTTGACAGATAAAATTGTATTATTCAAAGTTTAAGGCTGTTTTAAATGCACAGTGGAAACAAATGTAGTGAGACTGAAACAGAGCCCTTCCTGTAGTTGTGACAGTGTGTCCCTTACTATGAAAATTAAAACAAGCAGCTATGCAGTTGTTGGACATGTTAATATATCTTGTTGAATGGAGAGTGCAATTTTTATATTGAATTTCTCTGTGCAACTGTCTGGTGCTACAGCTGCCTGTCAGTTCCCAGGTGTGTGAGTCACTGTTCATATGACACCATACTACCCAAATTAATTAACATTCCTACATGGCAGAGTCACAGTGGAGCCTGTGTAACATATTTTCTTGAGAAGAGGAAGGTAAGCAGTCCTTTTCCTCACAGTGAGGATAGTTTTACATGGGTCAGCTCTGCTGTTATTATCAGGAAAAGACAGGTGTGGAAACATGCTCACAAGCGAGTCATGAACACGCAATGTATACACATTGGATAATATGAGCACATATCTTCTAGACAATTCCTGGAAATAATAAAAACATTAAGAAAGAAAGGCAAAACAAAATGTTAGATTATACATCTATTAGAGCAGAATGCAAATCAGGGAATGTTATATTAGTTTCAATTTAAGCTGTCAACCAGGCCTCAACTGTCTGTACTTACAAAATTAATACAGAATGTTTCAGGGGACATTATTCCATCTGGAAATGGCCTCTGGACATATGACAAACAGGAGTACTAAAAGGTTAAAATCACATAATATAGTAATAGTAAGGCCTCATTTGGTATACTGTGTACACTTTTGCTCACCACACTAAAACAACAACAACAACAACAACAATATATATATATATATTCCTGTTAGAATTAAGTCTGATAACTACCAGATACAGTTTGGGACTCAGGAGAATGTCCTACACTGACAGACTGAAGGACCAAAGCCTTTATGTCTCGAACAGAGAAGATCAAGGGGATTTGATAAAGTATTCAATATCCTCAAAGGTACTGACAAATTCATCACAATTAAATACAAATTAGAAGACACAAGTGAGGACTACATGGAAGTATATGTAAAGCTGAGAACAGGAAGCTGTGCATCAGATGGTTTTGGAGGGTTGCCTGAATCTTCAGTAAATCATGTACAGCACATGTGACTAAAGGTTAGGCACTGCTGTAAGCACTTTCCAGCACACGACCAAAACCATGTGTCCGAGGTTACTGAAACACCAATAGAAGGATAAAACAGGTCTTGTGATCTGGTGTTTATCACCACACCAACCCTTAGATGACCATATCCTCTGAAAACACAGCCAGTTTAATGTGATAATTACCACTGTGCTGAATATTCCTAATTCAAGATAAAGGTGAGGTTGATCTGTGTGAATTCAAATCCAGATTCCTTCAGTTTATTAAAACAGATGAGTTTATTAGAAATACAATTAATACAACAAAGGCCTTTGGAAAGGAAAGTGGAAATGGTTGGAAATAGAGAATTTGAAAAGTGCAAGTTGCTAAGTTATAGAGTAGTGTTAACAAAGTCAAATTCTAATTTGAGGCAGAAGGCATCATGTTACATTAAGTCTTTATCAAGATAAACCAAACACAAAGTTAATAAATACATATATATATTAAGGAACAGTGCAAACTAAAAAAGCTTTGCGTCCGTATTGCTTATGTCTTGGATAGCGGGGAAGTAGGCATCATCTGGTGCGGATTTGTTAAGTAGAAGACTGCTGTGACTCTGCTCAGAAGCTGATCCAGAGTTGCTGTGGAGCTCATGTAGATGGGCTGCTGGCTGGAGAGGGTGGAGCAGTGGATCAGACTTTACTCCTCTTGTCTAGCTGAGCTCTTTGTTACTTCTTCTCCCTTGTCTGCTGAATTCCTTTAGACTTGACATCCACTAGTAGGACCTAAGGTCTTCTAAAACTTCCAGACTTCCAAAGTGTGGCTCTTGGCTTGCTCTATTGATTAGCCTCAGACAAAGACATACCAGAGTCTTTTCTTCCAGGGTTCTGATTGGCCAGTTCAAACCTGTGATTTGCATATCTTGCCTTCAGAAATTTTTATTGCTTCTAACAGGAAAGACAGGATAAAATATCCAATAATTGAGAAAACTCAAAACTTCTTCTGAGTAAAATTTACAAAGTTAATATTAGATTATTAGATTTCTGACCTACTCATGCTTTGCCCATTCATTTGATACCAAACAAGTACAGCCTGTTTATTTCTGAAATGATAATGATGAATTATATTGTATTTTAATTTAATAATGTAGGTTTAAGCTTTCGTAAGGGAATGAAACATGTGGCAACACATCCAGTACTTAATATAGTCTTTTATCAATACAGAATGAAGGATGCAATTTTAATAGGTCAAAATTCTGACTTGCTTTACAAGCAATTGGAGAGGATTGTATCCTCATGTATTCACTAGACTCAAACCTGGACCCTCAATCGATGTTGATGGATCAGAAAAATCTGAAAAATCCTTACAGTAATGCTTGTTGTAACCAGGATTCCAACTGTTCCAACTGTTTAATTATGAATTGCTCTTTAATTTAAGACCATACAAGTGATACAGTAGTTACAGGCATTTGCTCAGATATCCATTGTTTCTCTTAGTTTAATGCAGTTGGTTCTGTTTCTTTTAAATGTGATAAATAAAATATCTATTTATGGATGATTTTAAGGTATGTTTGGTCAGTTCCTTTAAAATGAATCTTAAAAAAAGTCCTTCTTGCATTTCTTACTAAGTAGTGGCCCTTAAATTATGGCCTTGTGTCAGGTGTTGGGAAATCACCTCTCTTGACTTGAGAATCACTAGCCCTGTTTTGTTCTTGGCTAAATGGTTTTATGTCTGTTTCAGTACAATTCTTATCTCTCCTTGAGAGAGGTTCACAGTCCTTCTAGCCTTTGTAGAAACTCAAAGAATAATAAATTCCCCATTATTCAGAGATGCAGGCATGCAGACTTGTTAGCAAAGTGTGGAACAAGCTAGACAGTAATATGGTTAAATTTAACAGCCTGTGTGACATTGTGTGGGTTTTAGCGACACCTTTCACCGGTTTCAGGCTCAATATCCCAGACAGAAGTAGAAAGTCAGCTTGTAGTCGCTCCATATTTAGCTTTTCGGAAGGTTTTTAGGGCGAATGTTAAAACTCAGTTAAGGATTTTATTTCTCTGAAGTAGAGAAGAGAGGATTATCTGAGCTGAAGGCTCATGGTCCTGGCATGAATGCTAGAGTAGCCACTTGAGCCTTTAATATAATGCTCCTAATTAAAGGTGATGATGATTAGAGAGATATTCACTTGGCTGTTAGGGAAGAGTGATATTGGTTTTCTCGTGTGGGGCCCTCTGGTGGTGATTAGAGATTTGGGTTGTGATTCGGGAGGTGAATTTATTTTGTTTTCTATGTGACACCTGTCTTTATTTTTCAAGAAACAGCTGAATGAGTCCCCAGATCAATTAACTAACTACCAAATGGGAAAATTAGCCAAATGGCATTTTTCATATTTGTATTGCTCTAATCGAGTATAACCATAGGCAAACCAGTTTTCCCACAGGTCACATTTTTATGCCATCCAGTCAGAGCTGACTTCATGGTTTCAAATAATCTTGCATAAATCAGACCTCTGTCTACTCCCTTAAGTTATTTGTGATCACAAAATAATGAATGTTGCCTAGCTGCTGTTGAATCAGGAGTTAGTCACCAACTTATAACACTGTTCCATTATATAATCACTTCCAAGTTATGACTTTGACTTATAATGCAAATTTCAGAATCAATTTGTATTGCTGGTTCAAGGAATTGTGATAATGTGTAAAACTAATCAATATACATTAACTGTTGACAGCTATAGTACGTATACATGTTTTTACAGTCAATTTGTTGTGGCACAGGTATCCTGAATGAATTAATAAGAATCAGAACCTATAGAATTTTTACAAAATTCACATAGTATAAAATAGTGAAAAATGAGTTAATGTATTCTTAAGTTAGTTTTCTCTTATTTTACCAGGAGCAGAATAGGCATGATGGCAACTCCACAGATATTCATTGAGATCCAGAATGATAAAGTTGTACTCAATGAGAGGGCAGCTGAAGTTCTGTCAGGAATGACAGGTGTTGCAGAGGTGATTGGCATTGTGGGTAAGCACAGGACTGGAAAGTCTTACTTGCTGTCTCGGTTCTTTAATGAAGACCAAGGATTCAAAGTTGGACATGGAGTGGAAGGATGTACCAAAGGCATTTGGATGTGGTCCAGACCACACCCTTTCCACACAAATGCCTGTCTCCTGCTTCTGGATACTGAGGGATTGGACGACTGTGAAAATAGGCTCATAACTGATAAGACTATATTTTTACTGACAACACTGCTGTCCAGCAGTATAATCTTCAACATCAAAGGATGTATCGACAGAAGCGCTATTGAAGAAATTCTGTATCCTTGGGAAGAAAACATTTTAAACTATACAACAATATAAATTACTAAAAAAGAAATCTTGAGCTTTACATAATCCTCCAATTTCATGAGCAGATTTAGTTTTCAGTTTAAAGTGAATTCTGGGGTGAGCTGTGGTGATCTTTGTTTATGCTGATTTGTGTCACCCATGATGCCCAGTACTGTTACTGTACCAGCTGTGTGGAGTTGTCTAATTGGAGAATTAGTTAATATCATTGCTGGGTCACTTCACTTCACCCCTTTCAGTACTGAACCACAAGTACATATGTGCAGTCAGAGTGTTAATGAAGTCTGCTGTAAAATATTTTTTATAATCTTATGACAGCTTCTAATCATATTCTAATCATATGAAACTGAAACTGAAACAATCTAATTATCTAGAACTGCAAAAGTCCAATAAAAGCCAAAATAAAAGCCAAAATCAGATTTCTGGAGCATTTCAACAGGACATTACAGGAAAAAAAGGACAATGAAGACTTATATTGGAATTTAAAACACATATCAAAATTATTGTTTCTGACTAACAAAGAGATTATAAATAAGAAAATATTATTATCCATGTTTAAACCAGGTGGTGCATTGGCACTGTGATTATCATTGCAGCCTTGCAGCACTGGGGCCCTTGGTGTAATTCCTGGGGTGCTCTCTGCATACTCTTTGCATGGGTTTCCTCCAGGTGCTTAACCAAGTGGTTTGGTAGAGTTGGCCCTGGTGTGAGTGTATGCCCTGTGATGGATTGATGTCCTGTCCAGGGTGTATCCTGCCTTTTGCACATTGATTCCTGGGTAGGATCCATCTCTCCTGGGACTCTGAAATGGACAAGTGCTTATTGTAAGTGATGCAGTGTTAAGAATTTTTCAAATAATAATAATAATAATAATTGCTTACACTTATATAGCGCTTTTCTGGACACTCCACTCAAAGCGCTTTACAGGTAATGGGGACTCCCCTCCACCACCACCAATGTGCAGCATCCACCTGGATGATGCGACGGCAGCCATAGTGCGCCAGACCGCTCACCACACATCAGCTATCAGTGGGGAGGAGAGCAGAGTAATGTAGCCAGTTCATAGATGGGGATTATTAGGAGGTCATGATTGGTAAAGGCCAATGGGGAAATTTGGCCAGGACACCGGGGTTACACCCCTACTCTTTTTGAGAAACGCCCTGGGATTTTTAATGACCACAGAGAGTCAGGACCTCGGTTTTACGTCTCATCCGAAGGACTGTTCAGTGATTTAAAAATATCAGCAATGTTAAACTCTATTTTTTAATTAAAGGCCATTATCAATGTGACGTCATAGATTTTTTTTTTCCTGAAACCCAGTACAGCTGCCTCTTACAAGTTGTACATCAGATGTCTTTCGTCAGTGAGGAGAAAAATAAGTCACTTAAAGATTACCTTCCGAACTTGTTCTATATACTGATAAGAGATTTCCAGTTTGAAGAATTTGATCATGATAAGTTTAAGGACAAGTTTCTGAATGCCTTGGATAAAGAAACAAAGACAAAATATAAGGAAGTCTTTGACAAAACAGAAATTCATATTCTGCCACAACCAGCTCTTGGGAAAGCGCTCAAGTAAGTATACTTTTTATTTATATATAATAATATAATAAACTATTCAGGAATTGCCAAATACTTAAACATTTTGTTCTTGTTTTTGAAAGTTTGCTGTGCTTTATATAATTTCTCCTTTCCAGTGTGTGTACAGTATTTGAAAGGAAGGGTCAAATATCATCTGTACTCAACAGACTCTGCTTACTTCTGTCTGTAATTTCCTCTCAAACTCAAACCTTCTGTTTTTGTTGTCCCCTCACATCCTTGCTAATGTATTAGGATTTGTTTTGGTGAGGAAAAAACAAGTGAGACACAATCTATTCATAGATCATCTTTTCTTCCTTATTTGCTTTTCACCTCTGCTAAACAGTTTTGTTTTCTGTCACTTAGTCTTACCCCTGTACCCCTATTATTTTGATTTGCCTGACATCATAATATGATATTAATTATCACTCTAATTATTATAATAATTATAACATTCTACTGTTCCTAAAATCCTATTCTATCTTACCTGATGGATCCACATTTTAAGTAGTAAACTATAATTTATAAATTTAAGTAAACTATAATTTCTATTTACATTTCTTTATTATATGTAAGTTTGGTAATAAGAGCATGCTTACTTAAGTGTTTTTAACATATGTACTTGATTCTTCTTCAGAAAACTCCCGGAAATAAAAGATGAAGATTTAGACCATGACTTTCTAACATCACTCAACACCTTTGTGACCACTGTTCGTGATAAACAGTCTGCTCCCAAGGCAGTGAAAAGTCTCGTCTGCACACCAGGAGGTAAAGCCTTCACAAGCAGCTCTGTTAAATGACAGTGGATATTCAGTTATGCGACTGTTGTCAATTACATCTCTTGATTTTCTTGTTCAAATTCTAAAAATGGAATGAGCTGACGTAAAAAAGCACTTTTTTTAGCACTTTGGCTTTACACTTTGGACAGTACACCTGGCTGAGGAACTGACAGTGCTGGTCGGAGATTAGTGTTGCCTCCTTACTGAAGAAGGATGAGCATGAGGGACCTGCTGCAAAGGATGTTGGGGTGGAGGGAGGGGTCTGTTACATTGGCACATTGAAAATGTCTCCATTTTCATCCTTTGTTTTAGCATATTTATGGGACAAATTAACCTCTTTTATACTGGGAGGTAATAAAATAAAACACATGGTTTTGGTTCCCCAGAAGTATATAGTGTATTCAAGAGTGATCATTAAATGAGTAAACTAAGATGTCAATGCATAGAGAGACTTGGCTGAACCCATGTTCCCAGGCTATAGGGTGAGGAAACTGTAAGCCCAGTTCAGAGAAGAGTGGCTGAGGGGCTGGTGCAGAGGTGGAGACAGGGGGAGGAATGAATTCATGAGCAAGGAGGAGAAAACGTTTACGTTTACAGTATATACACTGATATAAACTGATCATTGTGTCAGTGCTGGTGTACATTAAATAAATAATAGTAAGGAAAAATTGTCACATTTTGTAGCAATAATGTTTTGTGATTGTATGTATGATTCTTCTTCTTATAATACCTTGAAGAAACTAGAATTTAAAATGCAGTCCTCATCAGAATTCAAAGAACGAATAATTACATTGCAGATTTCTAATTGCAGTTTCATTTTTATTCCTCAGTTTCTGGTGAAAGATGTGATATTTTTCCTGAAAATACATATTTGCTTTGTTACATTTTCGTGCAGAAATGTGTTTTTTTTTAAACAGGGACAACCAATGAATTTTTACATCATTAATGTTTCAAATAATTCTGAATGTTATCACTGCAATTGTTGCAATACTAATGTGTTTCATTACTGTATATTGATAGTAATAATATGAAAAGTGTGTTAATGAAAGAATATGTATTTTTTAATTAAGGAAATTACTTCAGGAATGCTCACAAATTAGAGCAGCTGAGGGAAAATCCATCTTTGTTTTTAATGTAAACTACATTAAAAACTAATTTTATTAATTTCTGAAAAATCAGTTAACCAAATGTAAAAACTCGTCTCAGCACTTATTTTACTGCTGAGAATATAAGAAATGAGATATAAGCAATCTTCTGGGAAGAAGTCAAAATGTAATCTCACCCCCTTCACCAGGTGGAAGAAGATTTCCCAGAGAGAAAGAAATGCTTCTGTAATATCAAAAAAGTCCATGTGGCCACTGACAGCAGCACCTGGAGGACACAAAGGTTCTCCAGTATTGGACTCATTCAGTGAAGAAAGGAAACTCAGCCCCTTGGTCTTTAATTTCCTTTGACATGTTGCCCCAACTTTATGTCTGGGAATGTCAATCAGATGTGTCTCTTAATGCCTCAAAGTGCAAATATGGATCTCACACAAAGCATGATAAATATTAATGTTTACTGCCCTGTAATATTATTAAATATTTTTAAAATCCTGGAAATATTACAAAGAACTTTTCATTATTTTATTAAGTGTTTGAGGCATTAAAAGCATTACAGGTGCTGTCAGTTCCAGTAATTACTGGTTGTATTATTATGGTTTTTCAGTATAAATATACACATTTTGTTTGTTCTCATTTGCTTAATCTCAACATATCACCACCTGACATTACTCTTTTCCCCTCTGTGAAGCCTTTGTGGAGCTGGCTCGCTCCTACATCAACATGCTGAACAAACAAGACAATGTCTGTCTGACAGTAGCTGCTCTGGAAATGAATGAGGCCTGGATAAACAAAACATTTCTATTAGCAAAAGATAACATGGAAAATATTGTAACAGAGATGGAAGTTCACCTTCCACACAATGAAGATGCACTGTGCAAAGACTACAATGAAAAATGTGACAAAGTAATTGAGGAGTTCATGAAAAAACTGGAATATACCAGCGGCACGAATCAAAAGGAAGAAAAGAAGAAGGAGTTACAGGTAAATCTAAAAAATAGTTTGTCATTAAATACTAAATACTAAATTAAAATATCAGTAGAGAATGAATACTGTACTTGATTTCATTGTTAAATAGTTCTAACTTGTTTACTTTGTTTATAAAAAGCATACACATTTGCTACATATAAATATCAATAAGGCTGAAATGCTAATATTTTCTGAAAACCTGAATATCTCCCATCTTCCTAAATAATTTTTTAATCTAGTGAAAATAATTACACTGTTTATTGAAGAGCAATGAAAGTATAAGTGTCTAGGTTTTACATTAATAGCTACTTCATTGCATACATGAATATTAATTAGTCAGCAGATAGGTGTGTTATATGTTCTTTGGGATAGCAAAATACTAAGCTCAAAGCACAGATGACCAATGTTAACGAGTTCCTTAAAAATCTGTATAAAAAGCCAAAATACATGGGTTTTTTTATGCAAGAATGGTGAAGGTTTGCCCTGCTTGAGTAAAACAAATTGCCTGGTTAACAGCAAGACTCATTCATGCCATCAGTAGTCCAGGAAAAAAAAACAGACAACCACAGATGTATTTACTGATCTTTAGGAAGTGATGTAATAGAGAATTAGAGTACCAGAGGTTAAAATCAACTGTGTCACATTAAGGAACAGCAATGCATTGCAACACATTCACTAATATTTCCCAAGTAACATTCGCCTCCTAAATTAATTTTCATCATGCCATGCTGTGTGTTGTATCACATTTCGCAAAAGTTTTTCAAATTGATTTATCATTAACAGAAAAAGAATACAAAGATGCACAAGTTTGATAATAAAATAAAGGGAAAGGTGACATTATGGTTTTGTATGCCTTAGTAGATATGGTCTAGTGCAGAAAAAGGAAAGAACAAAGTGTATATCTTCATTGAAGCAGCAAACATATTGTTAATTGAAACTTTAGGAAAAGCACTTTAGGAAACCTGTTATTATTGTTTATAATCCCTTTTCTTTGCTTATTAAAACATGAATTTCCATCAAATTTTACCATTCCACTTAGAAACTGAAAGACCAATGGCTGAATGAACTTTGTAAAAAGAATTGCATGAAAAGATTTACGAATCTAAAGGATAAATACACTAGAGGTCTTCAGAATCACAAAGACAAAGAAATATTTAATGAAACAATGAAGAGCATAAAGAAGATCAGAGAAGAATACTTCATGTTTCACAGTAAGTTAAATTGTCGGCTCAATTTAATTGAAAACAATACTTTTAAAGTTGTTTTATCAATTGTTACAGTTTACTTCTGTTTTTTTAAGAACATTTCAGTACACAAAGAATGAGCTCCCATGGTGCTCTTAGTTTTTGGCCTGACGTGTTTTGTGCACTTCAGTGTTTAAACTCAGTGTTTAAACTTGTTTCCACAAGGCTGTACCTTTAAACTGTTGCTTGGTATGACTGCGGACCAGCAATTGACTTTAAGTTGTCTTGTGTCTTCCACAAACGCAGCAGAAATTTAATTCTCTGCTCAAGGATCGTGGTATATTTATATGATACAGTATACAGTATATACAGAAGCAGCCATTCAAGGTTCACAGTACAAACCCGTACAGCACGCAACTAACCACAAGCCACCTCGGCATATGCCACGGTACGTGATTGGCTGTCCAAAAATACCGACAGGGGCACTCGTGGTGCATTGGTCAGTAGTGAAAAGATTTGATCATTTAATCTGTTTACTGTGCACATTATAATCTGCTTAGTATTGAATATTTATATGGAATTTTACCACTAAAGGGAAATTTTAGTAGCTGAGCATAAAAAGAAGAGGAACATAACGCATCTGAAGGTCATAAACGATATTAATTTAGGAACATAAACATATTACTGTATGTAAACTGTACTGTATATGGCTGGTCTTGGTATTTTAAAGAAAAAATACACACCAGTATTCCATTTCTCCCTAAACATTTTAAGCATCAAAGTCTTACAGTACATGTGGTTATTTTGAAATGTTTTTACTTGCTCCTTCTGACCATATTACTGTACATTTATATACTTCGTGAAAAATTGATATTTCTAACCTTTGCTAATACGCTCGTTATCGGATAAACAAAAGCATACTTTTAGAATTGGATAAATAGGGAATATAAAATGGATTTGTGTATCTAAATAAATTAATAACGGTATAGCTATAGTTCTATATTGATATGTGTATTGCTGTTTCAGTGCATGTCTTATGATTTGCCTTGGCGGCGTGACAGCTTAAGTGACTGATATGTAAGCATGAGGTTGGATGTTTCAATCCAGCAATCTCTGTGAGTTTTCTTTTGACAAATAAACATTTCTTTGAAAAACTAAAATAGCAAATATTATGGACACTACAGTATATTGACATTTTTTATATTGCTAAATATCACATGTTCGTACCGTATGTAGACAGTGGTACCACAGGTTGTAGGGCGTAAATCCACATGAGCCCGAAAGCCCTACATTAACGTTGTGCATTCGCCTGGTGCTGCGCGGTTTACATCTCTCTCTGCAGGAGTGCTGGCTGTGCCGAATCAAACCGGTCTCACTGTTTTTTTCAAAGTAGGATAGGACGAGTCTTCCAGCAAAAGACACTCCACCTTCCCCCACGGACACATGTTTTCTTAGTAAAACAGGTTCACAGTGCGAAGCTGTGTCAGTCTTCTGTGTAAAGAAAATCGGTTTGAACACCATGGGGGCTGTTTTTAATAAGCTGCTGAGTAAAGAATAGGAATTTTCCTGCTGTCAGCAGTATTGTGTATATAGTTTTTTGTACAGGCTGTGAAAAGTTTCACAAAAAGAGGTCTTTAAAATTAGGCTGGTCAAATGATTATTTTAATTCTTAAAAAATAAATCAAAAACAAGATATAATGTTGTGTTCCTACTTAGACATTGCACGACTTTAAAAGCTTAAAAAACAGGTTTCGATAGTTAATAACCACTTTTTAAAAATGGGTGATTTTTCTTCCTCATGATCAGCTTAGAATCTCTGTTTATGCTGTAAGGTTTTTACTACTTAATTAAACGTTTAAAATACACGAATTTCATAAACACAACACACGTTTCGATTAAAAAAAATAATATTCTGTTATCTTCCTGGTATGTAGAACAGATCAGCAGGTTTTTTTTCCCGTATCAGAGGCTCTGAAAACAGTGTGCTGCCCACTGCACTGTGTCAGAGGGAGAGGTAGCATTGGAAAGGAGAAAGCGCAGAGCTCAATAATGCACAATGGCTGTGAAGCACCAATTGCGTTCATAACTTAGTGTTTAAAATTAAACAACGTAAATAATTTTCTTTGACTTCTAAGTCCCTTTATTATCATCAAGCACAGGTTTCTTTTTTGATGCCATCGTTAGACAAAGCAGGAACTTATTGTACTTTCTAATGACATTACATGTGGAAAGATTACAGATTACAGATTTTAATCGTCTTTAATTTTGTTATACATTTTAGAAAAGTTTCATCTACGCATACACCACAAAACTATTTTCGATTGTATTTCTGAATGCTATGTATAAAAAAACTTTTGAATGGCTGCATCTGTATTACAGACATTTACAACAAAGACATATCATAAAACATTTACATATATTGTTAAGTTATTACTTTAAATATATACTTTAAATTACTGTAAATATATTACTTTATTTTATATAACACCTTTACAACTGGCATCTCAAAGTAATACAGGATTCTGGCTATCAAATTCTGAACATATTGGAGATTGCTCAGTGTGGAGTTAAATAACCTAGTGAACAGGATGTGCATCTATTAATTGTGTTGAAAAAAGCCTTTCTTGATTTCTCTAGTTCCTAGTTTCTCTATGTTCCCTTTAAAATAAACGATTATCCCACAATGCTGTGTACTACATGGCCAGTAGGGAAACTAAAGGGAAATTTTAGTAGCTGAGCATAAAAAGAAGAGAAGCATAAAGCGTGTGATGGTCATAAACTATATTAATTTAGGAACTGCATCAGAGATATTTTTTTAACTGCATTACATTGGGGAGAATCAGTATAGCTTACATTTATATAGAATGTATAGAAATACATTTTTCCTGCATCAAAGTTTAATTCGTTCAGATTCCCCTACATTACAGCCCCAGTGCTGCAAGGTAGCAATGCTAACCACTTCACCACCATTAAAAATGGATGGATATCTTAGTTATCTTTCTAATTCAGAGGTTTGCATGCATAATTTAATTTTGAGAGCCACTGAGACATCTGGTACTACTGTTGTATTTATGAAAAAAAACATACAAAAAGCATACTAACAACTGTGCCATCCTATTCCTTAGTTAATACATTTTATTTTTATAAACAGTTAACATTTTTAGCAAAATATTTACCCTATTTTTTCTTTAATTTTGTATTTAACTTATTTTATGATAGAAAGATTTAATGTACATTTGAACAATAAAAATATGGTATTACAAGATGTGGGGAAAAGTGCAACAATTTATTACAGTGCTAAATTTAATATTATTGATTACTAATAGTTTATGCTAACACCTAACTTTCTTAAGTAGATGTATTAAAAACAGGTGGGTAGCTGCATCAGCATGCATAGGCTGCAAAGGAACAAGTAATAGGTTTATTCCATGCTGAAAAAAAGAAGAAAGAGAACACAACGTTTCGGCCGTGGAGCCTTCTTCAGGTCTTGACACCTGAAGAAGGCTCCACGGCCGAAACGTTGTGTTCTCTTTCTTCTTTTTTTCAGCATGGAATAAACCTATTACTTGTATTAAAAACAGGTTTGGCCAGCCTAAGAGGGGGGGTCAGCTGACACTCCTTCATACACTCAAGTGAAAAATTAATAATGCCAATATAAACGTCAAATTCTCTCTCGCTTTGGCGATTTTGAAAAAAGTATTGAAACAAGAGAGTGAGTGTTTTTTTTAATTCCTGGTGGAATCGGGCTTCCATTAGAATCAAGTAATAGGTTTATTCCATGCTGAAAAAAGAAGAAAGGTACACATTCCATAAGAATCAGCACCCTTATATAGCGCCTTTATATAGCGCCTTTAAAGGTGGCTTCTCCTTGCACTTTGACAGATCGTCTGTAAATTAATTTTTGATTTAAAGTTTGACAGTAAATGTTTATATTGTAACGCATACAGCCTCCATTTCTTTATAACATTTTTAAAAATCGTTTGCGCAGTCTAAGGGGGGGGTCTGCTCTCATTGACAGCTGACACTCCTCCATACACTTAAGTGAAAAATTAATAATCCCAATGTAAACATCGTATTTACAATTTGTTGATAATAAAAATGTTAAGTTCTCTAAAGCTTTCTCAGTCACGTACGATAGTTTACCCATGGAGCTGTGTAAGCATGCGAAGGCAGCAAAATATCAGCTAAATTTGAAGTTGTGACACCGAAAATATTATTAATAACCTTTTAAATCTGAAGGGAGATCTAAACGGATCCCCACACGATCAGAGGGCAAGACGGTGATTACTCATTGTTATTAAAAAAATGACTTAGATTCGAACATGTTGTGATATTTAGAAATATAAAAAAGTCAATTAATTGTCCATAATATTGCTATTTTATTTTTTCAAAGAAATGTTTGTTAAAAGAAAATGCATAGCACTAGCTGGATTTGAACAGCCAACCTCTCACTTAGAAGTCAGGCACTTAGACCATCACACCACTCACATGATGAGTGGAAAATTAAATATTTTCGTTTTCAAAGAATGTGGACCAGGGTAATACTTTGAGTTTACAGCTTGTCCAAGGTCATTCGTTATGAATACTATTAGTAATATCTTTGGTAAAGACTTTGATGGCGACAGCTCAAACGCTGTACATGAGAGGTTGAGCTTTATTAGCTCCACCTTGCGGAAATTCCAGATACTATTATTTTACTTGCGGTACCATGTGGTATTATGCAAGAATATACGGTATTAATACAGTATTATACGGTAACTTGAGTTATACCGCGACAAGCGTTATAACGCAGTATCGCCCGGTTGTTTTGAATGGCTGCTTCTGTAACTCCACCTGGCGGTTTTATAAGGTGATTCCGGATACTTTTAACATAATCTAATTTCCAAGAGGTAAAATGCGGTATGACCTGAAATGAATTGTTATGACGCATGTTTGATGCAACATGCCCACCGCGTTGTACCGCAGTGTACCCCGCTTATTTTGAATGGCTGCATCTGTAGGACAAAATATTTAATCTCTGCATCAAAGCATGAAAAATGATGTTGGAAGCCTTTATCATTGGATAAATTGAAAGCACTGGTCAGTTGAATTTACAGATTATTTTAAGAGCTCATCTCACATTGATTGAAACACTTGTGTGTGTGTTTTTTTTAAGTATGAATACTTATTCAATCAGTTATTTTCTGGTTTATATCCATAATTCATTTGGCAGGATCTGTAGAATTGGCTACACTTTGATATTATAAAGTATTTTGTGCAGATCAATGGCATAAAATCCCAATTAAATACTCAATTATTCCATATAGTAACCCAATAATAGATAAATATATCCAACGGGAGTGAATGCTTTTGATAGATAATGTATTAATTATATAAATAATGAGAAAGCAGCAGAGTGAATTCTGAGGTTTACAGAAATATTTGGGCCATTATTTTGAAGAAATGACTTCCATCATCACCATCAGAATGACAGTGACCCGAAACACACCATCCCAGCAAACCTCGAGTTATCTCAGCCAGTCCAAGTCAAATCCAATTAAGCAGCATTTAATATAATGGGGGGGGGGGATAGAAAGAATGGACAAAACTATCCTGTTTTGCTCATTAAAACATCTTATTAAAGCATCTCAAGTGATTACGTTTTTAACTTAAAGTGGATGTGTCTCGGTACTTATGTTGACTTGAAATCAATGGAACACAAAGTAAGTTGTTGTTATAATCTGATCAAACGTATGCATAACTTACCCAGAAATAACATATGGACGATTTACCAGGAATAAAATAACTCCCCAGAGTTATGCAAGATTTACATAAATCCAATATTATGTAAAATCCTGACCTGGGCGAAATAAAGACTTATTAAATATGAATTTTCTTTTAGCTTTATTTACACATTTTAACAGACAGCCTCCAAGTAAAAACCAAATGCTCCTACCTTCTGAAAGTACAAACTGAAAACCTTGAAAAATGGGCTGAATTATTCTAATTATTTCCATAATCTTAGATGTAGAAGTCAGACATGTTGGTCTGTAATCACACTTGGGTCAGTTTCCTCACTCTTCTTGTGGCTGGGCTCTATACTGGCAGTGAGCCTGACTGGAGCAGCTGTTGGCTCATCAGAACCCCTTCACTGCAGAATGTTATTGTGCTCTTCTGCCATGCCTTCCTGATTTTCTTGTTGAATAACCTCATGCCTTATAGGAGAGTCAGGGCAAGCTATAGGATCACCTTGTATTCTGCATTTTACTGAATACTCTGGTGAGATTCTGCCTTGTTAGAGTATTCATTAATTTTAATTGATTAAAAAAACAATGTAATCATTTCGTACAGGTTAGTAATTTTTAAGTTAAAATAAAGTTTCCTTAACTCAGTATATCTTGTGGAGAAGGGGACACAGAATCTCAGTCTGGTTACCAAAAAAAAAATTGTTCAAATATTTAGTTGTAAGTTTACAGTTTTCTTTCCTACTGATGGCAGAGCTGAAATCCGATGGAAGTAGATCCCAGACACAGTCCAATGTTTTAAGCAAGCCTTCCTTCAAGCCAATTGAAAAGCAGTTCAAAAGGCTTACACATTAAGCACTAATACCTTCAACACTGTGCTATGGTTTACCTGTTCTAGAGAATTACCTTTATCAGTTCATGTGATATGAATGTCATGAATGTGAACTCAACAATCTCTCCTTTCTGGTGTGAGATAATAGCAATTTATTTAGGTTCTAGGACTCACAGAATACAAAGAGATTTCACTTCTGACAGCTTAGTCTTTCCTGTTGTACATGCAAAGATGTTCTTTCTATCCAAGATCCAAAACTGTATGAGATGTATCCGATTTGTTTGACTTTTAGTGCTGTCCTAAAATTATACAATCATTATTTTCATTTGAACTAACCTTTCATTTTTTTAATAATCCTGTCCTGTTGTATATTGAATCGACAAAACACTGTGATTAATGAATACAAAGTTTTGCTATATTTTACTGGTGCTTGTACTGTATTACAGGGGTTGTCATGCATTAAGATTCCAAAACAAAAATAATTTAAAATTTCTGAAATTCTCACTGAACTTAATGAACATAAAAGGTATCAGTCATTCACTTGAGAACTACACATGTGTTTATAAAGACACATTTTCTAAAGATTGTGTACATCTTTAAACATTGATATTCACAGGCTAAGTTTTTTTTTTAACGTGCTTTATGCTGTTGGAGTAAAGCACTTAAAATGTTTTCATTTAGGGTCTGATGATATAAGCAAGACTGTGTTTTCTGAACTTGGCACCCTTCACCTGGACCCTTTGCTTAAAGACTCCTTGAAGGTAATTGTCATTAAATTAAAAACTTCTTATTGAATTGTTTGGTCCACCGGTTTACTGAAAGACCTGTTACAGAATAGTGGTACTATTGATACAGATGCAGCCATTCAAAATGCGCGGTACAAACCCGCGGTATGGTAATCTACCCACAAGCCACCGCAGGGCACCGCGGTAAGTGATTGGCTGGCCAAAATGACCGACAGGGGCACTCGTGGTGCATTGGTTGGTAGTGAAAAGATTTATTTCATTTAATGTCTTTACTGTGCACATTTTAATCCGCTTAGTTTTGAATATTTATATGTAATTTTACCACTAAAGGGAAATTTCAAATTAGCTGAGCATAAAAAGAAGAGGAGCATAACGCATCTGAAGGTCTAAAGGTTTAATCTAAATTAAATATTAATTTAGGAACATAAACATTACTATATGTACGTAAACTGTACTGTGTATGGCTGGTCTTGGTAGTTTAAAGAAAAAATACACACCAGTCTTCCATTTCTCCCTAAACATTTTAAGCATGAAAGTTTTATGAAACGGTACCCAAATATGTGATTGCTGTATAGGATGAATTTTAATCTTAAAAAATTATTTAACACGAAAATTAAGCTGTTTACATCTTCCGCCTGAGAACAGTCACCCGTTGCTACCCAACGCAGAAACACAGCCACTAACTAGCAAAGAGAGGACATTAGCTAGCCAATATGATAAAAAAATAAATGATTATTTTGTTTATTTCTTTTGCACATTTATTTGAACATTTCCATCGATTGTACAAGCACTTGTAAACTGTCCAATCCCTAGTTCATCAGGCATTTTCTTTTATACTGCGGGCATTCTCCCGGTCTGGTGCCGGTCTGTGTCTTCTAGGATATAATGCCAGCGAACTCTTGTTTTTATGTCCACTATAACAGACAATCTCCTTTGCTTTTAACCGAGCGTCTAACCCCTCTGATTGGAGAAAAAAGACGTGCTGGTTTGCTATACATACTGTACCAGGAAGATGATTTCTTTCTATTCGAAACGTGTATTTTAAAAGTTTAAGAAGTAAAAACCTTACAGCGTACACAGATTTCTAAACTGATCAGGATCGTTATCTTTGTCTTATCCATAATGTTCACCACTCTGTCCAGCAAATTAATAATAAACTTTATTTTATATAGCATTTTAAACGAATAAGTAATTACATTGCTTATAAACCTAATCACTTTTTCTACATAAACACAGCGTACTTGCTCTCTGAAAATGCTTTTTCTTTTTATTTAGGCTCAGATTTCAACTATAGATCGTATTATTATAAACTTTCTTGGAAAAATGTCTTTTATGTAAACCATGTTTGCTATTAATTCATTTAGGGCTAGAATATGTTCATTGTCTTCCAATCGAGTCGAGTTGACATTAAAAGCTTGCCACGCCCGGACTGTTACACCAACGCATTAGCATGTTAAAGCGATTTCATTGAGAAGCCTAGCTTTCTTAACTAGTAAGTACTGTACTTCCTTGGTTTTGGAGGGGGAGGTGTCTTTCGCTAGAAATCTCGCCCCCTTCTACTTTGAAAATACCTGTGAAACCGGTTTAATTTGTCACAGCCAGCCCTCCCGCAGAGAGAAGGGTTGTACTCGTTAATGTCTTAGCCGGAACACATCATTATATCTCATTTTGTATTTCTATAAAAAAATTGTTTGCCCAGCCTAACACTATTGTTGTTACTGTTTTTATCCTGTAAAGCGCTTTGAGGAGCACAGCTTTCTCACCACTTAGATTACTTGTTGATACCATCCTTACACAAAGCAGAAACTTCTTGTATTTTCCGATGACATACAAGTGGAAAGATTACAGATTTTAATCGGCTTTTTTCTGAACCAGGGAAAATCTGATCATGTTTCTCTATAACAATAAAAAACTTTATTTTACATATCACCTTTAAAAGTGGCATCTCAAAGCAATACAGTAGATGTAAACCACAGATTACAGAGTAAATACCCAGACAAACGCAAACGCGTTTTTAATAAAATTATTTTATTCATTCAGCAGAGAGAGCGTAAAACCTGGGCGTAACAGCTGTTCCTATTTCTGATCACTTGCTCTCTGGATAAACGTCTCACCTGTCCTGTTCTTTGTTTTCCTAATTTGCTGATTATGCCTTCTGCGATCCACTCCTGCCCTCACACCTAAAGAAGACTATATTAAATTTCTTTGCGCGGTCCATTGTGCAATTAACCCTTGTATGTGCTGTCCTTAAGGTGATATCACATAAAGGTGATATGTAAAATAATGTTTTTTATTATTGTTATAGAGAAACATGATCAGATTTTCCCCGGTTCAGAAAAAAAAATCTAAAGTATACTAGTTTGTCACTAGTATACTTTTAATACAGTCTTTGCTGTGCTCTTGGGGATCCTTGTGATATTTCGAGCTCTGGTTGAATGATAAGTGTCGCAGTTTAAATAATTTTCGTAGTTAGAAATTATGAAACGCTCTGTTAAAAGCAAGGGAGTTTTTATGTCCGTTGCAGTAAAAGAAAATGCCTGACAAAGTAGGGCTTGGACAGATTCCAAGTGCATTTTTGCAATTTACGTTGCATTGTCCATTGTGCTGCTGTAATACAGTTTAAATAATTTAAAGTCTAAACAGTATCAGCTTTATTTATGGGTTGCAATTTTAAAAAAGCCAAAAAACGCACTCAAAATGCAATTTAGAGCTTTCTGGCAAGAGGAGACACCCAAATTAATAATGTAACATGCCACTGTTTGTGCATGAACAAGGTTATACTGCTATTTCCTTAGATACGCGATTAAAAAAAACATTTTTTAATCCCCGGCAGAACACATGCCATAAGAATCAGCGCTTTTATATATCGCCTTTAAAGGTGGCTTCTCAAAACGCCTTACAGGATAAAAACAGCAATAACAGCAACAACAACAATATTGTATTTCATTGCACTTTGAAAACCAAGTAATACCTTAACTATATGTGCAAACGTTTTATGATATGTCGCTGTTGTGAATGTCTGTGGAGTGTATCTTATTTGCCTGTCTGTCCTGGCTCTCTCGCTCGCCCTCCTCCCTCTCTCCCTCAATTCAATTCAAGGTGCTTTATTAGCATGACAGATGGATACAATCAGTGTTGGGTATTTACTTTGCTTTGAGATGCCACTTTTAAAGGTGATAAAAAAAATCAAGGCTTTAATTTGCTTTAACTCCGCAAGTCTGAGTTCTCGTGTCTGTCCTATCCGAACTTGAAAGTATTACAATATGTATCTTTATAGCAGGTGGTGTACAGCTTTTTAGTATAGATTACACTTTTCTAAAATGTATTTAAAAAATAAAAACGATTACAATCTAATCTTTCCACGTTTGATCCCAAGATCCCAAGAAAAATAAATCTAAACGGGGAGAAAGCTATGCTGAAAGTTTATTAAGATACTTAGAAGACAAAGATATCAATTTATGTTGCATTTGTCTGATTGTGAATCAAAAAACACATATATTTAAACCCACGTTTGCGATTTAAATCAAAACGCGATTTAAATCAATATAAATGTTTATATTGTAATGCCTAGGTGACTATTCATTGTTATTAAAATGACTTAAATTCGATCATGTTGTGATATTTAGAAATATACATTTGTTTGGTGCGAGTGAGGTTTTATTTAATCTCTGACGCAGGGAAACGTTTCATTTTTTCAAAGAAATGTTTGTTAAAGGAAATTCATGGCTCCCATGGGATTCAATCACAGACTGTGTGACATGGGAGTCAGGAACCTAATCCACTGCACCACCAGCAAGGTCACATGCAGAGTGCTGAAAAAGCACTACAGAAACATTATCAACAGACAATGTACAGCGTGCATTATTCTTGTGTTGCGGTACATTAATATAATTATATCGTTATTAATTTCTTTAGATACGCAATTCCATATAATATTCCCTTTTAATCAAATTCTAAAAGTATGCTTGTTGACTCCGGTATCACGTTAGTTAAAGACTTCGATGCTTAAAATGTTTAGGGAGAAATGGAATATTGGTTTGTATTTTTTCTTTAAAGTACCAAGACCAGCCATATACTGTATGTTTATGTTCCAAAATTAATATCGTTTATGGCCTTCACACGCGTTGCAGTATGCTCCTATTCTTTTTATGCTCAGCTACTAAGATTTCCCTTCAGTGGTAAAATTCCATATAAATATTAAATACTAAAACGGACACCATAAAGACGTTTACTGTAAATCTTTCTACGACAGACCAACGGACCACGAGTGTCCCTGTTGGTCAACCAATCACGTACCGTGGTACCGCGCGTCATCGTGCCTCACAATGCGCGACGCCGTAGCCAATTACCTCTGGTACGTGTCTGTACCGCGCACTTTGAATGGCTGCATCTGTATGTTTTCTTTAAAGTACCGAGACCAGCCATATACTGTATGTTTAAGTTCCAAAATTAATATCATTTATGGCCTTCACACGCATTACAGTATGCTCCTATTCTTTTTATGCTCAGGCACTAAGATTTCCCTTCAATGGTAAAATTCCATATAAATATTCAATACTTAAACGGGCACAGTAAAGACATTAAATATACATATACATACTATATACAGTACAGTTTGCATATGGTAATATGTTTATGTTCCTAAATCAATCTCTTTTATGAGCATGTGAAAGGCATGGTGAATCGATTCTCAAAAATTACTGTACTTTGCATGATTGGAAACAAATGCGTGATTGCGAAATGCTGTGGTGTTACTTTTACAATACTTTGAATTTACACTTACAGCTTGTCCAAGGTCATTCATTATTAATACTATTAGTGATATCTTCGTTAAAGACTTTGATGGCGACAACTCAAACATGAGAGGTTGAGCTTTATTAGCTCAGGAAATTCCGGATACTATTATTTTGCTTGCGGTATTATAGGAGAATTTACGGTAACTCGCGGTAAACTGCGTAAAGCGCACCACAAAATAATGCGGTATTGCCCGCGCATTTTAAATGGCTGCATCTGTATATAAATCACAACGTCTTTCACTAGTACAAACTTATGTGCAAAAATTGCTTCGGAAAATAAGATGCACAACATAAAGCATTGGAGAAATGCAAGAACACATTAAGAAACAGTCTCATGACTTGAATGATCTCCTAATTTTGCAGTGCAGTGTTTTGTCACTGTCACTTATTAAGTAGACCACAGATTTTGCTTTTAATTATCTTGCAGTCTGTGGGAGAAATTGTTTTGAAATTGGAATTTACATGAGCTAGAGTTTACAGTTTTTCAGGGTTGAACCTAATTTACTCTCCAACTTTTTTGGAAAAAAGCTAAATATTTTAGAGGCCACAGCACACCATATTTATATATTAGTGTAATAAAAAAATGTATATGCTTTTGTATAATATGGTTTAGTCATAATAGATATAATAGGTCATGATTTTAAACATTTAACTCACAAAGTAAAACAAATATCTGAATTTCACATTAATTAATCTGTGGAAAGATGTCAATACTTTTCTGAGGATGAATTAACAGACATAAACTGTTACACTAAGGAGAAATCAGCTGAATGGATCTACTATCACTATCTTACCATCATCACGGATTCACTGAATAATACTTTAGGTTCTTTGTCATTTTTTCCAAAACTGTAATTTATGATGTTTTAAATGAACACAACAGATCTGGTAATTGCATCTTAACGTAAAACATTTGAAAACACATAAAACTAAATCAGTATAAATATTTTATTTTTTTATTATGATAGCAGTTGGTACACTATCAAAAAACTAAATAAACTGCATTTACCTTTTTAATCACAAATTGGAAAAAAAAATTAAACCTGAAGGCACATGAAATCTGGTAGATATGTTCTGGATGTGGGTAAATAACGCAATGAGAAACCTAAATATAGTCTGATCAAGAACCATTGATCACAGGACCATTTTCAGGGTCCTGTTTTGTGTGTCGAAGTACATGAGATATCAAAATGGTACGAATAAGATACAATGTTTTATTATGTAGTAATATTCTGTAAATGTATACTAATTGTATAATATATAATATCTAAAATAATTCTGATTCTTCTAGAGGTTGTATACAACTGTGTTCCTTTATGTTTAGTACAATGCATTGTTTTTTTTTTTCTAATTTCTGTGTCTTTCAACAGAAATTCACATATTACACAGTCCTTCTGTACCACAAAAAGAAGATAGAAATTGACAACTTTGTGGGATCTATGAAAACCCTGGCAGAGGGCATTGAAAAAACCCACAAGGGCACTGCAGTAGGCAGCATTGTGGGAGCTGGTGTTGGAATTGCAGGATCAGCTGCTACTATTGGTGGGATACTACTTGCTCCTTTTACTGCTGGTGCCTCTTTAGCACTTACAGTTGGAGGGGTTGTTGCAGGAGTAAGCGGTGGTGCCACTGTCCTAACCTCAGATATCACTAAGTACTTTGTTACCAAGAACAAGACAGATGATGCTAAAAAAATTCAGGAAGAAATACAGAAACACATGAGGGAGCTCCAAAACATAATTGAATATGTTGGCCAAATGATGAAAGTATTTAGAGAAGATCATGCTTCTTACATTGAAAATATGGCAAATAATATGCTGTGCCAGTGCTTCCAGGCTGTGAACTTACTTGGGCCTTTAGATGACATTATAGCTGCGGGGGCCAGCGTTGCAGGCCGCGTTGTCAGAGTGGCTGGTGGAATTCTTGCCGCAGCCACCATGATTTTTGATATAATAATCATTAAAAATAAAGCAAAGGAATTCAAAGATGGTTCTGAAATTGCTAAACAAATAAATCATTTGATAACAGATGTTGAAAAGGATCTCAATCGAATTGATGAGCACATACAAAAGTTTCAAAAACTAACTAGTACAATTTGCTGTGATAATTTTGAAGATCTTGCTTGACCTATCAAAAACAATGATTAAAAGAAATTACAAAAGGAGTAAGAGATCAACCGCACAAATTAAGAAAAAAAAACACAAATCGAAAAGTACAGGAAATAATGCAGTAGAACTTCAAAATACTGTAGTATCCACAGCATTCGTCCACCCAAATTCCATGTAGAAGTAAAACAATCTTAAAGCATATTTGGTTCACAGTAAGATTCAGTTTCTAAAAGACACTTTGTCATGAAAGATGTCAATATCCACCAATGCAAATACGTTAATCGATGCACAGCACTCATCATGTTCTATTCACTGAACCTTTATGAATACTGTAAATAAATGAGTTAGTTATTGCATTGAATGTATCAAATGCTACTAAATTGGAAAACAACACAATGCATTCAATTCAATGACTGTAAAATAAATGCAAATCATTCAAATTAATACTACAGCATTTCCAGAAATTTCAAAAGTGATAATCAGACAAGCGAAGACATCAAAAGAAGAGACACGGTGTACGATACAAATGCTACAAAAGAAAGAAATGAGACTCTGGAAACTGTGTGAATGGATAATCTATTGTGAATCATGATGACACCATGCACTGAACCTTTAAACAACACTGCACTGTAGTCAGAAGGCTGCCTACACATCTGAAAGAGGACTTGCTATTACACAAAAAATTGAAGTCATTTAAGTCTGATAAAATCTTAATACAAATTGAAATTAATATTTAATATTCTCCTCTGTAATGACATTCAGAAATACTTCAGTCATGTATTTTGGATACATACTACCTGAACACAAGTTTAAAATTGTGTATTGAATATTGTTCCATTTCTGTTTAACCTAATTCAGATGTCTGTGAATAGAACATGCTTTATTTTGTAGCTTAGACAGATCGCTGTGACTGAATGTATACTGTTTTCCTCTGTAACATGTTTAATGTGTTTTTTAATAAGATATAAATGTGGGAGGTGGGAATGTAAACCAAGATACCCAGCCATGTTGTTAAAGTGGATTCATTGGCTATTTTCAGGAAACAGCTGGATGGAATCCTCAGATTATCTGTTTTTGATTATTGTTTGATGTTGTTAAATAAAGAACTATCTTTGAAATTAATAACAAAAGTATATGTGCTTTTTGCTGAATAGTTAATTCACTCGTACAACATTAAATACAGTGCTCAAGCTGATTTTGACATTTCATCAAATACAACTAGAATGGGGTTTTGTTTATTATTTTAATTATAATTTTGCCATTGAGACATATTTTAAAAAAGGCATCTTCCTCTCTTACTGTCTCTTCTTGTAAAAAAAAAACACTTTCTCCTATATAATAACTTCCATTTTGTCTCAATCTTATTCTAGTGTATTTCAAATCACCTTTTATAGATTTATAGAAATGTACTCATTTTTCATCAACAGAGGATACCCCAGCAGTGTGATTGACAGGGCCCTTGCCCGAGCCAAAAACACCCCCCGGACCATCAACCCGATCAGGAACTCCCGCCATAACAACCGCATTCCTTTGCTGCTTCCTTACCACCCTAACACACTTCCTATCCCCAGGACCATTAACCAGAACTTTTCCATCCTACAGGATGATCCCTCCATTGGGGCCCTCTTTTCTGATCGCCCTATCATCTCATATCGCCGACCACCTAATCTGCGTAACCTCCTTGTTCACAGCTCCCTTGACCGCCCTCAGCAACCATCCACACCAGGCACTTTCCCTTGCAAAAGAGCTCGCTGTATCACCTGCAAGTACACAGCCACCACCACACTCATTCAAGGCCCCTCAGGACAATTCCGGATCACCCAGACAGCATCTTGTACCTCCAGCAACCTTATTTACTGTATCTCTTGCAGTAAATGCCCAGCCATCTACATTGGAGAAACAGGAAGGAGACTTGGAGACCGCTTCAGAGAACACGTCAGGGCTGTGAAGATTATGGATCTCTCCAAGCCCATTGTTTCTCATTTCACCTCTGACGGCCACGACCACACTAATCTCTCCGTCTGTGTTCTCAAAGACGGTTTTCCGAACTCATACATCAGAAAGACCACTGAAACTAAAATTATTCTGCAGTTAGGATCACACATTCTCCCTTCCCTTAACGACAGATTACTGTTCTTTTAAATTTTCTCCATTCATTGGAAGTTTCATTTCACACCTCTCTGCACCCATTCTGACTTCACACCTCTTGATTGGCCTCTCTTTCTGTCCCCTGCTCCCGCCTCTCACTCCTCATCCCTCCCAGCCTTTGTTCTCCTGCTACTGTACCTTTGCCTACTGCCCTGTCTCTCTCACGCCTGAAGAAGGCTCCACGGCCGAAACGCTGTGTTCTATTTCTTCTTTTTTTCAGCATGGAATAAACCTATTACTTGTTCCTTGTCTGTTTAAGGTTCTGTAGCATTCCAGTTTATGTTGTGTTTGTGTGTGTCCCAGTGTGTGAGATATTGCTGTTTGATCTGTGCTGTGATGTGGTTGAGTCTGGGTTGTGGTGCTCTACCTCTCCCTCTCTGTGGGGCCAGCAGGGGGTGCTCACCCTTTGGTCTGTGTGGGTCCTAATGCACCAGTATAGTGACGGGGGACACAATCTGGCCCACCAGCGACGAGCAGGTTACCAGATCTAGACAACAGGGGCAACTCTTAGTCGTATGAGCTTAGTCACACATCGCAGCGATTAAAAAAACAAAATAAACGTATTATGTCTGTTACTAACGACTTTTTTTTCCTACATTGAAAGTCTCTTTCCCGGGTGATTTTCTAGCGTGACTGGGGCTCTTCATTTCTCCTCGGTGTCTCATCGCGGGCGGATTTGAAACAGACCACAGAACCTGCCACTGCAGTGCTCTTGGTTAGGGGCTCTCATCCTGCATCACCTATCTTCCACAGGAAATTCAAGAAGGAGAAAATCCAAAACACAACACAGGCGTCGGCATGCATGGGCTACAAAAGGAACAAGTAAAATGTTTCTTCCGGGCTGAAAAGAGAAGGAAGGAAAACACACCGTTGCGGCGCTACGACACGAAGACGCCGAGCCAGTTGAGCACAGCAAACCCAAACTGTTCTCACAAGTTGCTTGTACTTCAGGCGAAATAAAAGCTGCTGAGCTAAATCAGGAAAGAGGTAACTATTAGGACTGCTCACTGTTCCTCAGGCTGGGACAGGAGATCACACACTGTGTTATTATTACTGAGAGACAGGCTCACTTTCTGTTCCCCAGACTGGAACAGGAGATCACACACTGTATTATTATTATTGAGAGACAGGCTCACTGTGTCTTCGTTTGGGCTCGGACAGTAGATCACACACTGTATTATTATTACTGAGAGAGAGGCTCACTGTCTGTTCCTCAGGCTGGGATAGGAGATCACACACTGTATTATTATTATTGAGAGTCTGGCTCACTGTTCCCGAGGCTGGGACAGGAAATCCCACACTGTATCATTATTATTTAGAGACAGACTCACTGTCTTTTCCTCAGTCTGGGACAGGTGGTCACACACTATATTATTGAGAGACAGGCTCACTGTCTGTACCTCAGGCTGGGACAGTAGATCACACTGTATCATTATTATTAATATTATTGAGAGTCTGGCTCACTGTTCCCCAGGCTGGGACAGGAGATCCCACACTGTATTATTATTATTGAGAGTCTGGCTCACTGTTCCCGAGGCTGGGACAGGAGATCCCACACTGTATCATTATTATTTAGAGACAGACTCACTGTCTTTTCCTCAGTCTGGGACAGGAGGTCACACACTGTATTATACTTATTGAGAGACAGACTCACTGTCTTTTTCTCAGTCTGGGACAGGTGGTCACACACTATATTATTATTGAGAGACAGGCTCACTGTCTGTACCTCAGGCTGGGACAGTAGATCACACTGTATTACTATTATTAATATTATTGAGAGCCTGGCTCACTGTTCCTCAGGCTGGGACAGGAGATCCCACACTATTATTATTATTGAGAGACAGGCTTACTCTCTGTTCCTCAAGCTGAGACAGGACATCACATACTGTATTATTATTATTTAGAGACAGGCTCACTGTCTGTTCCTCAGAGTTGGACAGGAGATCCCACACTCAATTATTCTTATAGAGAGACAGGCTCACTGTATGTTTCCCAGGCTGGGTCAGGAGCTCACACAGTATTCTTATTATTGAGAGACAGTCTCACTGCCTGTTCCCCAGGCTGGGACAGGAGATAACACTGTATTATTATTGAGAGACAAACTCACTGTCTGTTCCTCAGGCTGGGACAGTAGATCACACTGTATTATTATTATTGAGAGTCTGGCTCACTGTTCCCCAGGCTGGGACAGGAGATCCCACACTGTATTATTATTATTTAGAGACAGACTCACTGTCTTTTCCTCAGTCTGGGACAGGTGGTCACACACTGTATTATTATTGAGACAGGCTCACTGTCTGTTCCTCAGGCTGGGACAGTAGATCACATTGTATTATTATTATTAATATTATTGAGAGTCTGGCACACTGTTCCCCAGGCTGGGACAGGAGATCCCACACTGTATTATTATTATTTTGAGACAGGCTCACTGTTTGTTCCTCAGGCTGGGACAGGAGATCACACACTGTATTATTATTATTGAGAGAGAGGCTCACTGTCTGTTCCTCAGACTGGGACAGGAGATCAGACACTGTATTATTATTGAGAGACAGACTCACTGTATGTTCCACAGGCTGGGACAGGAAATCACACTGTATTATTATTATTGAGAGACAGACTCACTGTCTTTTCCTCAGTCTAGGACAGTTGGTCACATACTGTATTATTATTATTGAGAGACAGGCTCACTGTTCCTCATGCTGGGACAGTAGATCACACTGTATTATTATTATTATTATTATTATTATTATTATTATTATTATTATTATTATTATTATTATTATTATTATTATTATTACTCAGAGTCTGGCTCTCTGTTCCACAGGCTGAGACAGGACATCACATATTGTATTATTATTATAGATTGACAGGCTCACTGTCCCTCAGGCTGGGACAGGAGATAACACACTGTATTATTATTATTGAGAGACGGGGTCACTGTCTGTTCCTCTGGCTGGGACACAGGATCACACACTGTATTATTATTGAGAGACAGGCTCACTCTCTGTTCCTCAAACTGGGACAGGAGATCACAAACTGTATTATTATTATTGACAGATAGGCTCACTGTGTCTTCGCTTGGGCTTGAACAGGAGAGCACACACTGGATTATTATTATTATTGAGAGAAAGGCTCACTGTCTGTTCCTCAGGCTGGGACAGGAGGACATACACTATATTATTATTATAGAGAGACAGGCTCACTGTATGTTCCCCAGGCTGGGACAGGAGATCACATTGTATTATTATTATTGAGAGAAAGTCTCACTGTCTGTTCCTCAGGCTGGAGCAGGAGATCACACACGGTATTATTATTACTGAGAGACAGGCTCACTGTCTGTTCCTAAGAGTTGGACATGAGATCCCACACTGAATTATTATCATAGAGAGACAGACTCACTGTATGTTCCCCAGGCTGGGTCAGGAGATCACACTGTATTATTATTATTGAGAGACAGTCTCACTGTCTGTTCCTCAGGCTGGAGCAGGAGATCACATACTGTATTATGATTATTGATTGACAGGCACACTGTTCCTCAGGCTGGGACAGGAGATCGCACCCTGTATTATTATTATTGACAGATAGGCACACTGTGTCGTCGTTTGGGCTGGGACAGGAGATCACACACTGTATTATTATTATTGAGAGACAGGCTCTCTGTCTGTTCCTCAGGCTGGGACAAGAGATCACACACTGTATTATTATTATTGTGAGACAGGCTCACGGTCTTTTACCCAGGCTGGGAGAGGAGATCCAACACTGTTGTATTATTATTGAGACACAGGCTCACTGTCTGTTCCTCAGGCTGGAACAGTAGATCACAGTATATTAGTATTATTATTGAGAGTCTGGCTCACTGTTCCCCAGGCTGGGACAGGAGATCCCACACTTTATTATTATTATTATTGAGAGACAGGCTCACTGTTTGTTCCTCAGGCTGGGACAGGACATCACACTGTATTATTATTATTATTGAGAGACAAGCTCACTGTTCCTCAGGCTGGGACAGGACATCACACTGTATTATTATTATTGACAGATAAACTCACTGTTCCTCAGGCTGGGACAGGAGATCACACTGTATTATTATTATTGAGAGACAAGCTCACTGTTCCTCAGGCTGGGACAGGACATCACACTGTATTATTATTATTGACAGATAAACTCACTGTTCCTCAGGCTGGGACAGGAGATCACACGGTGTAATATTATTATTAGTGAGAGACAGGCTCACTGTTCCTCAGGCTAGGACAGGAGATCACACTGTATTATTATTATTATTGAGAGTCTGGCTCACTGTTCCCCAAGCTGGGACAGGAGGTCACACACTGTATTATTATTATTGAGAGACAGGTTCACTGTCTGTTCCTCAGGCTGGGACAGTAGATCACACTGTATTATAATTATTGAGAGTCTGACTCACTGTTTCCCAGGCTGGGACAGGAGATGACACACTGTATTATTATTATTGAGAGACAGGCTCACTGTCTGTTCCTCAGGCTGGGACAGGAGATCACATAGTTTATTCATATTATTGTTGAGAGACATGTTCACTGTCTGTTCCTCAGGCTGGGACAGTAGATCACACTGTATTATAATTATTGAGAGTCTGACTCACCTGTATCCCAGGCTCGGACAGGAGATCACACATTGTATTATTATAATTGAGTATCTGGCTCACTGTTCCCCAGGCTGTGACAGGAGGTCACACACTGTATTATTATTATTGAGAGACAGGCTCGCTGTCTGTTCCTCAGGCTAGTACAGGAGATCACGCACTGTATTATTATTATTGAGATAAAGGCTCACTGTCTGTTCCTCAGGCTGGGACAGTAGATCACACTACTTTATTATTATTTAGAGTCTGGCTCACTGTTCCCCAGGCTGGGACAGGAAATCACAAACTGTATTATTATTATTATTATTATTATTGAGAGACAAGCTCACTGTTCCTCAGGCTGGGATAGGACATCACACTGTATTATTATTATTGACAGATAAACTCACTGTTCCTCAGGCTGGGACAGTAGATCACACTGTATTATAATTATTGAGAGTCTGACTCACTGTATCCCAGGCTGGGACAGGAGATCACACACTGTATTATTATTATTGAGAGTCTGGCTCACTGTTCCTCAGGCTAGTACAGGAGATCATGCACTGTATTATTAATATTGAGATACTGGCTCACTGTGTGTTCCTCAGGCTGGGACAGTAGATCACACTGTATTATAATTATTGAGAGTCTGACTCACTTTTTCCCAGGCTGGGACAGGAGATCACACACTGTATTATTATTATTGAGTATCTGGCTCACTGTTCCTCAGGCTGGGGCAGGAGATCACACACTGTTGTAGTGTGCTCTCACGAGGCACCAGTTCTGTAGGGGTTAGGGCATTTACTGGGACAATTATTTTTGTGGCAGTAAATCACAAAATTGATTCTTTTAATGGTCTTAGAATACAACCATGCGATATAACTCAAACAACGCACACAGGTACTAATACACGAGGAAACATTTATTAATATATAGAATATGCGTGTAAACCTAACAGATCTTATCGTAAGGGTGATCAGAATACAAAAGATATAAATTCATTCAGTTACAAAGAGTAACACATATCAAGAGGACATAAGTTTCGTATATCATTCATTTAGACCGTTTCGTAATTGAACTTGTTTACAACTTCTACATTAGATACTCAAAACAAGTACATAACACTTAGGAATTAAATTGATATCAACTGGTTGGGAGCAGTAACGCAATGAGGTTGAATACTCACTGCCGGTGGACTTGTGTTCTCACCGTTTCCGTAGTTGGGAGAGCGTTAGACTGAAGATCTAAAGATCCCGGGTTTCGGCATTTTGTTTCATCGCGCCCTTTGTTCCTCTCTCCAGCGCCCCCTGCCTAAAGTGACGCGTCCCTTTCTCAGCCCGAAACGCAAGCGAGACACCAGCAGCGGTCCCTGCAGGTTTCCGTAGTGTAGTGGTTTTCACGTTCGCTTCCCAGGCGAAAGATCCCCGGTTTGAAACCAGAGGGAAACAGCCTCTTTTTGCACGCTCCTGTACTTCACAGAGGTCTTGAGCGACCGGTCATTTGTTCCCAATGTATTTCCGGTGCCTTCGTGCACTCTTGTACCAAACGCACGTTCCTTCTGTACGCGGAGCCGATCATTTGCAATTGAGCTGTGCAGACAGACCAGGATGAGCTCTGTCGGCTCAAAAGCAGCGCAGGACCTGCAAGAACAACAGAAAGATTAGCATCCAGCGGGGGCCTCTTAGTGAGCCCAAGAGCTCATCAAGAATCGGCTCCAGCAACAGGGCTGGGCGCATTGTTCCATTCTCCGCCCACTCTCGGTGTAAACAAGTCCCTCCTGGTCTCTGCTTGAAATGCACTTTCCTGCGTTTGCTTTGGTGTAACTGGCTTTCCCCGCATGGGCGAATGTGAAGAAGATCCTTAGTAAGTCATTGAAGAAAACCGAGAAGAGGTCGGAGTGGCCTCTGTCGTTCATGAACGATCAGTCAGGCAGTACTCCTCTGTAAAGCGCCGTTCGTTCACATCGATTGGCTTTTTTTTGCCTTCATTCGTGCGAGTAGTAAAAGCAGACGCCCCTATTCTGCCGTGACCCGGATTCGAACCGGGGTTGTTGCGGCCACAACGCAAAGTACTGACCACTATACGATCACAGCGAGTTACCGAGACACACGCGGCAGGGCGGAAAGGACTGTGCTCTCTTCGTGTGACATAATTCGGAAAAGTCCTGACGTTGCATTTCAACTGAGCCCCAGTATACATCGACCCTTCGACACTCTGAGTGACAACTCTCTTGCGTGTTTTCTCATATTTATGTAGTTTGCTTGCATGATGCCGGGAACAGCATGGTTGTTCGCTGCCATATAGTCTAGCGGTTAGGGTTCCTGGTTTTCACCCAGGCGGTTCGACTCGGTTTTGCCTCCTGCTTTCCAAAAGATCAGCACCGTGTACGAAAGAGCCGCATTAAAACTACTCGAACGTGCAAAACGTGCGAGAAGAGGGGGCGCTTGTTTCCAACGGAAACTTCTCGCGTGTGAGACGAGCTGATCATCGCTGTGGGAGGGTTACTCTGGTAGACAGGGCTGACCTTCGGCAATAGGATTTATAGTCTCCAAGATGATATTTGCACTTTCTGGAGAGGCGATTTTCTCCACTTCAGTAGCCCGATTTCGTCGATTGCGTGGAGAGGGCTGTAGAATGTGGCGCCGCCTTTCCTGCTCCGTCCATGACAGGCGTGCTGGTCTCTGGAGAGAGAGCACGGTCCATCAGCGCACTCCAATAAAGGCACTGGAAGCAGCTGAATCGCATTGGCGAAGCTCAGCGCTGGGCCGCTGGGCACGTCTTACCACCGTTTCCGTAGTGTAGTGGTTATCACGTTCGCCTCACACGCGAAAGGTCCCCGGTTCGAAACCGGGCGGAAACAGACAACTTTTGTCGCCAGGCACAAAAGGGGATTGGGGATTCGCCTAGCGCTGTGATCGAACAGACCCACTCACCTCTTAGTGTGGCGGGATCTGCACAGTGCATGTCACAGCGCATCCTGCTTTCACTTCAAGGCGCGTCCTGATGCACCCCAGTCTCCCGCGTGACAGGTGGGGACAGGTGACAGGTCCTATACTAACGAGGAAGACATCGCTCTCTCCGACCCCCGGCATCGTGTCCCGACCCACCGTGCTGGAAGCCGACGCGTGCTGTGATTCCTTTACGGAGCAGAAATGACAACCGAGGAGCCGAGAGATCATTTCAGCATTTCGCGTCTGAACGGAAAACACAAACGACCAACTCGGAATGACTTGCCTTTGACGCTTCTCAAAGCGTTCTTTGTGCATCGAACAGACCCACTCACCTCTTAGTGTGGCGGGATCTGCACAGTGCATGTCGCAGCGCTTCCTGCTTTCACTTCAATGTGCTTCCTGATGTCGAGTCAACTGCCGTGCGGAGGCTCTGAAAGCGAGAGCAATGAAAAGGTGCACGACGCTGTGAAAGAAAACAGAGAAGTGAAAGGCAGTCATTTCTCTAAGGAGGTGAAAGAAAAGCTACTCCCCGTCGGGGAATCGAACCCCGGTCTCCCGCGTGACAGGCGGGGATACTTGCCACTATACTAACGAGGAAGACATCGCTCTCTCCAACCCCCGGCATCGTGTCCCGACCCAGCATGCTGGAAGCCGACGCGTGCTGTGATCCCTTTACGGAGCAGAAATGACAACCGAGGAGCCGAGAGATCATTTCAGCATGTCGCGTCTGAACGGAAAACACAAACGACCAACTCGGAATGACTTGCCTTTGACGCTTTTCAAAGCGTTCTTTGTGCACGACGACTGCGCCGCTTACCAGATACAAATGGGTTGTACAACTTTGAACTAGCAAATGGAAGAGGGCTGAAGTAAGAGACAAGATGTAAGAAGGGTTAACTTAAGTCAGTTCTGCCTGAAAATTAGACTTCTAAGCAACAGGGGTTAATGGCAGGAAAGGGGGTTAACTGATAAGGATTCCAGATGCGAGGGGGCATAATCTTAAGCTGACCATTTGGCCAGGGTCTCTTAACTGGCCAAATACCATGACCCCCCCTTACCATAACACCGAATGACGTCTGAAGCAGGAAGGAAGGACTATGTAACCTAAATGTTTGTACCGGCACATCGAACAATACTTCGGTTTTGTTGTTTCTTGCGGGAAACAAGACTTCGGCTTTATTGTTCCTTGCATGCAATACACTCATCTGTTTTACTTCATCTCGGGATCCAGAACCTTATTCTTTCTGTTACAACAAATTTGGCTTAGTCGGCGGATGCTCCAGAAGGTGCAGAACTTCCCATCGGTAGGAGAGACGGTCAGCGCTCACATTACTAAGAGGTAAGGACTCCTCTTTTTTTAAAAAAAAAGTCCCGACTCTCTCTGATCGATTGGGAAATCTCTGCTCCCTGCGAGAATCGCCTGAGATGACGGAGTAAACGTGAGTTCCTGAATTCCTCTGGCCCGGGGAAGACACCGGTGTATGTAATGGGTGGTTTGCTGTAAGCCCAGAATTTGGTCTGGCAGGCGGTCCGCGGTATTGTGTACAGGCGTTCGAAGCTGGTGTAGGCGTCCCACACTGACAGATTGAAGAAACTGAGTCTCTTTAGTCTGAAGGGAGTGTCTCACACTGACAGGCCGGAGGAACTGAGTCTCTTTAGTCTGAAGGGGGTGTCTCACACTGACAGATTGAAGAAACTGAGTCTCTTTAGTCTGAAGGGGGTGTCTCACACTGACAGATTGAAGAAACTGAGTCTCTTTAGTCTGAAGGGAGTGAACCCAGGTGCCCTGTGCTGAGCCAGGATCAGGGTGGAGTGGCGATTGCCATGATCCGGCGAGCACAAAGCTTCATCAGCTGCCCTTTGCCACAGGAGGTAAGAGGATGTCCAGTGATGACGTGCTTCCCTGTCCGTCGTGGCAGTGAACAGGTCCTGGTTACAGGATCTCTAAAAAAGGAAATAAAGACTGAAATCAGATCCGACCCACCATGCTGCCACGGCGACGGTGCACTGCCCAGTGAAAGTGGCAGCCTGTCCCTGGACTGTGGGTGGAAACTGGAGCACCTGGAGGAAACCCCCACAGACCAGGGAGAGAACATGCAAACTCCACACAGACAGCACCCACACCCCAGGTCCAGCACTGTGAAGCATGCCCGACGATGCGGAAGGGCTTTTACAAATGAGTGTGTAACTCACACTGGTGCCCAGGATGGCCTGCTACCGGAACGCAACCTAATTTTCTTAATGCAGTTTTTTCGAAGCGGTTCGCAGGAGCTGGAGGTGAGGACTGAGCTGGGGTCCAGTGTGCGAGAGTGACTGCTGATGTCGCGTGTGTGTGTGTGTGTGTGTGTGTGTGTGTGTGTGTGTGTGTGTGTGTGTGTGTCTGGATCGCTGTGAGCACCGTCAGGTTTGTGTATTTGTTTAAACAAGAGGACGTGTCTGTGCGGGTCTGACTCTGTGTGAGGGTGCAGCTCTAACTGTGCGCGCGGGCGTGTCTATCTCTCTACACTGCATGAGGGGCTAAATCTGCCTCCGAGAACCCGACTTTTCAGAAGAAAAATCTATGAAAAGGCACGGCCTGGCCCTCTTCTCTTGCTCCCGACGTACAACACACTGGGGGATGAAGCTGGTGTCTTCAGCTGTAACCCTAGCTATTTATGCAAACAGCTCTTTTATGAAAAGCAGCTCTAGGCCTAGACAAGAGGAACAGATTAAACAAATCTTGGATTTATGGCTTATTCAAAGCAGACTGAGTGCGGCTATACTGTATGTAGGAGCCAGAGATGAAGAATGAGCTATTTAAGGAAATCAGGAGTGTGAGAGAGGGACTGTGTGCTTTTCCTCCCAAAAGAGAAGGCTTGTGGTTCTTTATGCTTTTCTGCACAGGCTGCCAACGTTTGGGTTCTTGGTTTGAATGCTCGAGTTGTCAGGCTGGCGTTTTTTGTTCCTGTTGGAGCCCATAATTGTGAACAAGGCGCTTGAGGACGTCTCTGTGCGGGTGTGCGTTTGTAATGACGTGTGTGTGCCTCTCTGTTTCAGTATAAAAAATGCATTTAAGACATTCAGCCTTTTCATGTTCCTAATATTCTTTCTTTCTCGACAATAATAACTAAGGTGGCTGCTGGAAGAGGTGTTAATGGGGCCAGCAGGGGGTGCTCACCTTGCGGTCTGTGTGGGTCCTAATGCCCCAGTCTAGTGATGGGGACACTGGACTGTAAACTGGCGCCGTCCTTCGGATGAGACGTAAAACCGAGGTCCTGACTCTCTGTGGTCATTAAAAATCCCAGGGTGTTTCTCGAAAAGAGTAGGGGTTTTACCCCAATGTCCTGGCCAAATTTCCCATTGACCCTTACCAATCATGGCCTCCTAATAACCCCCATTTATGAATTGGCTTCATTACTCTGCTCTCCTCCCCACTGAGAGCTGGTGTGTGGGGAGCGTTCTGGTGCACTATGGCTGCCGTCGCATCATCCAGGTGGATGCTGCACATTGGTGGTGGTGGAGGGGAGTCCCCATGTCCTGCAAAGCGCTTTGAGTGGAGTGTCCAGAAAAGCACTATATAAGTGTAAGCAATTATTATTCATTATAATGTAATAAGTCCATTATTTCTCACCCCTCCATTGCAAGGCATACACAACACAAACACCAGGAACAATTATCTCAGAGCCAGTTAACCTCCCAGAAGAAATAAAAGGTGTTAAAAGTAAGTATCTCCTTTAGGTGAGGACAGACTGGGTCAAACAAAAACAACATTTGAAGTGAATTGCAAATGTATTGAGTTGTGATGCAACTGTAACTTGAACCTAACATGACTGGGGCGTGCATTTTTTAAATTGCATTTTCAGAGCTGAAATACAAAATGAAGCTGATCGCAGTCCAAACTCAAGGTATTATTGTAAAACTAAATATTCAACATGTTTCTACCTGTCCCTTTTCAGCTCACGCAGAAGTCCATAGCCTGCAACCTGGTGCCTCTCTGTCTCTCTCCCTCCACACTGCTGGTCCAGTGGAGGTGCTGTTTGATCCTGCAGGATCTGTCCAGTCTCGTATAGTCTTACTGAGCAGCGCAGGGCTCCCTGGCCCCAGGTACGAACAGTGAGTGTCAGTGCAGAACAGCTCTCTGACACTCCGCTCCCTCACTCCAGCTGATCAGGGCAACTACACAGTGAGGGACCTTAAGGGAAGCAGTATCAGCAATGTGATCGTCACTGTGGGTGGTAAGCAGGTCTACAGTAGGGTCACTAGAGGGCTCTATATTCTTGACAGAGTGTGTTCTTCTATCATCCTCTGTCCTGATTGTCTTTCAGCTCACAGAGACACTGTCACCCTGCAGCCTGAAGCCTCTCTGTCTGTCCCTCCGTTCACTGGAGAGCCAGTGGAGGTGCTGTTTGATCCTGCAGGAGGTGGAAACTGGACCTCAGTGTGTTCTGTCCAGAACAGCACAGCCAGCTGTGTCCCCCAGTACAGTTTTTTTCTATTTTTGATGATTAGCCATATGTTGATTACAATATTGTACATAATGTATAATTTGAACTCGATATTTTTCAGGAGTGAATGATTGTAAATTTTCAGAATAAATTTCGAAACCAAATTATTGTCCCTCAATCTCTGTCTCTCTCACCCTGCTGTCTGTCTGTCCCTGCCTCTCTGTCTCTCTCTTTCAGCCCCGTCTGTCAGTCTGTCTGTCCCTCGATCTCTGTCTCTCTCTCTCTCCTTCCTCTCTCCCTCTCGGTTTGTTTGTCCCTCAATCTCAATCTTTCTCTTTGCCAGCTGTCTTTCTGTGCCTTCATCTTTGTCTCTCTCTCTCCTTCCTTTCTGTCTGTCACTCTGTCTGTCCTGCGTTGTCCCAGCTGGGCCTGTCTCCCCGGCTCTCTGCCTTCAGCTCTGTTCGCCGATGTCCCACCAGCCCGTCTCTCTCTCAGCCTGTCTCTTGACTTGCAGGAGGAAGAGGAGGTGGAGACAGCTCCTCCGGCAGGAGAGAGGAAGGAGGTCAGTGCTGGTCCCACCCTGCCTCCTGTCCTGTCTGTGGTGGAGTTTGCCGTCTTGTCTGTCCCTGGGTCTCAGTGTCTCTCTCTCTTTCAGCCCTGTCTGTCAGTGTCTCTCTCCTCCTCTCTGTCCTCAGTGTGTCTCTCTCCTCCTCCTCTCTGTCCTGTGGTGTCCAGTCAGTGTGTCTCTCTCCTCCTCCTCTCTGTCCTGTGGTGTCCAGGCAGTGTGTCTCTCTACTCCTCCTCCTCTCTGTCCTGTGGTGTCCAGTGGGTCAGTATTAGTGGGCTACACCCAGGCTCACTCACCCCGAGTGTGATCTCAGCAGAGTCTCTGTGCTCTTGGGACACTTGACTCACCTGTCTCTCTCTTCCTCTCCCTGTGCTGTCCCTCTCCTGCCCCCTCTCTCCCTCCTCGGACTCCAGCTGGAGGAGGTCCTGCCCCCTCTCTCTCTCAGTGCAGTGTTCATGTACTGGAGTGTCCAGTCAGTGTATCTGTATGAACCCCTCTCTCTCAGTGCAGTGTTCATGTACTGTTCATGTACTGGAGTGTCCAGTCAGTGTGTCTGTATGAACCCCTCTCTCTCAGTGCAGTGTTCATGTACTGGAGTGTCCAGTCAGTGTGTCTGTGTGAACCCCTCTCTCTCTCTCTCAGTGCAGTGTTCATGTACTGGAGTGTCCAGTCAGTGTGTCTGTATGAACCCCTCTCTCTCTAAGTGCAGTGTTCATGTACTGGAGTGTCCAGTTGTGTGTCTGTATGAACCCGTCTCTCTCTCAGTGCAGTGTTCATGTCCTGGAGTGTCCAGTCCGACTCTTAACGTGACTCTCCTGTCTCTGCTTCAGAAGCGCTGGTGCGTCTTTTTAAACTCCCTGAGCTGCGTGTCGGTGGAGACAGGTGATCAGGACGAGCCGATGGAGGCGGTGGAGACCGTGGGTCAGGAGAGGAAGAGCGAGGGAGAGGAGGAGCAGGCTGCCGGGAAGGACAAGAAGAAGAAGAGGAGGTGCAGGTGAGCAGACAGGGGGGCGCCGCCCGGTCGTGTCTGTGATTCAAGGAAGAGTCTCCTCTTGCTGTTTGATGTCATGGTGACGTCTGTGTCTGTGTCCCTCACACCTGCAATAACAATATTCTTTCCAGGTTCCCTTCCTGGTTCTGTGCCTGCTAAGATCTGGACTGGACTCGACTGGACTGGACTGGACCGGAGCTGAGGGACACCGGACGACTGGACTGGAGCCTAGGGACACCAGGCTGGACTGGACCGGAGCTGAGAGACACCAGACTGTGCTGGACCGAAGCTGAGGGACCCCAGACTGTGCTGGACCGAAGCTGAGGGACCTCAGACTGTGCTGGACCGAAGCTGAGGGACCCCATTCTGTGCTGGACTGAAGCTGAGGGACCCCAGACTGTGCTGGACTGAAGCTGAGGGACCCCAGACTGGACTGGACCGGAGCTGAGGGGCCCCAGACTGGACTGGACCAAAGCTGAGGGACCCCAGTCTGTGCTGGACCGAAGCTGAGGGACCCCAGTCTGGACTGCACTGGAGCTGAGGGACACCAGACTGGACTGGAGCTGAGGGGCCCCAGACTGGACTGGACTGGAGCTGAGGGACACCAGACTGGACTGGACTGAAGCTGAGGGGCCCCATACTGGACTGAAGCTGAGGGGCCCCAGACTGGACTGGACTGAAGCTGAGGGACCCCAGTCTGGACTGATGCTGAGGGACCCCAGACCCCAGTCTGGACTGAAGCTGAGGGGCCCCAGACCGGACTGGACTGAAACTGAGGGACCCCAGACCCCAGTCTGGACTGATGCTGAGGGACCCCAGACTGGACTGTGGAAAACTTTCACATTATCTCCACCTGAGTCCTCAGACCGTCTGCATGACCTTGTATTATTAAGTATTATTTTAAGGTCCTGTGATGATCGGAAGATGGGGGGGGGTCACTAAATAAACCCTTGACATTAATCTGTATTGTAATTTTTGTTCTTTTGTTAAACATCAATAAAAATTTTTTTAAAAAAATCTGTTTAGCTTTTGGTTTTTCCCTCCCCCCCCACCGAAACGAACGAACAGAGTTCCTTCTCTTTCATCCCGGAGAGTTTGTGGTTGATGGATTGAGGCCGAGAGCCCTCGTCGTCGGCGTGCCACCAGTTGGCGGGGATATAGCAGGGGGGGCATCGTGTCCAATACTCCTTGAAACGAGACAGATTTCAAGCCACCTCCGTCTGAAGAGAAGGAAGTCGACCACGAAGTCCAGGGTGTCCTAGGAAGCTCTTTAGCCATCGTTTGCCCAGCAGCCATCTCACCCTGCAGCTCCCAGCTGGCAGCCCCCTCCCCACTGGAGCCCAGCAGGTGGGAGCCTGGTCAGTACCTGGAGGGGAGACTCCTGGGAAAAACTGAGGTTGCTGCTGGGAGAGGTGTTAGTAGGGCCAGCAGGGGGCGCTCACCCTGCGGTCTGTGTGGGTCCTGATGCCCCAGTATAGTGAGGGGGGACACTGGACTGTAAACAGGCGCTGTCCTTCGGATGAGACGTCAAACCGAGGTCCTGACTCTCTGTGCTCATTTACAATCCCGGGGTGTCTCTGGAGAAGAGTAGGGGTGTTACCCCAGTGTCCTGGCCTGATTCCCCCCATGGTCTTGACCCATCATGGCCTCCTTATCACCCCCCCTCTCTGAACTGGCTCCATCCCTCTGCTCTCCTCCCCACTGAGAGCTGCTGTGTGCTGAGCGGACTGGAGCATCATCCAGGTGGGGGCTGCACACTGGGGGGGCTGGAGGGGATCCCCCTGACCTGGGAAGAGCTCTGAGTGGAGGGTCCAGACTTATTAATTATTATTATTATTCGTGCTGCACTGGGCTTCAGTACTGGTAGTGAGAGGGGGACTCTGTGATCAGGACAGATACTTATGACTGTATAATAATACACGATAGAAATGGAACACAGGGTAGCGCTGTAGTCTCTTCGAAACGTTTTGAACTGTCAGAAGAAGTTTTCACAACCCGGACTCGTGAAGGTACAGGTCTTCTCCCATCGTCCAGAGCAAGGTGTATCGTGTCCTGGTGATTTTAATGTCGCGTTTCTGCTTTATTAGAGAGAGGCACTGAACTTTGGGGAACGTGACATCCACCCAGTATTACTAGTAGGTTGATAAATATAAATGTTTTTTTTCCCCCCGTATTATACCTTGCGAAATATAATATGTGTGTGTGTCCTGTGATGGACTGGTGTCCTGTCCAGGGTGTGTGAGTGTGTGTGTCTGTGTGTCCTGTGATGGACAGATGGTACCCAGCCTGGACACCCATGAGACACTGGCTGTGATGGACTGGTATCCTGTGAAGGAGTGGTGTCCTGTCCAGGGTGTGTGTGTGTCCTGTGATGGACTGGTGGATCACAATATTAATTATCCTCCTTGATTCCCTCCTTCATCGCCAGAGTGAAAGCGGGACACGGCAGTAAAAGCTCAGCCCTGCGGGTGGTGGTCCTCTCGGCCACACGGGGGCGCTGTGGCTCCACGGGGGGGGGTTATGTTCAAGTCTCGCTGGGAATCGCACCGACGCGGTGGAGTTCGTGAACGTCCCAGACACCAAGAAAACGAGAGAGAGAAAAAAGGTCGTTTTCGGGGTTCAAGAAGCAACCCCGAGATTCAGGGAGTTTCCCCGCTGAGCTTACTCTGCCGAAAACACGCAGGTTTTATTTTTATCCCGTGTCCCCCCTCACACAGGCCGTTCCTGTAGCGTGAAGTTGTGTTTTTTTGCGCAGCGGTCGGTGAGGGGCGAAATTTTATTTATTTTTTTCCCACGGTCTGAAACAGAAACAACCGGGTGGTGTTGTAGAGAGGTCGACGTGCCTGGTTTTCCTCGTTTGCGAAGCCCGTTTTTGGGGGGGGGGGGGTCGTGAGGTCCCACGCAGCGCTCGGAAAAGAAAATGGCGTTTCTTTTCCCCGCAGGACGGGGGGGGGGACCTGTGTTTTTTGGACGTGGCGTGGCCCGAAATTTACGCCCTTGGGCGCTAGAGGGGGGTGGAGGTTGGTCTTTCTTTGATTTGGGGGTCGGGGGGGGGGGGTGCTAATTTCACTGAACCAAACCCCACGGAAACCCGTGTTGGACGTGGGGGTGCTGAATGCGCCCTCGACGTGATTTTGTCTTTAAATTCAAGTGCAGCTTTTGTAACCCTTTGGCCGGAAACACCTGGACCCGTTTCCCCTGCCTGTCCGAGGTGGCGACTACCGGGGTCGTACAGGGACACCCGGCTGGCCGCCGAGAGTTGGAAAAATAAAATGTCCACCCAAAAAAAAACAGCAACCGTGAAAAATGTCGGCCATTTTTGTTTCGTGGCCGAGCCGTGAGCGCGTTTGGGGCGACGTCACGGAGGCGTCACAATGAGCCGCCTGACGTCACAGAGCGGCGGATTCTAGCGGGGGGGGGCGGCGCCGGAGCCCCGTGAGCTCAGAGGAGTGAAGAGAGAAGAGGAGGAAAGCGCTATATAGTCCTTTCTAAACACGTGTTTCTTCCAATAAAGTTACTTCGACTTAGATCGTTAGTTTCAGCTTCAGAATCGCTCTTCAGAATCCCCGTGAAATCGGTAAGTCAGTCAAAAGCGCCGCTGGCGAGAAATAACAAAATAAGTGGAGAAATAAGTTGTTTTTTTTTACCGTTACTCAACTCTTATGGGTGTGATCGTGCTGTAAAAAGATATTGAGAGGAGGTGCACCTCTACACAGAGAGTGGTGGGGGTGGGGAACAAGCTGCCCAGCCCTGTGGTTGAAGCCGATACCCTGGCTTCTCTCCAGACAGAGCTGGGTGAGCTCCTCCAGTCAGGACAGGAGGCTCTTCTGTACACAGAGGGTGGCGGGGGTGTGGAACAAAGCTGATACCCTGGCTTCTCTCCATACACAGCTGGGTGAGCTCCTCCAGTCAGGACAGGAGGCTCTTCTGTACACCGAGGGTGGTAGGGGTGTGGAACAAAGCTGATACCCTGGCTTCTCTCCATACACAGCTGGGTGAGCTCCTCCAGTCAGGACAGGAGGCTCTTCTGTACACAGAGGGGGGCGGGGGTGGGGAACAAGCCGCCCAGCTGTGTGGTTCCGCCCCCTCCCCTCCCCTCTGTGACTCTGCTTGTCTCGGCAGGACGATGGACCGACAGAGATGCCGCACGGCCGTGCGCGGTCGCAGCAGGACCCGGGCCCGGCGAGGCGTCGTAAGTCCACCCCTCCCGCCCGCCGTCCAGCGTCCAGCGTCCAGCCCTCCTCCGACTGGCCTCTCCGCCCCCAGCAGCGCTCGCTGTATTATAATAATAATAATAATAAACTTCACTGATAGAGCACCTTTCACACACATAGCAGCGCAAAGCGCTTGACAGACCAGGTCTCACGGTAACACCTCCAGACGAGGAGAGACACTTCCAGTGGTGATCTTGACTGAGGACACGCCTCGGCTCAAGAGACAGGGTCGCGGGTCCGAGGAAAACCAAGCTGCAGGTCCATTATGGCCTTCTGAGAGCACAGATTGCCTCTGAACGTCCCAGACTCTTCCTGGACACACTGTAGAGACTCACCTGTCCAGACTCTTACTGGACACACTGTACACACTCACCTGTCCACACTCTCACTGGACACACTGTACACACTCACCTGTCCACACTTTCACTGGACACACTGTACACACTCACCTGTCCAGACTCTCACTGGACAGACTGTAGAGACTCACCTGTCCAGACTCTTTCTGGACACACTGGACACACTCACCTGTCCAGACTCTCACTGGACACACTGTACACACTCACCTGTCCACACTCTTACTGGACACACTGTACACACTCACCTGTCCACACTCTCACTGGACACACTGTACACACTCACCTGTCCAGACTCTCACTGGACACACTGTACACACTCACCTGTCTACACTCTCACTGGACAGACTGTAGAGACTCACCTGTCCAGACTCTCACTGGACACACTGTACACACTCACCTGTCCACACTCTCACTGGACACACTGTAGAGACTGCCCAAGGCCTGGGCTGGGCTATGTGGTCAGAGCTGTCTCGGAGATGGGCTTTTTGGCGTCTTCACAGGTCACACCGGTCAGGCCGAACCCGGACTGGCAGCGGGAGAGGTCCCGGCCCAAATCCCGGTGCTTTTCCGTAAGTCTGACCCGGTCGCCTTCCGCGAGACTGGACCGGCCGCCCTGTGGTGGGCCCGGTGCCCCACATCTACCCTACAGCTCCCCACACTGACCCCTAAACTCCCGATACCCTACAGCTCCCCACACTGACCCCTAAACTCCCGATACCCTACAGCTCCCCACACTGACCCCTAAACTCCCGATACCCTACAGCTCCCCACTCTGACCCCTAAACTCCCGATACCCTACAGCTCCCCACACTGACCCCTAAACTCCCGATACCCTACAGCTCCCCACACTGACCCCTAAACTCCCGATACCCTACAGCTCCCCACACTGACCCCTAAACTCCCGATACCCTACAGCTCCCCACTCTGACCCCCACAGTCCTGATGGCCGAGAGGTCTCTGCTTGCTGTAGTGATTGAGTGAGCTCTGTGGACCTGACCTCTGTCTTGTGTCCTCGTTTCCAGCGTCTCCTAGTGGTCCGTCATTTCTCAAGACCTGAAGGTGAGATCTGGGGAGGAGACAGAGCACCCCCTAACACCCCTGAGCTGGGTTACAGGGTAAGACAGCTTCTTACTGTTGGACACACCTGTCCACACTCTTACTGGACACACTGTCCACACTCGCCTGTCCGGACTCTTACTGGACACACTGGACACACTCACCTGTCCAGACTCTTGCTGGACACACTGTACACACTCACCTGTCCAGACTCTTACTGTCCACACTCACCTGTCCACACTCTCACTGGACACACTGTACAGACTCGCCTGTCCACACTCTCACTGGACACACTGTACACACTCACCTGTCCAGACTCTCACTGGACACACTGGACACACTCACCTGTCCAGACTCTCACTGGACACACTGTACACACTCACCTGTCCAGACTCTTTCTGGACACACTGTACACACTCACCTGTCCAGACTCTCACTGGACACACTGGACACACTCACCTGTCCAGACTCTCACTGGACACACTGTAGAGACTCACCTGTCCACACTCTCACTGGACACACTGTACACTCTCACCTGTCCAGACTCTCACTGGACACACTGGACACACTCACCTGTCCAGACTCTTACTGGACACACTCACCTGTCCACACTCTCACTGGACACACTGGACACACTCACCTGTCCAGACTCTTACTGGACACACTGTACACACTCACCTGTCCACACTCTCACTGGACACACTGTCTACACTCACCTGTCCACACTCTCACTGTCCACACTCACCTGTCCAGGCGTAGTCTCATCCCCCCTGCGTTGTGTCTCCCCCTCTCCCCGCTGGACAGAATCCCGAGGTGTCTTCGTGTCTCCCCGAGCTCGTCCAGAAGCTGGAGAGGGCGGCCGAGCTGCATCTGGAGCTCCCAGAGTCGCCCGGCTCGTCCCGCTCGGGCTCGCCCGGCTCGTTCCGCTCGGTGTCCCCCCCGTCCTCGCCCGAGAGCCCCCTCCGCCCCCCGCCCCCTGCCCCCGGCCCCCCCCTCCGGCCCCTGACCGCCCCGCCCCGCCGCCCCCCCTTCCTCGCCGCCATGCCCCTCGAGCCCCCCCTGCTGCCCGGGGCGGTGCCCCTGCCCCTGCCCCCACCCGTCCTGCCCCCCATCGCCCGCCCGGCCCCTCCAGGCCCCGCCTGGGGCTCCCCAGTGCGGAGGGCAAGGAGAGAGGCGGAGATGTCTGACGAGGCAAGTGGGGCAGAGTCTGTCCGTCTGTCTGTCTGTCCGTCCATCTGTCTGTCTGTCTGTCTGTCTGTCTGTCTGTCCATCTGTCCATCTGTCCGTCTGTCCGTCTGTCCGTCTGTCTGTCTGTCTGTCTGTCTGTCTGTCCATCCGTCTGTCCTTCTGTCCGTCCGTCTGCCTGTCCATCTGTCCTTCTGTCCGTCTGTCCGTCTGTCTGTCCATCCGTCTGTCTGTCTGTTTGTCTGTCTGTCCATCTGTCCGTCTGTCTGTCTGTCTGTCTGTCTGTCTGTCTGTCTGTCCGTCTGTCTGTCTGTCTGTCCATCTGTCCGTCTGTCTGTCTGTCTGTCTGTCTGTCCGTCCGTCTGTCTGTCTGTCTGTCCGTCTGTCCATCTGTCTGTCTGTCTGTCCATCTGTCCTGCTGTCCTTTTCTCTGTCTATCTTTCCTTCTGTCCATCTGTCCCTTTCACTGTCCTTCTGTCTTTCTGTTCTTTTCTCTTTCCATCTGTCCTTCTGACTTTCTGTTCTTTTCTCTGTCCATCTGTCTGTCCGTCCATCTGTCTGTCTGTCCATCTGTCCGTCTGTCCTTCTGTCCTTTTCTCTGTCCATCTTTCCTTCTGTCCATCTGTCCCTTTCACTGTCCTTCTGTCTTTCTGTTCTTTTCTCTGTCCATCTGTCCTTCTGACTTTCTGTTCTTTTCTCTGTCCATCTGTCCTTCTGTCCATCTCTTTCTGTCCGTCTGTCTTTCTGTCCGTCTGTCCTTCTGTCCTTTTCTCTGTCCATCTTTCCTTCTGTCCATCTGTCCCTTTCACTGTCCTTCTGTCTTTCTGTTCTTTTCTCTGTCCATCTGTCCTTCTGACTTTCTGTTCTTTTCTCTGTCCATCTGTCCTTCAGTCCATCTGTCTTTCTGTCCTTTTCTCTCTTTCTGTCCATCAGTCCATCTGTCCTTTTCTCTGTCTTTTTGTCCGTCTGTACTTCGCTCTTTCTGTCTTTCTGTCCTTCTGTCTGAGTCTCTGTGTTTGTCCCTCTCTCCCTGTCTCTCTCCCTGTGTCTCCCTGCTCTCTGTCTGTCCTGCGTTGTCCCAGCTGGGTCTCTCTCCCTGTGTCTCCCTGCTCTCTGTCTGTCCTGCGTTGTCCCAGCTGGGCCTGTCTCCCCGGCTCTCTGCCTTCAGCTCTGTTCGCCGATGTCCCGCCAGCCCGTCTCTCTCTCAGCCTGTCTCTTGACTTGCAGGAGGAAGAGGAGGTGGAGACAGCTCTTCCGGCAGGAGAGAGGAAGGAGGTCAGTGCTGGTCCCACCCTGCCCCCTGTCCTGTCTGTGGTGGAGTTTCGCCGTCTTGTCTGTCCCTGGGTCTCAGTGTCTCTCTCTCTTTCAGCCCTGTCTGTCAGTGTCTCTCTCTCGGCCTGCTGTCTGTCTGTCCCTGCCTCTCTGTCTCTCTCTCTTTCAGCCCTGTCTGTCAGTGTCTCTCTCTCGGCCTGCTGTCTCCCTGTCCCTGGGTCTCAGTGTCTCTCTCTCTTTCAGCCCTGTCTGTCAGTGTCTCTCTCCTCCTCCTCTCTGTCCTCAGTGTGTCTCTCTCCTCCTCCTCTCTGTCCTGTGGTGTCCAGGCAGTGTGTCTCTCTCCTCCTCCTCCTCTCTGTCCTGTGGTGTCCAGGCAGTGTGTCTCTCTCCTCCTCCTCCTCTCTGTCCTGTGGTGTCCAGTGGGTCAGTATTAGTGGGCTACACCCAGGCTCACTCCCTGCGAGTGTGATCTCAGCAGAGTCTCTGTGCTCTTGGGACACTTGACTCACCTGTCTCTCTCTTTCTCTCCCTGTGCTGTCCCTCTCCTGCCCCCTCTCTCCCTCCTCGGACTCCAGCTGGAGGAGGTCCAATCACCACCTCCTGTGAGACAGAAGAAAAAGAAGGTGGGTGATGCTCTGATCCTCTCTTTACTCCTGTCCAGTGTCCAATCAGTGTGTGTGTATGAACCCCTCTCTCTCTCAGTGCAGTGTTCATGTCCTGGAGTGTCCAGTCAGTGTGTCTGTATGAACCCCTCTCTCTCTCAGTGCAGTGTTCATGTCCTGGAGTGTCCAGTCAGTGTGTCTGTATGAACCCCTCTCTCTCTCTCTCAGTGCAGTGTTCATGTCCTGGAGTGTCCAGTCAGTGTGTCTGTATGAACCCCTCTCTCTCTCAGTGCAGTGTTCATGTACTGGAGTGTCCAGTCAGTGTGTCTGTGTGAACCCCTCTCTCTCTCAGTGCAGTGTTCATGTACTGGAGTGTCCAGTCAGTGTGTCTGTGTGAACCCCTCTCTCTCTCAGTGCAGTGTTCATGTACTGGAGTGTCCAGTCCGACTCTTAACGTGACTCTCCTGTCTCTGCTTCAGAAGCGCTGGTGTGCCCTTCTTAACTCCCTGAGCTGCGTGTCGGTGGAGCCAGAAGACCAGGACGAGCCGAAGGAGACCGTAGCTCAGGAGAGGAAGAGCGAGGGAGAGGAGGAGCTGGCTGCCGGGAAGGACAAGAGGAGGAAGAGGAGGTGCAGGTGAGCAGACAGGGGGGCGCCGCCTGGTCGTGTCTGTGATTCAAGGAGGAGTCTCCTCTTGCTGTTTGATGTCATGGTGACGTCTGTGTCTGTGTCCCTCACACCTGCAATAACAATATTCTTTCCAGGTTCCTTTCCTGGTTCTGTGCCGGATAAGATCTGGACTGGACTGGACTGGACTGGACTGGAGCTGAGGGACACCAGACGGAAGTGGACAGGAGCCTAGGGACACCAGACTGGACTGGACCGGAGCTGAGAGACACCAGACTGGACTGGACTGGAGCTGAGGGACCCCAGACTGTGCTGGACCGAAGCTGAGGGACCCCAGTCTGGACCGAAGCTGAGGGACCCCAGACTGTGCTGGACCGAAGCTGAGGGACCCCAGTCTGTGCTGGGCCGAAGCTTAGGGACACCAGACTGTGCTGGACCGAAGCTGAGGGACCCCAGTCTGTGCTGGACCGAAGCTGAGGGACCCCAGACTGTGCTGGACCAAAGCTGAGGGACCCCAGTCTGGACCGAAGCTGAGGGACCCCAGTCTGTGCTGGACCGAAGCTGAGGGACCCCAGTCTGGACTGCACTGGAGCTGAGGGACCCCAGTCTGGACTGGACTGGAGCTGAGAGACACCAGACTGGACTGGAGCTGAGGGGCCCCAGACTGGACTGGACCGCAGCTGAGAGACACCAGACTGGACTGGACTGAAGCTTGTAATTTTTATTCTTTTGTTAAGGATCAATAAAAAAAAAATTAAAAAAAATCTGTTTAGCTTTTGGTTTTTTCCCTCCCCCCCCCCCCAAGGCTGCTGCTGGGAGAGGTGTGAGTGGGGCCAGCAGGGGGCGCTCTCACCCTGCGGTCTGTGGGGGTCCTGATGCCCCAGTATAGTGACGGGGGACACTGGACTGTAAACAGGCGCCGTCCTTCGGGTGAGACGTCAAACCAACTCTCTGTGCTCGTTAACAATCCCGGGGTGTCTCTGGAGAAGAGTAGGGGTGTTACCCCAGTGTCCTGGCCTGATTCCCCCCCTGGTCTTGACCCATCATGGCCTCCTAATCACCCCCCCCTCTCTGAACTGGCTCCATCCCTCTGCTCTCCTCCCCACTGAGAGCTGCTGTGTGCTGAGCGGACTGGAGCATCATCCAGGTGGGGGCTGCACACTGGGGGGGCTGGAGGGGATCCCCCTGACCTGGGAAGAGCTCTGAGGGGAGAGTCCAGACTTATTAATTATTATTATTATTCGTGCTGCACTGGGCTTCAGTCCTGGCAGTGAGAGGGGGACTCTGTGATCAGGACAGATACTTATGACTGTATAATAATACACGATAGAAATGGAAAACAGGGTAGCGCTGTAGTCTCTTCGAAACGTTTTGAACTGTCAGAAGAAGTTTTCAGAACCCGGACTCGTGAAGGTACAGGTCTTCTCCCATCGTCCGGAGCAAGGTGTATCGTGTCCTGGTGATTTCTCCCGTTTCGAACGGAGTTTAATGTCGCGTTTCTACTTTATTAGAGAGAGGCACTGAACATCCTGTGAAGGACTGCTGTCCTGTCCAGGGTGTGTGTGTGTCCTGTGATGGACTGGTGGATCACAATATTAATTCTCCTCCTTGATTCCCTCCTTCATCGCCAGAGTGAAAGCGGGACACGGCAGTAAAAGCTCAGCCCTGCGGGTGGTGGTCCTCTCGGCCACACGGGGGCGCTGTGGCTCCACGGGGGGGTTATGTTCACGTCCCGCTGGGAATCGCACTGACGCGGCGGAGTTCGTGAACGTCCCAGACAACAAGAAAACGAGAGAGAGAGAGAAAAGGTCGTTTTCGGGGTTCAAGAAGCAACCCCGAGATTCAGGGAGTTTCCCCGCTGAGCTTACTCTGCCGAAAACACGCAGGTTTTATTTTTTTCCCGTGTCCCCCCCCCCACACACACAGCCCGTTTCTGTAGCGTGAAGTTGTGTTTTTTTGCGCGGCGGTCGGTGAGGGGCGAAATTTTATTTATTTATTTTTTTTCCCACGGTCTGAAACAGAAACGGCCGGGTGGTGTTGTAGAGAGGTCGACGTGCCTGGGTTTCCTCGTCTGCGAAGCCCGTTTTTTTTTGGGGGGGGGGTCGTGAGGTCCCACGCAGCGCTCGGAAAAGAAAATGGCGTCTCTTTTCCCCGCAGGACGGGGGGGACCCGTGTTTTTTGGACGTGGCGTGGCCCGAAATGTCCGCCCTTGGGCGCTAGAGGGGGGTGGAGGTTGGTCTTTCTTCGACTTGGGGGTCGGGGGGGGTGCTACTTTCACTGAACCCCACCCCACGGAAACCCGTGTTGGACGTGGGGGTGCTGAATGCGCCCTCGACGTGATTTTGTCTTTAAATTCAAGTGCAGCTTTTGTCACCCTTGGGCCGGAAACAGCTGGACCCGTTTCCCCTGCCTGTCCGAGGTGGCGACTACCGGGGTCGTACAGGGACACCCGGCTGGCCGCCGAGAGTTGGAAAAATAAAATGTCCGCCCCCCCAAAAAAAAACAACCGCGAAAAATGGCGGCCATTTTTGTTTCGCGGCCGAGCCGTGAGCGCGTCGGGGGCTGACGTCACGGGGGCGTCACAATGAGCCGCCTGACGTCACAGAGCGGCGGATTCTAGCGGGGGGGCGGCGCCGGAGCCCCGTGAGCTCAGAGGAGTGAAGAGAGAGGAGGAGGAAAGAACTATATAGCGCTTAATAAACAGAATCGCTCTTCAGTATCCCCGTGAAATCGGTAAGTCAGTCAAAAGCGCCGCTGGCAAGAACTAACAAAGTAAGTGGAGAAATAAGTTGTTTTTTTTTTTACCGTTACTCCACTCTTATGGGTGTGATCGTGCTGTAAAAAGATATTGAGAGGAGGTGCACCTCTACACAGAGGGTGGTGGGGGTGGGGAACAGGCCGCCCAGTCCGTGTGGTTGAAGCCGATACCCTGGCTCCTCTCCAGACACAGCTGGGTGAGCTCCTCCAGTCAGGACAGGTGGCTCTACTGTACACAGAGGGGGGTGGGGGTGGGGAACAAAGCCGATACCCTGGCTTCTCTCCAGACACAGCTGGGTGAGATTCTCCAGTCAGGACAGGAGGCTCTACTGTACACAGAGGGGGGTGGGGGTGGGGAACAAAGCCGATACCCTGGCTCCTCTCCAGACACAGCTGGGTGAGCTCCTCCAGTCAGGACAGGAGGCTCTACTGTACACAGAGGGTGGTGGGGGTGGGGAACAAAGCCGATACCCTGGCTTCTCTCCAGACACAGCTGGGTGAGCTCCTCCAGTCAGGACAGGAGGCTCTTCTGTACACAGAGGGTGGCGGGGGTGGGGAACAAGCTGCCCAGCCCTGTGGTTGAAGCCGATACCTTGGCTCCTCTCCAGACACAGCTGGGTGAGCTCCTCCAGTCAGGACAGGAGGCTCTACTGTACACAAAGAGTGGCGGGGGTGTGGAACAAAGCTGATACCCCGGCTTCTCTCCAGACACAGCTGGGTGAGGTCCTCCAGTTAGGACAGGAGGCTCTTCTGTACACAGAGGGGGGCGGGGGTGGGGAACAAGCCGCCCAGCTGTGTGGTTCCGCCCCCTCCCCTCCCCTCTGTGACTCTGCTTGTCTCGGCAGGACGATGGACCGACAGAGATGCCGCACTGCCGTGCGCGGTCGCAGCAGGACCCGGGCCCGGCGAGGCGTCGTAAGTCCACCCCTCCCGCCCGCCGTCCAGCGTCCAGCATCCAGCCCTCCTCCGACTGGCCTCTCCGCCCCCAGCAGCGCTCGCTGTATTATAATAATAATAATAATAATAATAATAATAAACTTCACTGATAGAGCACCTTTCACACACATAGCAGCGCAAAGCGCTTGACAGACCAGGTCTCACGGTAACACCTCCAGACGAGGAGAGACACTTCCAGTGGTGATCTTGACTGAGGACATGCCTCGGCTCAAGAGACAGGGTCGCGGGTCCGAGGAAAACCAAGCTGCAGGTCCATTATGGGCTCCTGAGAGCACAGATTGCCTCTGAACGTCCCAGACTCTTCCTGGACACACTGTAGAGACTCAGCTGTCCAGACTCTTACTGGACTCACTGTACACACTCACCTGTCCAGACTCTTACTGGACACACTGTACTACTCACCTGTCCAGACTCTCACTGGACACACTGTAGACACTCAACTGTCCAGATTCTTACTGGACACACTGTACACACTCACCTGTCCAGACTCTCACTGGACACACTGTACACACTCAGCTGTCCAGACTCTCACTGGACACACTGTAGAGACTCACCTGTCCAGACTCTTACTGGACACACTGTACACACTCACCTGTCCAGACTCTCACTGGACACACTGTAGAGACTCACCTGTCCAGACTCTTACTGGACACACTGTACACACTCACCTGTCCAGACTCTTACTGGACACACTGGTCAGACTCACCTGTCCAGACTCTCACTGGACACATTGTAGAGACTCACCTGTCCAGACTCTCACTGGACACACTGTAGAGACTCACCTGTCCAGACTCTTACTGGACACACTGTACACACTCACCTGTCCAGACTCTCACTGGACACACTGTACACACTCACCTGTCCACACTCTCACTGGACACACTGTACACACTCACCTGTCCACACTCTCACTGGACACACTGTAGAGACTGCCCAAGGCCCCTAGTCTCGACACGACTGGGCTGGGCTATGTGGTCAGAGCTGTCTCGGAGATGGTCTGTTTGGCGTCTTCACAGGTCACACCGGTCAGGCCGAACCCGGACTGGCAGCGGGAGAGATCCCGGCCCAAGTCCCGGTGCTTTTCCGTAAGTCTGACCCGGTCGCCTTCCACGAGACTGGACCGGCCGCCCTGTGGTGGGGCCGGTGCCCCACATCTACCCTACAGCTCCCCCCACTGACCCCTAAACTCCCGATACCCTACAGCTCCCCACACTGACCCCTAAACTCCCGATACCCTACAGCTCCCCACTCTGACCCCTAAACTCCCGATACCCTACAGCTCCCCACACTGACCCCTAAACTCCCGATACCCTACAGCTCCTCACACTGACCCCTAAACTCCCGATACCCTACAGCTCCCCCCACTGACCCCTAAACTCCCAATACCCTACAGCTCCCCACACTGACCCCCACAGTCCTGATGGCCGAGAGGTCTCTGCTTGCTGTAGTGATTGAGTGAGCTCTGTGGACCTGACCTCTGTCTTGTGTCCTCGTTTCCAGCGTCTCCTAGTGGTCCGGCATTTCAGCAGGCCTGAAGGTGAGATCTGGGGAGGAGACAGAGCACCCCCTAACACCCCTGAGCTGGGTTACAGGGTAAGACAGCTTCTTACTGTTGGACACACCTGTCCACACTCTTTCTGGACACACTGGACACACTCGCCTGTCCGGACTCTTACTGGACACACTGGACACACTCGCCTGTCCGGACTCTTACTGGACACACTGTACAGACTCACCTGTCCACACTCTCACTGGACACACTGTACACACTCACCTGTCCACACTCTCACTGGACACACTGTACACACCCACCTGCCCAGACTCTTACTGGACACACTGTCCACACTCACCTGTCCGGGCTCTTATTGGACACACTGGACACACTCGCCTGTCCGGACTCTTACTGGACACACTGGACACACTCACCTGTCCAGACTCTTACTGTCCACACTCACCTGTCCAGACTCTCACTGGATACACTGTCCACACTCACCTGTCCACACTCACTGGACACACTGTCCACTCTCACCTGTCAACACTCTCACTGGACACACTGTACACACTCACCTGTCCACACTCACTGGACACACTGTCCACTCTCACCTGTCCACACTCTCAGTGGACACACTGTACACACTCACCTGTCCAGACTCTTACTGGACACACTGTACACACTCACCTGTCCAAACTCTCAGTGGACACACAGTACACACTCACCTGTCCAGACTCTTACTGGACACACTGGACATACTCACCTGTCCAGGCGTAGTCTCTGCTCCTCATCCCCCCTGCGTTGTGTCTCCCACCCCGCTGGACAGAATCCTGTGGTGTCTTCATGCTTCCCTGAGCTCGTCCAGAAGCTGGAGAGGGCGGCCGAGCTGCAGCGGGAGCTCCCGGGGTCACCCGGCTCGTCCCGCTCGGGCTCGCCCGGCTCGTTCCGCTCGGTGTCGCCCCCCTCCTCGCCCGAGAGCCCCCTCCGCTCCCCGCCCCCGGCCCCCCCCTCCGGCCCCCTCAGGCCCCTGACCGCCCCGCCCCGCCGCCCCCCCTTCCTCGCCGCCATGCCCCTCGAGCCCCCCCTGCTGCCCGGGGCGGTGCCCCTGCCCCTGCCCCCGCCCGTCCTGCCCCCCATCGCCCGCCCGGCCCCGCCAGGCCCCGCCTGGGGCTCCCCGGTGCGGAGGGCAAGGAGAGAGGCTGAGATGTCTGACGAGGCAAGTGGGGCAGAGTCTGTCCGTCTATCCGTCCATCTGTCTGTCCGTCCATCTGTCCTTCTGTCCGTCTATCCTTCAGTCCATCTGTCCTTCTGTCCATCTGTCTTTCTGTCCTTTTCTGTCTTTCTGTCCATCAGTCCATTTGTCCTTTTCTCTGTCTCTGTCATCTGTCCATCTGCACTTCTCTCTTTCTGTCTTTCTGTCCTTCTGTCTGAGTCTCTGTGTCTGTCCCTCTCTCCCTGTCTCTCTCCCTGTGTCTTTCCATGTCTCCCTGCTCTCTGTCTGTCCTGCGTTGTCCCAGCTGGGCCTGTCTCCCTGTGTCTCTCCGTGTGTCTCCCTGCTCTCTATCTGTCCTGCGTTGTCCCAGCTGGGTCTCCCTCCCTCCTCTCTCTCTCCGTGTGTCTCCCTGCTCTCTGTCTGTCCTGCGTTGTCCCAGCTGGGCCTGTCTCCCTGTGTCTCTTCGTGTGTCTCCCTGGCTGTCTCTCTGTCTGTCCTGCGTTGTCCCAGCTGGGCCTGTCTCCCCGGCTCTCTGCCTTCAGCTCTGTTCGCCGATGTCCCGCCAGCCCGTCTCTCTCTCAGCCTGTCTTTTGACTTGCAGGAGGAAGAGGAGGTGGAGACAGCTCCTCCGGCAGGAGAGAGGAAAGAGGTCAGTGCTGGTCCCACCCTGCCTCCTGTCCTGTCTGTGGTGGAGTTTCGCCGTCTTGTCTGTCCCTGGGTCTCAGTGTCTCTCTCTCTTTCAGCCCTGTCTGTCAGTGTCTCTCTCGGCCTGCTGTCTGTCTGTCCCTGCCTCTCTGTCTCTCTCTCTTTCAGCCCTGTCTGTCAGTCTGTCTGTCTCTCGATCTCAGTGTCTCTCTCTCGGCCTGCTGTCTGTCTGTCCCTGCCTCTCTGTCTCTCTCTCTTTCAGCCCTGTCTGTCAGTGTCTCTCTCCTCCTCCTCTCCGTCCTCAGTGTGTCTCTCTCCTCCTCCTCTCTGTCCTATGGTGTCCAGTGGGTCAGTATTAGTGGGCTACACCCAGGCTCACTCACTGCGAGTGTGATCTCAGCAGAGTCTCTGTGCTCTTGGGACACTTGACTCACCTGTCTCTCTCTTTCTCTCCCTGTGCTGTCCCTCTCCTGCCCCCTCTCTCCCTCCTCGGACTCCAGCTGGAGGAGGTCCAATCACCACCTCCTGTGAGACAGAAGAAAAATAAGGTGGGTAATGCTCTGATCCTCTCTTTACTCCTGTCCAGTGTCCAGTCAGTGTCCAGTCAGTGTGTCTGTATGAACCCCTCTCTCTCTCAGTGCAGTGTTCATGTACTGGAGTGTCCAGTCAGTGTGTCTGTATGAACTCCTCTCTCTCTCAGTGCAGTGTTCATGTACTGGAGTGTCCAGTCAGTGTGTCTGTATGAACCCCTCTCTCTCTCAGTGCAGTGTTCATGTCCTGGAGTGTCCAGTCAGTGTGTCTGTATGAACCCCTCTCTCTCTCAGTGCAGTGTTCATGTCCTGGAGTGTCCAGTCAGTGTGTCTGTATGAACCCCTCTCTCTCTCAGTGCAGTGTTCATGTACTGGAGTGTCCAGTCAGTGTGTTTGTATGAACCCCTCTCTCTCTCAGTGCAGTGTTCATGTCCTGGAGTGTCCAGTCAGTGTGTCTGTATGAACCCCTCTCTCTCTCAGTGCAGTGTTCATGTCCTGGAGTGTCTAGTCAGTGTGTCTGTATGAACCCCTCTCTCTCTCAGTGCAGTGTTCATGTACTGGAGTGTCCAGTCCGACTCTTAACGTGACTCTCCTGTCTCTGCTTCAGAAGCGCCGATGCGCCTTTTTAAAGTCCCTGAGCTGCGTGTCGGTGGAGACAGAAGATCAGGACGAGCCGATGGAGGCGGCGGAGACCGTAGCTCAGGAGAGGAAGAGCGAGGGAGAGGAGGAGGAGGCTGCCGGGAAGAACAAAAAGAGGAAGAGGAGGTGCAGGTGAGCAGACAGGGGGGCGCCGCCCGGTCGTGTCTGTGATTCAAGGAGGAGTCTCCTCTTGCTGTTTGATGTCATGGTGACGTCTGTGTCTGTGTCCCTCACACCTGCAATAACAATATTCTTTCCAGGTTCCTTTCCTGGTTCTGTGCCTGATAAGATCTGGACTGGACTGGACTGGACTGGACTGGAGTGGACTGGACCAGAGCTGAGGGACACCAGACGACTGGACTGGAGCCTAGGGACAATAGGCTGGACTGGACCGGAGCTGAGAGACACCAGACTGGACTGGACTGGAGCTGAGGGACCCCAGACTGTGCTGGACCGAAGCTGAGGGACCCCAGTCTGGACTGAAGCTGAGGGACCCCAGACTGTGCTGGACCGAAGCTGAGGGACCCCAGTCTGTGCTGGACCGAAGCTGAGGGACCCCAGTCTGTGCTGGGCCGAAGCTGAGGGACACCAGACTATGCTGGACCGAAGCTGAGGGACCCCAGTCTGTGCTGGACCGAAGCTGAGGGACCCCAGACTGTGCTGGACCGAAGCTGAGGGACCCCAGACTGTGCTGGACTGAAGCTGAGGGACCCCAGTCTGTGCTGGGCCGAAGCTGAGGGACACCAGTCTGTGCTGGACCGAAGCTGAGGGACCCCAGACTGTGCTGGACCGAAGCTGAGGGACCCCAGTCTGTGCTGGGCCGAAGCTGAGGGACACCAGACTGTGCTGGACCGAAGCTGAGGGACCCCAGTCTGGACCGAAGCTGAGGGACCCCAGTCTGTGCTGGACTGAAGCTGAGGGACCCCAGTCTGGACCGAAGCTGAGGGACCCCAGACTGGACTGGACTGAAGCTGAGGGACCCCAGTCTGTGCTGGGCCGAAGCTGAGGGACACCAGACTGTGCTGGACCGAAGCTGAGGGACCCCAGTCTGGACTGGACTGGAGCTGAGGGACACCAGACTGGATTGGACTGGAGCTGAGGGACCCCAGACTGGACTGGACTTTTGTAAAGCATCAATAAAATGTTTTTAAAAAAAATCTGTTTAGCTTTTGGTTTTTTCCCTCCCCCCCCCGCCCCCCCAAGGTTGCTGCTGGGAGAGGTGTGAGTGGGGCCAGCAGGGGGCGCTCTCACCCTGTGGTCTGTGTGGGTCCTGATGCCCCAGTATAGTGACGGGGGACACTGGACTGTAAACAGGCGCTGTCCTTTGGACGAGACGTCAAACCAAGGTCCTGACCCTCTGTGCTCATTAACAATCCCGGGGTGTCTCTGGAGAAGAGTAGGGGTGTTACCCCAGTGTCCTGGCCTGATTCCCCCCCTGGTCTTGACCCATCATGGCCTCCTAATCACCCCCCCCTCTCTGAACTGGCTCCATCCCTCTGCTCTCCTCCCCACTGAGAGCTGCTGTGTGCTGAGCGGACTGGAGCATCATCCAGGTGGGGGCTGCACACTGGGGGGGCTGGAGGGGATCCCCCTGACCTGGGAAGAGCTCTGAGGGGAGGGTCCAGACTTATTAATTATTATTATTATTCGTGCTGCACTGGGCTTCAGTCCTGGCAGTGAGAGGGGGACTCTGTGATCAGGACAGATACTTATGACTGTATAATAATACACGATAGAAATGGAAAACAGGGTAGCGCTGTAGTCTCTTCGAAACGTTTTGAACTGCCAGAAGAAGTTTTCACAACCCGGACTCGTGAAGGTACAGGTCTTCTCCCATCGTCCCGAGCAAGGTGAGAGGCCACCCCCTCGGGGCGCAGTATCCCCGATGCACCCCCCCCCACCACCCAAAACGACACACACTTCTGTGACGATTGGGAGACCCCGGTTCGACCAGCCCCTGCGGTGGAGGAAACGACCCACTGGAGAGTGTAAGGATACGTTACGTCACAGACCGGCGGCGCTTGGGCGTGAGGAGTGTCGTTACGTTTTTGAAACGGGCACGTCAGACAAGATCTCTGAAAAGATCTCCGAAAAACCCAAACCTGTAAGTTTTTTTTATATAGCGCCTTTCACAACAAGAATGCCCCAAGGCCCCGAACAAAGGAGTTGTTCCACACCCCCGCCACCCTCTGTGTACAGTAGAGCCCCCTGTCCTGACTGGAGGAGCTCAGCCAGCTGTGTCTGGAGAGAAGCCAGGGTATCGGCTTCAACCACAGGGCTGGGCGGCTTGTTCCCCACCTCCACCACCCTCTGTGTACAGTAGAGCCTCCTGTCCTGACTGGAGGAGCTCAGCCAGCTGTGTCTGGAGAGAAGCCAGGGTATCGGCTTCAACCACAGGGCTGGGCGGTTTGTTCCCCACCTCCACCACCCTCTGTGTACAGTAGAGCCTCCTGTCCTGACTGGAGTGACAGTAGAGACGGGGTTCATGGTTTATCTGGAGGGGGACTTCGCTCCAACAAAACGCCCAGCCCTGCTGCTCCTACCTCAGACGGAAGACACTTTCCCCAGCTGCTTCATCGTCTTCTCCCTGCGGGAGACCGGCCGCCTGCCGGATCGGGGGGCGCTGTCGCTGGGGCGGGACGCGGCCCCGACGTCGAGGGGCTCACGGGGGGGGGGGCGCCCTGGTTGTCGTCGGCACCGGCGCCGCGTTCTCTGCCGCCGCCAGCACCGCCACCACCGGCGTCGGGCTGCGGGCCTCACCTGGAGACAACACACCGGCTTCTTTTAACAGATCACCTCGGGAATCGGGAACAACGGAGCTGTGTGCGGCCGTCTGTACGGAGGGGTTCAGCGCGGGGGGGCTCCGGGCTCGGGTCTGGACCCGGGGGGGGGACTGTCTGTGTGGAGTCTGCATGGTCTCCCTGTGTTCTCCGGGTCCAAAGACAGGCTTTTGGGCTAATTGGCTTCTGGGAAAACTGACCCTGGTGTGTGTGTCCTGTGATGGACTGGTGTCCTGTCCAGGATGTGTGAGTGAGTGTGTCTGTGTGTCCTGTGAGGGACTGGTGTCCTATCCAGGTTGTGTGTGTGTGTCCTGTGATGGACTGCTGTCCTGTCCAGGGTGTGTGAGTGTGTGTGTGTCCTGTGATGGACTGGTGTCCTGTCCAGGATGTGTGAGTGAGTGTGTGTGTGTGTCCTGTGATGGACTGGTGTCCTGTCCAGGGTGTGTGAGTGTGTGTGTGTCCTGTGATGGACTGCTGTCCTGTCCAGGGTGTGTGAGTGAGTGTGTGTGTGTGTGTCATGTGAGGGACTGGTGTCCTATCCAGGTTGTGTGTGTGTGTCCTGTGAGGGACTGGTGTCCTGTCCAGGGTGTGTGAGTGTGTGTGCGTGTCCTGTGAGTGACTGGTGTCCTGTCCAGGGTGTGTGAGTGTGTGTGTGTCCTGTGAGGGACTGGTGTCCTGTCCAGGGTGTGTGAGTGTGTGTGTGTGTCCTGTGAGTGACTGGTGTCCTGTCCAGGGTGTGTGTGTGTCTGTGTGTCCTGTGATGTGGCCTCGGCGCCATCTTTGCTGGTGAGTCAATTGTGACCGTTGCGGTACAATAAACCATCAATAAACCTTTTCCCACCCGACCAGTATTTCTGTCGCGGCCCACGTCCCTTACAATCGACAAACTATAAAAAAACAGTAGGCCTTCGCAACATTACACGCCATTTTTTTTTATTTTAAACGTCCGTTAGATACGCAGTTGGCTCGAAACCTGTCTTAACCTCGCCGGCGTCTTTATACCGGCAAGTGAATTTTATTTGGGGTCCCTCAGAATTGTGACAGAAATGTCAGTGAACCACAATAAAAAACGAACCTTTTTTTTAAAGGCGATCAATGGATTTTAAGAGTAACCGTGTAGCGACTGACGTAAGGAAAAAAAAGTTGTCTTTCCCTACGAAGACGTTTTGGTACAGGACTTTCTTTAAATATCAGTTGTGCATAGCGTTTTACAAAACGTTGATGATGATCCTGGAGATAATTGCAAAGGAAAATTGAGATAACTACCAAAACATTACGTGTGAAACGACAGGACAGAACTTTGAACCCACAAAGAAACAAAGGTATGAAATATTGCCTCGTCATGGGGGGTTGATAATTGTAATAAGTGTTCCTAATTTTCGTAAAGAAATGTATATTATGGGAGTCACACGTGAGATTTAGTGTATATACGTTTCATATTGTGCATATATACGGGGTTAAAAAGTGGAATGAGTATGATTATAAACTCGTGTGTCCTATGATCAGATAATTTTTGAACAAGCTTTGATTAGACAGGTGAAAAACAACATCAGATCCTTTTTTTAAATATATTCTCACGTCTGAATATCAGCTTCTACCCTCTGACCAACATTTCAGGGCTCCCAGGTGTAGATCCCAAATTAAAACAAATATTCATTTGTTACCCTTATTAAAACAGTTAATAGAAGTGAGTGACCAGGGTAAATAAAGGTGGGTCAGTGTAAACTGTTTATTCTGGACCAGACTTTGTCATGTGTGATATGTCATGACTTCTTATATTAAGTTTTATCTTTATATTTAGTTATACATGTGTAATAGATGCGATGTGTGTCCATAAAAAGGTTTCTCCAGGGGAAAATCAAGTTGGTTTTAAAACCGTGTTTCCTTTTTAGGGTACGTTTGCATTCCAAGTGTGGGGATTTTGTCTTTATGTCATATTTCGGATGTGAATCCGTGGTATTTTTGCCGAGACAAGTTGCCTTTCTTATACGTGGAGGGATCTGCTCGTGAGATGTCCGCTCGGTCCATTTCTGAGCTCAGTATAAGGTGTAGAAAGCATGACTGTCATCATAACCCGCCTGTCACCCTGGCCCGAGCCTGAAGCACGCCCCTTAGTGCAGGGTTAGAGGTGTGGAATAATGTTGTGACTATTGCTTCATCAATAACATGCTGATTGCATGTTTCTAGATGGGTATAACAGAGATCTCAACTACTGAGGGGCCTTATTAATAATTGCTTACACTTATATAGCGCTTTTCTGGACACTCCACTCAAAGCGCTGCACAGGGAACGGGGAATCCCACTACCGCCACCATTGTACAGCCCCCACCTGGATGATGTGACGGCAGCCATAGTGCGCCAGAACGCTCCCCACACAGCAGCTCTCAGTGGGGAGGAGAGCAGAGGGATGAAGCCAGTTCAGAGAGGGGGGTTATTAGGAGGCCGTGATTGGTAAGGGCCAATGGGAAATTTGGCCAGGACGCCTGGGTTACACCCCTACTCTTTTCGAGAGACGCCCTGGGATTTTTAATGACCACAGAGAGTCAGGACCTCGGTTTTACGTCTCATCCGAAGGATGGCGCCTGTTTACAGTATAGTGTCCCCCGTCACTATACTGGGGTATCAGACCGCAGGGTGAGCGCCCCCCTGCTGTCCCACTAACACCTCTTCCACCTCTTATTAGCCAATGAAAAATGGTAGCTTCCTCAGAGACACCACAGGAAGACAGGAGTTTGTGATGAAAGTTCGAGAGGGATGGCCACACCCTAGTTCGGTCAGACTCGGCTGTCGATATTTTAGCAATCACTCCTGACTCCTCTCCTGAAACACTGTCAATACTGCACGTGATCCCCCTCTCACCCTCGCGTCCCTCTCTCACCCCGTCTCCACCTGTGTAGCTGCCCCCCCTGGTCACTCCTCCTCGCTGTGCAGGGGGGGGTCCCAGCCTCCTCGTCTTCTGGCCAGGAGCCCTCAGCCAAGCGGGTTCAGCCAGATCATCACTCCATGATCCTTTCAGTATGCTAAATTCCTGGTGTTGTTTTTTTTCTCCCCAGAAAACTGACTGTTCACCCCACCTCTGCGCTAAGTGGACGATGAAGTCAGGTTCAAGTGTGCCTGGTGTTTACAGGTAATACTTCAGACTGGTCGGCCTCACCTCAGGGTGTCTGGGCGTTTGATATTATACAGTTGCAATGCTGAGATCCTGGAGATCCTGAGTGGTTTCCGGCGTTCGTGTGGAAACACAGCCCCACCCTCCCGCAGTGTCCAGTCCGCAGAATTTCCTGGAGACGTGGTCTCGTTGATGGGCGACCCCGCCAGCGAGAGACTAGCTGAGGCAGGATGTTCTGTACGGTTCAGTTAATTAGACATGCACAGATGTTGAGCTCATCGTCCTTTTAATTGTGCCATCTATGCTAACTATAGCCGAGATCGAACTATCAAGGTGACAGATCAATAATTTTAAATTAAATAGATGCATGATATTGCTAGCGCTGATGCAAGAGGCAAGTCAGAGGAACGTAACACAGAATGGATAGGAGTCGCAGTGAGTGAGAGAGGAATGAGCTAAATTATTTAAGAGGATTAAAACACTGAAGAACAGGAGACACAGTGAGAGAGAGGAGATCACAGGAAATACCTCAGTAACAAACAAACTAACACACAGGACAGGAGACACAGTGAGAGAGAGAGGAGATCACAGAGAATCCCTCAGTAACAAACACACAGGACAGGAGACACAGCGAGAGAGAGGAGATCACAGAGAATCCCTCAGTAACAAACCCACAGGACAGGAGACACAGCGAGAGAGAGGAGATCGCAGGAAATACCTCAGTTTTAAGTGCAGACAACCGGACAGGAGACAGAGTGAGGAAGAGTAAATGAAACACAGTAGGATTGATAGGAGATGGGTTATGAAGAGATGGGACACATCTCTTCATAAAGAGATGTGTCCCATCTCGCTGAACTCACTGGCTGAGTTAATTGACGCTGCTGTTTCTTTGGCAGATGAAGTCGGGGTCCAGAGTTTCGCTGACGTGGCAGAACCGTCTCAGCTCGGTCTCCTCCCATTCCTGCAGGTCAGTGCCCCTTCAGTCAGACCCTGTATTCGGGGAGACACACAGGGAAGTCGCACACTGTGAAAAAAGGCTCCAGAGACATCGCTGAACCACAGAATAGCTCCTGAGCATTTGTGCACCTTTTGGAATTCTTCACGTATAGTGAAAGGTGAAAATAAAACCAAGAATGGGTGACGCGTCTTTACACAGAGGCGGATGGGGAACAAGCTGCCCAGCCTTGTTGTTGATGCCGATACCCTGGCTTCTCTCCAGATACAGGTGGATTAAATCATGGGTCCAATTAATCACTAACTACCAGACAGGCTTGAAAAACCGAATGGCGTTCTCTCGTTTTTAACCTTTCTTCAATTCTTAGAAAACCTGCACGCAGAAAAAAAATAATTTGCATTTTTTTACTACTTCCAACGGTCAGGTCTGTGGGTATTTAAATCTGACTAGAATGTGTATTGTTCAAAATCTCTTGTTCACTATCAGTGTTGTTGTTTTTAGTGTCATTCTCATTACTCCTGTGGGTTTTATACTGTGGTAGAGAGTTAAAAAAGTCCTCACTTTGTGCTGCTCTCGGTTTGTTGACGGTGGCGTACTCCACATCACTGTTGGGTAGTGTGATGTCTGTAGAGAACAGGATACGGGTCAATACTTATGTTAACTTATACTATACAGGATAAGACTTACATTAACACCATACTGAACAACAGGGCTCACTGTTCACACGCGTATTGACACTGTTCAGATGACATGATTCACTGTTCACGCTTGTATTCACGCTGTACACAACAGCAGGACTCACTATTATTACAAATGTTCACACTTGTGTTAAAACTGGACAGAGCAGCAAGAAGTTATCATGATGTTTTATTTCTGCTAGTTTAATAGATAGAAGTAAAAGATCCTCACTTTGTGCGGCTCGGGGTTTGCTGACTGTGGAGTATTCAACAGCAGTATCTGTCTGTGTTAATTCTGCAAAGAATAAAACACGTGTTCTCACCCGTTAACACTGTGCAGAGCAAGAGGGAATTCAATGAGTTAACACTGTACAGAACCGGACTCACTGTTCACACTCGTATTGACACTCTACTGAACAACAGGACTCACTGTTCACACTCATATTGACACTGTACTGAACAACAGGACTCCCTGTTCACACTCATATTGACACTGTACTGAACAACAGGACTCCCTGTTCACACTCATATTGACACTGTACTGAACAACAGGACTCGCTGTTCACACTCGTATTGACACTATACTGAACAACAGGACTCACCGTTCTCACTTCTATTAATACTTTTTTGATCAACAGGACTCAGTGTTCACACTCATGTCGACACTTATCACACTCGTATTGACACTATACTGAACAACAGGACTCACCGTTCACACTTATATTGAGGTTCAGGTGGGTATCTGCGTCAGCATGCGTAGGCTGCAAAGGAACAAGTAATAGGTTTATTCCATGCTGACACCTGAAGAAGGCTCCACGGCCGAAACGTTGTGTTCTCTTTCTTCTTTTTTTTCAGCATGGAATAAACCTATAACTTGTTCCTTTGCACACTTATATTGATACTTTTTTTGATCAACGGGACTCACTGTTCACACTCGTGTCGACACTGTTCACACTCGTATTGACACTGTACTGACCAACAGGACTCACCGTTCACACTTATATTGATACTTTTTTGATCAGCGGGACTCACTGTTCACACTCGTATTGACACTGTACTGACCAACAGGACTCACTGTTCACACTCGTATTGACACTGTACTGAGCAACAGGACTCGTGTTGACACCGTTCACACTCGAATCGACGCTGCTCACACTCGTGTCGACACTTGACACTCGTATCCAGTAAGCCTTTGCTACCATTATCAAACACAGAAATCGTTATAATTGAATTTTAAAAACATGGCTAAGCATGGGTTTAAAGTATATTCAACAGTGCAGGTGCATTCAAAGAAATAGAGTTTCCCAAGCCCTCGGAAAGAATTACCATTTCCAAAGATGTCTAGTCTCAAGCATTAACATCCAAAGTACCTGTCTTAGCTGGGGCAGGAAGTTTGCCAAGCCACCTGAAAGAATTACCATTTCAAAAGATGTCTGTTGTAAGCCAGGTTCAATCATTACCATCCAAAGTATCGGTCTTCCCTTGGGGCAAGAGGGTTTCCTGTGTGTCTAGGATGTGTACTTCCCTTAAATAAAGGATGAATATGGGTACCATGGGTATTAAATCTCTCAAAGCTCAGAGTTAAACTAAAAAACCCTTGGTGAGTGTGTTATAACATGGATGGGTATTTATAGTCCAGTGCCTCCTATTTTACTAGAGATTCTGTTTGGGATTCAGAACTCGGGATCAAAATACTCCTAGGTACAGAGTAATTTACACACCTTCCTGCTACCATGATCAGAGCAGTATTAGATTAAATTTGTCATTTATTGAAAGCCCAGTTTTTAACAATCATTCACTTCTTGAATGAAATCTTTTGACAAGAGGTAAGACTTCTATTTTACATTTAAACCCATGTTTAGCTGTGTTTTTTAGATTTAACTGAACCAATTTCTGTGTGTGATAATGTCCTTGAATTCTGACAACATCACACTAAATTAAATGATATAAAACAGCTAATGTTTCTAGAGATAAAGTTTCTGGGATGCTTCTGATTACTTTGCATTACCAGGGACAGTTTAACTCACCTTGTACAGTACTGAAAGACCAAGATGCTTTTTTTTAAAGTTATTTAACATTTTATAGAACTTTGTCTACTATGGCAACATGATGAGCTTGGCCACTTATCTTAGGATAAAGATAGGATAAAGGTTTATCTTTTGCACCTACCTGCCCCCCAGGGAAGGCCAATGCTTTCTACGTTGATGGTTCCCTACAGTAGACTGTACCTTAACTTCAAAGGTAATGTATATTGACCCAAATCAGTTTTGGAATCCAATCTACTGACGAGATGGAGCACATCCTTTTTTCAGGATTTTAGCATCATATGTTTAGTATATTTAGTCCCTAATGCTGAAAGAAATGATCATAGAACATTTGGACACTTTGTGGGCTTGAAATACAAAGAAAATCATGTTCTATGGTACAAGATAAATACAAAACTTAAGCTTTTATTTTAATTAGATTTGTTGTTAAAGCATAAGCAATCATTTATTACATTAATATATGTGAAAATAACATTTTAGCATCATACGTTTAGTATATTTAGTCCCTAATGCTGAAAGAAATGATCATTTGTTTAACAAGCACGGGTCTGTCTCAAAGGATGCAGTGCTCCTGAAAGGGCTCTCAAGCCCTGCATTTCAGATGCCTAGCTGTATCCCTCAGAATGACTTCTAACCTTACCTGTGGTGTCTTCAGTCCCTATTGCTCAATGCATGGTGTACGTACTGCATACATGTGTCTTGAGAATGAGGAATGGGCCCCCGAGACAGTCATTTGCCTGTTTCACAAATGATCGTATTTTACTAAAGATTCTGTTTGGGATTCAGATGTGCATTCGGACAGCAATCCCTTTCAAGGAATGATACGTTCTGGATGAGGTCAAAGGTGCTGGAACACTGTATTTAGGATGTGTTTGTAGTGACTGTGTGTCTCCTGCTTCAACGCAGTGATATATAGATGTGCTCCTGTAATTTATTGGTACATGCCCAGGGCAGTAAGCTGTCTGAGGATTTATTTCCAGGCGGCATAGAGCAGTGAAGCAGTGAAGTAGTGCAACACACTGGATCATTATATTATTAGAATCTATTCTACTTAAATTATTACATTATACACAATTTGAGTTCATTTTAAAAAGTAAAAGGTAATGAAAGGAATGCATTTTCATAAGAAAGATAATACCGATATGCATGTGATAATCTTCCTTATATCATGTAGTGCGTCATTTGGACACTTTGTGGGCTTGAAATACAAAGAAAATCATGTTCTATGGTACAAGATAAATGCAAAACTTAAGCTTTTATTTTAATTAGATTTGTTTATAAAGCATAAGCAATCATTTATTACATTAGTATATGTGAAAATAACATTTTAGCATCATGCGTTTAGTATATTTAGTCCCTAATGCCAAGGACTCCAGCAGTCTTACAACCACTGCCCTTTTTGCCTCGCCAGACACGATCTCTATTCTGTTGTAATCCACGATGTTCTTCAGGTGATTTATCATGTCCTTCCTCGCCTGTTGAGAGGCCATCCTGATCTCTTCTGCCGTGCCGTGCTTCATACATGCCCTCTTCAAGTGAGCAGGAAGCTGATCAAAAGTATTCAGGCACATCTTGCACACCAGGGGAATCCTCGTGGGTTTCCTTTGAAAATAAATAAAACCATCTGTGTATAGAAACAAGCTAAGACTGATTTCTTAAATTATCCTTAATTTTCTCTCTCATAGTTTGAGCATAATGATTTTATTGTATTTATATAAGAGTTGCTCATTGCTCCAAAATAAATAATGGTTTCATAAAAAAGTGAACACTTATTTGGTCTCAGTCACAGACTTTCCAATAGAAGCCATTGTGGAGTTCAGCAACTGCAGGTCCTAGAAGTGGGGAAGGAATTTTAAAAGAGAAATTGAATTACAAAACAGAAGGAATGGCTGAGGGATCACTGAAATATATATATACAAATTCCAAAGACTGAGTCCATATCTCCTTTAGGTGAGGACAGACTGGATCAAACAAAAACAACATTTGAAGTGAATTGCAAATGTATTGAGTTGTGATGCAACTGTAACTTGAACCTAACATGACTGGGGCGTGCATTTTTGAAATTGCATTTTCACAGCTGAAATACAAAATGAAGCTGATCGCAGTCCAAACTCAAGGTATTGTTGTAAAACTAAATATTCAACATGTTTCTACCTGTCCCTTTTCAGCTCACTCAGAAGTCCACAGCCTGCAGCCTGGTGCCTCTCTGTCTCTGCCCCTCCACACTGCTGGTCCAGTGGAGGTGCTGTTTGATCCTGCAGGATCTGTCCAGTCTTGTATAGTCTTACTGAGCAACGCAGGGCTCCCTGGCCCCAGGTACGAACAGTGAGTGTCAGTGCAGAACAGCTCTCTGACACTCCGCTCCCTCACTCCAGCTGATCAGGGCAACTACACAGTGAGGGACCTTAAGGGAAGCAGTATCAGCACTGTGATCGTCACTGTGGGCGGTGAGCAGGTCTACAGTAGGGTCACTAGAGGGCTCTATATTCTTGACAGAGTGTGTTCTTCTATCATCCTCTGTCCTGATTGTCTTTCAGCTCACAGAGACACTGTCACCCTGCAGCCTGAAGCCTCTCTGTCTGTCCCTCTGTTCACTGGAGAGCCAGTGGGGGTGCTGTTTGATCCTGCAGGAGGTGGAAACTGGACCTCAGTGTGTTCTGTCCAGAACAGCACAGCCAGCTGTGTCCCCCAGTACAGTTTTTTTATTTTTGATGATTAGCCATATGTTGATTATAATATTGTACATAATGTATAATTTGAACTCGATATTTTTCAGGAGTGAATGATTGTATATTTCAGAATAAATTTCGAAACCAAATTATTGTCCCTCGATCTCTGTCTCTCTCTCGTCCTGCTGTCTGTCTGTCCCTGCCTCTCTGTCTCTCTCTTTCAGCCCTGTCTGTCAGTCTGTCTGTCCCTCGATCTCTGTCTCTCTCTCTCCTTCCTCTCTCTCTCTCGGTTTGTTTGTCCCTCAATCTCAATTTTTCTCTTTGCCTGCTGTCTTTCTGTGCCTTCATCTTTGTCTCTCTCTCTCCTTCCTTTCTGTCTGTCTCTCTGTCTGTCCTGCGTTGTCCCAGCTGGGCCTGTCTCTCCGGCTCTCTGCCTTCAGCTCTGTTCGCCGATGTCCCACCAGCCCGTCTCTTTCTCAGCCTGTCTCTTGACTTGCAGGAGGAAGAGGAGGTGGAGACAGCTCCTTCTGCAGGAGAGAGGAAGGAGGTCAGTGCTGGTCCCACCCTGCCTCCTGTCCTGTCTGTGGTAGAGTTTCGCTGTCTTGTCTGTCCCTGGGTCTCAGTGTTTCTCTCTCTTTTAGCCCTGTCTGTCAGTGTCTCTCTCCTCCTCCTCTCTGTCCTCAGTGTGTCTCTCTCCTCCTCCTCTCTGTCCTGTGGTGTCCAGGCAGTGTGTCTCTCTCCTCCTCCTCCTCTCTGTCCTGTGGTGTCCAGTGGGTCAGTATTAGTGGGCTACACCCAGGCTCACTCACTGCGAGTGTGATCTCAGCAGAGTCTCTGTGCTCTTGGGACACTTGACTCACCTGTCTCTCTCTTTCTCTCCCTGTGCTGTCCCTCTCCTGCCCCCTCTCTCCCTCCAAGGACTCCAGCTGGAGGAGGTCCAATCACCACCTCCTGTGAGACAGAAGAAAAAGAAGGTGGGTAATGCTCTGATCCTCTCTTTACTCCTGTCCAGTGTCCAGTCAGTGTGTCTGTATGAACCCCTCTCTCTCTCAGTGCAGTGTTCATGTACTGGAGTGTCCAGTCAGTGTGTCTGTATGAACCCCCCTCTCTCTCAGTGCAGTGTTCATGTCCTGGAGTGTCCAGTCAGTGTGTCTGTATGAACCCCTCTCTCTCTCAGTGCAGTGTTCATGTACTGGAGTGTCCAGTCCGACTCTTAACGTGACTCTCCTGTCTCTGCTTCAGAAGCGCTGGTGCATCTTTTTGAAGTCCCTGAGCTGCATGTCGGTGGAGACAGAAGATCAAGACGAGCCAATGGAAGTGGCGGAGACCGTATCTCAGGAGAGGAAGAGCGAGGGAGAGGAGGAGCAGGCTGCTGGGAAGGACAAGAAGAGGAAGAGGAGGTGCAGGTGAGCAGACAGGGGGGCGCCGCCCGGTCGTGTCTGTGATTCAAGGAGGAGTCTCCTCTTGCTGTTTGATGTCATGGTGACGTCTGTGTCTGTGTCCCTCACACCTGCAATAACAATATTCTTTCCAGGTTCCTTTCCTGGTTCTGTGCCTGCTAAGATCTGGACTGGACTGTGCTGGACCGGAGCTGAGGGGCCCTAGACTGGACTGGACCTAAGCTGAGGGTCCCCAGACTGGACTTAATCTGTATTGTAATTTTTGTTCTTTTGTTAAGCATCATTAAAATGGTTTAAAAAAAATCTGTTTAGCTTTTGTTTTTTTCCCTCCCCCTCCCTGAAACGAACGAACAGAGTCTGTCCTTCTCTTTCATCCCGGAGAGTTTGTGGTTGACGGATTGAGGCCGAGAGCCCTCGTCGTCGGCGTGCCACCAGTTGGCGGGGATATAGCAGGGGGGGCATCGTGTCCAATACTCCTTGAAACGAGACAGATTTCAAGCCACCTCCGTCTGAAGAGAAGGAAGTCGACCACGAAGTCCAGGGTGTCCTAGGAAGCTCTTTAGCCATCGTTTGCCCAGCAGCCATCTCACCCTGCAGCTCCCAGCTGGCAGCCCCCTCCCCACTGGAGCCCAGCAGGTGGGAGCCTGGTCAGTACCTGGAGGGGAGACTCCTGGGAAAAACTGAGGTTGCTGCTGGGAGAGGTGTTAGTAGGGCCAGCAGGGGGCGCTCACCCTGCGGTCTGTGTGGGTCCTGATGCCCCAGTATAGTGACGGAGGACACTGGACTGTAAACAGGCGCTGTCCTTCGGATGAGACGTCAAACCGAGGTCCTGACTCTCTGTGCTCATTTACAATCCCGGGGTGTCTCTGGAGAAGAGTAGGGGTGTTACCCCAGTGTCCTGGCCTGATTCCCCCCCTGGTCTTGACCCATCATGGCCTCCTTATCACCCCCCCTCTCTGAACTGGCTCCATCCCTCTGTTCTCCTCCCCACTGAGAGCTGCTGTGTGCTGAGCGGACTGGAGCATCATCCAGGTGGGGGCTGCACACTGGGGGGGCTGGAGGGGATCCCCCTGACCTGGGAGGAGCTCTGAGTGGAGGGTCCAGACTTATTAATTATTATTATTATTCGTGCTGCACTGGGCTTCAGTCCTGGCAGTGAGAGGGGGACTCTCTGATCAGGACAGATACTTATGACTGTATAATAATACACGATAGAAATGGAAAACAGGGTAGCGCTGTAGTCTCTTCGAAACGTTTTGAACTGCCAGAAGAAGTTTTCACAACCCGGACTCGTGAAGGTACAGGTCTTCTCCCATCGTCCGGAGCAAGGTGTATGGTGTCCTGGTGATTTCTCCCGTTTCGAATGGAGTTTAATGTCGCATTTCTACTTTATTAGAGAGAGGCACTGAACTTTGGGGAACGTGACATCCACCCAGTATTACTAGTAGGTTGATAAATATAAATGTTCTTTTTCAAGTCCCGCTGGGAATCGCACCGACGCTGCGGAGTTCGTGAACGTCCCAGACACCAAGAAAACGAGAGAGAGAAAAAAGGTCGTTTTCGGGGTTCAAGAAGCAACCCCGAGATTCAGGGAGTTTCCCCGCTGAGCTTACTCTGCCGAAAACACGCAGGTTTTATTTTTTTCCCGTGCCCCCCCTCACACAGGCCGTTTCTGTAGCGTGAAGTTGTGTTTTTTTGCGCGGCGGTCAGTGAGGGGAAAAATTGTATTTATTTTTTTCCCACGTTTTGAAACAGAAACAGCCGGGTGGTGTTGTAGAGAGGTTGACGTGCCTGGTTTTCCACGTCTGCGAAGCCCGTTTTTTTTTTTTTGGGGGGGGGGGGGTCGTGAGGTCCCACGCAGCGCTCGGAAAAGAAAATGGCGTTTCTTTTCCCCGCAGGACGGGGGGGGGAACCTGTGTTTTTTGGACGTGGCGTGGCCCGAAATTTCCGCCCTTGGCCGCTAGAGGGGGGTGGAGGTCGGTCTTTCTTTGACTTGGGGGTAGGGGGGGTGTCTATTTTACTGATCCCCACCCCACGGAAACCCGTGTTGGACGTGGGGGTGCTGAATGCGCCCTCGACGTGATTTTGTCTTTAAATTCAAGTGCAGCTTTTGTAACCCTTGGGCCAGAAACACCTGGACCCGTTTCCCCTGCCTGTCTAGACTACCGGGGTCGTACAGGGACACCCGGCTGGCCGCCGAGAGTTGGAAAAATAAAATGTCCACCCAAAAAAAAACAACAACCGTGAAAAATGTCGGCCATTTTTGTTTTGCGGCCGAGCCGTGAGCGCGTCGGGGGCGACGTCACGGAGGCGTCACAATGAGCCCCCTGACTTCACAGAGCGGCGGATTCTAGCGGGTGGCGGCGCCGGAGCCCCGTGAGCTCAGAGGAGTGAAGAGAGAAGAGGAGGAAAGCGCTATATAGTCTTTTCTGAACACGTGTTTCTTCCAATAAAGTTACTTCGACTTAGATCGTTAGTTTCAGCTTCAAAATCGCTCTTCAGTATCCCCGTGAAATCAGTAAGTCAGTCAAAAGTGCTGCTGGCGAGAAATAACAAAATAAGTGGAGAAATACGTTGTTTTTTTTACCGTTACTCAACTCTTATGGGTGTGATCGTGCTGTAAGAAGATATTGAGAGGAGGTGCACCTCTACACAGAGGGTGGTGGGGGTGGGGAACAAGCTGCCCAGCCCTGTGGTTGAAGCCGATACCCTGGCTTCTCTCCAGACACAGCTGGGTGAGCTCCTCCAGTCAGGACAGGAGGCTCTTCTGTACACAGGGGGGGGCGGGGGTGTGGAACAAAGCTGATACCCTGGCTCCTCTCCAGACACAGCTGGGTGAGCTCCTCCAGTCAGGACAGGAGGCTCTACTGTACACAGAGGGTGGTGGGGGTGGGGAACAAGCCGCCCAGCCCTGTGGTTGAAGCCGATAACCTGGCTTCTCTCCAGCCACAGCTGGGTGAGCTCCTCCAGTCAGGACAGGAGGCTCTACTGTACACAGAGGGTGGTGGGGGTGGGGAACAAGCCGCCCAGCTGTGTGGCTCCGCCCCCTCCCCTCCCCTCTGTGACTCTGCTTGTCTCGGCAGGACGATGGACCGACAGAGATGCCGCACGGCCGTGCGCGGTCGCAGCAGGACCCGGGCCCGGCGAGGCGTCGTAAGTCCACCCCTCCCGCCCGCCGTCCAGCGTCCAGCGTCCAGCGTCCAGCCCTCCTCCGACTGGCCTCTCCACCCCCAGCAGCGCTCGCTGTATTATAATAATAATAATAAACTTCACTGATAAAGCACCTTTCACACACATAGCAGCGCAAAGCGCTTGCCAGACCAGGTCTCACGGTAACACCTCTAGACGTGGAGAGACACTTCCAGTGGTGATCTTGACTGAGGACGCGCCTCGGCTCAAGAGACAGGGTCGCGGGTCCATTATAGCCTTCTGAGAGCACAGATTGCCTCTGGATGTCCCAGACTCTACCTGGACACACTGTACACACTCACCTGTCCAGACTCTCACTGGACACACTGGTCAGACTCACCTGTCCAGACTCTCACTGGACACACTGGTCAGACTCACCTGTCCAGACTCTTCCTGGACACACTGTACACACTCACCTGTCCAGACTCTCACTGGACACACTGTAGAGACTGCCCAAGGCCCCTAGTCTCGACACGACTGGGCTGGGCTATGTGGTCAGAGCTGTCTCGGAGATGGGCTGTTTGGCGTTTTCACAGGTCACACCGGTCAGGCCGAACCCGGACTGGCAGCGGGAGAGGTCCCGGCCCAAGTCCCGGTGCTTTTCCGTAAGTCTGACCCGGTCGCCTTCCGCGAGACTGGACCGGCCGCCCTGTGGTGGGCCCGGTGCCCCACATCTACCCTACAGCTCCCCACTCTGACCCCTAAACTCCCGATACCCTACAGCTCCCCACTCTGACCCCTAAACTCCCAATACCCTACAGCTCCCCCCACTGACCCCTAAACTCCCGATACCCTACAGCTCCCCACACTGACCCCTAAACTCCCGATACCCTACAGCTCCCCACACTGACCCCTAAACTCCCGATACCCTACAGCTCCCCACTCTGACCCCTAAACTCCCGATACCCTACAGCTCCCCACTCTGACCCCTAAACTCCCGATACCCTACAGCTCCCCACACTGACCCCTAAACTCCTGATACCCTACAGCTCCCCACACTGACCCCTAAACTCCCGATACCCTACAGCTCCCCACACTGACCCCTAAACTCCCGATACCCTACAGCTCCCCACACTGACCCCTAAACTCCCGATACCCTACAGCTCCCCACTCTGACCCCCACAGTCCTGATGGCCGAGAGGTCTCTGCTTGCTGTAGTGATTGAGTGAGCTCTGTGGACCTGACCTCTGTCTTGTGTCCTCGTTTCCAGCGTCTCCTAGTGGTCCGGCATTTCAGCAGGCCTGAAGGTGAGATCTGGGGAGGAGACAGAGCACCCCCTAACACCCCTGAGCTGGGTTACAGGGTAAGACAGCTTCTTACTGTTGGACACACCTGTCCACACTCTTTCTGGACACACTGGACACACTCGCCTGTCCGGACTCTTACTGGACACACTGGACACACTCGCCTGTCCGGACTCTTACTGGACACACTGTACAGACTCACCTGTCCACACTCTCACTGGACACACTGTACACACTCACCTTTCCACACTCTCACTGGACACACTGTACACACCCACCTGTCCAGACTCTTACTGGACACACTGTCCACACTCACCTGTCCGGGCTCTTATTGGACACACTGGACACACTCGCCTGTCCAGACTCTTACTGTCCACACTCACCTGTCCAGATTCTCACTGGACACACTGTCCACACTCACCTGTCCACACTCACTGGACACACTGTCCACTCTCACCTGTCAACACTCTCACTGGACACACTGTACACACTCACCTGTCCACACTCACTGGACACACTGTCCACTCTCACCTGTCCACACTCTCAGTGGACACACTGTACACACTCACCTGTCCAGACTCTTACCGGACACACTGTACACACTCACCTGTCCAAACTCTCAGTGGACACACTGTACACACTCACCTGTCCAGACTCTTACTGGACACACTGGACATACTCACCTGTCCAGGCGTAGTCTCTGCTCCTCATCCCCCCTGCGTTGTGTCTCCCCCTCTCCCCGCTGGACAGAATCCTGTGGTGTCTTCGTGCTTCCCCGAGCTCGTCCAGAAGCTTGAGAGGGCGGCCGAGCTGCAGCTGGAGCTACCGGGGTCGCCCGGCTCGTCCCGCTCGAGCTCGCCCAGCACGTTCCGCTCGGTGTCCCCCCCCTCCTCGCCCGAGAGCCCCCTCCGCTCCCCGCCCCCGGCCCCCCCCTCCGGCCCCCTCAGGCCCCTGCCCGCCCCGCCCCGCCGCCCCCCCTTCTTCCCCGCCATGCCCCTCGAGCCCCCCCTGCTGCCCGGGGCGGTGCCCCTGCCCCTGCCCCCGCCCGTCCTGCCCCCCATCGCCCGCCCGGCCCCGCCAGGCCCCGCCTGGGGCTCCCCAGTGCGGAGGGCAAGGAGAGAGGCGGAGATGTCTGACGAGGCAAGTGGGGCAGAGTCTGTCCGTCTATCCGTCCATCTGTCTGTCCGTCCATCTGTCCTTCTGTCCGTCTATCCTTCAGTCCATCTGTCCTTCTGTCCATCTGTCTTTCTGTCCTTTTCTGTCTTTCTGTCCATCAGTCCATTTGTCCTTTTCTCTGTCTCTGTCATCTGTCCATCTGCACTTCTCTCTTTCTGTCTTTCTGTCCTTCTGTCTGAGTCTCTGTGTCTGTCCCTCTCTCCCTGTCTCTCTCCCTGTGTCTTTCCATGTCTCCCTGCTCTCTGTCTGTCCTGCGTTGTCCCAGCTGGGCCTGTCTCCCTGTGTCTCTCCGTGTGTCTCCCTGCTCTCTATCTGTCCTGCGTTGTCCCAGCTGGGTCTCCCTCCCTCCTCTCTCTCTCCGTGTGTCTCCCTGCTCTCTGTCTGTCCTGCGTTGTCCCAGCTGGGTCTGTCTCCCTGTGTCTCTCCGTGTGTCTCCCTGCTCTCTGTCTGTCCTGCATTGTCCCAGCTGGGTCTCTCTCCCTGTGTCTCTTCTTGTGTCTCCCTGGCTGTCTCTCTGTCTGTCCTGCGTTGTCCCAGCTGGGCCTGTCTCCCTGGCTCTCTGCCTTCAGCTCTGTTCGCCGATGTCCTGCCAGCCCGTCTCTCTCTCAGCCTGTCTCTTGACTTGCAGGAGGAAGAGGAGGTGGAGACAGCTCCTCCGGCAGGAGAGAGGAAGGAGGTCAGTGCTGGTCCCACCCTGCCTCCTGTCCTGTCTGTGGTGGAGTTTCGCCGTCTTGTCTGTCCCTGGGTCTCAGTGTCTCTCTCTCTTTCAGCCCTGTCTGTCAGTGTCTCTCTCGGCCTGCTGTCTGTCTGTCCCTGCCTCTCTGTCTCTCTCTCTTTCAGCCCTGTCTGTCAGTCTGTCTGTCTCTCGATCTCAGTGTCTCTCTCTCAGCCTGCTGTCTGTCTGTCCCTGCCTCTCTGTCTCTCTCTCTTTCAGCCCCGTCTGTCAGTGACTCTCTCCTCCTCCTCTCCGTCCTCAGTGTGTCTCTCTCCTCCTCCTCTCTGTCCTATGGTGTCCAGTGGGTCAGTATTCGTGGGCTACACCCAGGCTCACTCACTGCGAGTGTGATCTCAGCAGAGTCTCTGTGCTCTTGGGACACTTGACTCACCTGTCTCTCTCTTTCTCTCCCTGTGCTGTCCCTCTCCTGCCCCCTCTCTCCCTCCTCGGACTCCAGCTGGAGGAGGTCCAATCACCACCTCCTGTGAGACAGAAAAAAAATAAGGTGGGTAATGCTCTGATCCTCTCTTTACTCCTGTCCAGTGTCCAGTCAGTGTCCAGTCAGTGTGTCTGTATGAACCCCTCTCTCTCTCAGTGCAGTGTTCATGTACTGGAGTGTCCAGTCAGTGTGTCTGTATAAACTCCTCTCTCTCTCAGTGCAGTGTTCGTGTACTGGAGTGTCCAGTCAGTGTGTCTGTATGAACCCCTCTCTCTCTCAGTGCAGTGTTTATGTACTGGAGTGTCCAGTCAGTGTGTATGTATGAACCCCTCTCTCTCTCAGTGCAGTGTTCATGTCCTGGAGTGTCCAGTCAGTGTGTCTGTATGAACCCCTCTCTCTCTCAGTGCAGTGTTCATGTCCTGGAGTGTCCAGTCAGTGTGTCTGTATGAACCCCTCTCTCTCTCAGTGCAGTGTTCATGTCCTGGAGTGTCCAGTCAGTGTGTCTGTATGAACCCCTCTCTCTCTCAGTGCAGTGTTCATGTACTGGAGTGTCCAGTCCGACTCTTCACGTGACTCTCCTGTCTCTGCTTCAGAAGTGCCGATGCGCCTTTTAAAAGTCCCTGAGCTGCGTGTCGGTGGAGACAGAAGATCAGGACGAGCCGATGGAGGCGGCGGAGACCGTAGCTCAGGAGAGGAAGAGCGAGGGAGAGGAGGAGGAGGCTGCCGGGAAGGACGAGAAGAGGAAGAGGAGGTGCAGGTGAGCAGACAGGGGGGCGCCGCCCGGTCGTGTCTGTGATTCAAGGAGGAGTCTCCTCTTGCTGTTTGATGTCATGGTGACGTCTGTGTCTGTGTCCCTCACACCTGCAATAACAATATTCTTTCCAGGTTCCTTTCCTGGTTCTGTACCTGATAAGATCTGGACTGGACTGGACTGGACTGGAGTGGACTGGACTGGACTGGACTGGACTGGACCAGAGCTGAGGGACACCAGACGACTGGACTGGAGCCTAGGGACAATAGGCTGGACTGGACCGGAGCTGAGAGACACCAGACTGGACTGGACTGGAGCTGAGGGACACCAGACTGTGCTGGACCGAAGCTGAGGGACCCCAGTCTTGATTGAAGCTGAGGGACCCCAGACTGTGCTGGACCGAAGCTGAGGGACCCCAGTCTGTGCTGGACCGAAGCTGAGGGACCCCAGTCTGTGCTGGGCCGAAGCTGAGGGACACCAAACTATGCTGGACCGAAGCTGAGGGACCCCAGTCTGTGCTGGACCGAAGCTGAGGGACCCCAGACTGTGCTGGACCGAAGCTGAGGGACCCCAGTCTGGACTGCACTAGAGCTGAGGGACACCAGACTGGACTGGAGCTGATGGGCCCCAGACTGGACTGGACTGGAGCTGAGGGGCCCCAGACTGGACTGGACTGGAGCTGAGGGACACCAGACTGGACTGGACTTTTGAAAAGCATCAATAAAATGTTTTAAAAAAAAATCTGTTTAGCTTTTGGTTTTTTCCCTCCCCCCCCCCAAGGTTGCTGCTGGGAGAGGTGTGAGTGGGGCCAGCAGGGGGCGCTCTCACCCTGTGGTCTGTGTGAGTCCTGATGCCCCAGTATAGTGACGGGGACACTGGACTGTAAACAGGCGCTGTCCTTCGGACGAGACGTCAAACCAAGGTCCTGACCCTCTGTGCTCATTAACAATCCCGGGGTGTTTCTGGAGAAGAGTAGGGGTGTTACCCCAGTGTCCTGGCCTGATCCCCCCCTGGTCTTTACCCATCGTGGCCTCCTTATCACCCCCCCTCTCTGAACTGGCTCCATCCCTCTGCTCTCCTCCCCACTGAGAGCTGCTGTGTGCTGAGCGTACTGGAGCATCATCCAGGTGGGGGCTGCACACTGGGGGGACTGGAGGGGATCCCCCTGACCTGGGAAGAGTTCTGAGGGGAGGGTCCAGACTTATTAATTATTATTATTATTCGTGCTGCACTGGGCTTCAGTCCTGGCAGTGAGAGGGGGACTCTGTGATCAGGACAGATACTTATGACTGTATAATAACACACGATAGAAATGGAACACAGGGTAGCGCTGTAGTCTCTTCGAAACGTTTTGAACTGCCAGAAGAAGTTTTCACAACCCGGACTCGTGAAGGTACAGGTCTTCTCCCTTCGTCCGGAGCAAGGTGAGAGGCCACCCCCTCGGGGCGCAGTATCCCTGATGCACCCCCCCCCCACCACCCAAAACGACACACACTTCTGTGACGATTGGGAGACCCCGGTTCGACCAGCCCCTGCGGTGGAGGAAACGACCCGCTGGAGAGAACACGCAGACTCCACACAGAAGGGTCACCTCGGCATTTATTCCAACAGCAAAACAACACCAGAGAGAAACAGTCTCCGAAAGAGAAGCGTCCACCGGGAAAAACACGACGGGGTCATTACAAATAGGAATAGGAGTTCTTTTTTTCTTTTCCGGACGTCAGTTGTATCGTGTCCTGGTGATTTCTCCCGTTTCGAACGGAGTTTAATGTCGCGTTTCTACTTTATTAGAGAGAGGCACTGAACTTTGGGGAACGTGACATCCACCCAGTATTACTAGTAGGTTGATACATATAAATGTTCTTTTTCCCCCCGTATTATACCTCGTGAAATATAACGACGGCCAACTCCTTAAGTCGAAATTTAAACCCTTCTCACGCTACAAGACAGTCCGTCAACATCGCCGCGGCCCGAAGCGCGACCTTCGGTATGACGTTGGCCGAAGGGGGTAGGGTAAGTACGTCACAGCCGGGGGAAGCCCCTATCACGTGAGAGGGGTGCGGCGGGCGACGAGCCCCCGGGGGCGAAGAGAAGCTGATTTGCGTGGGGTGTGGAAACACTACACGACCGGGCAAGCGAGCCGTTTTTTTTTGTTTTGTTTTTTCCAGAACATCAGAACAACCGCAGAGATGACCATCGATCCACTCCGGACGTTTCCTTTTTTGTCCTCTTTGGCCTCCAAAATAAAAAAAAAAACTGGGATCCATCGTGGCGTTGCCAAATTAAAACGTCAACCACTTTTCGGGCTTTCGTGCTGTCCATGATGAAACCGTCATGGTTGTGTAAGGATACGTTACGTCACAGACTGGCGGCGCTCGGACGTGAGGAGTGTCGTTACGTTTTTGAAACCCAAACCTGTAAGATTCAATTTCAACTCAGTTTTTTTATATAGCGCCTTTCACAACAAGAATGCCCCAAGGCCCCGAACAAAGGAGTTGTTCCACACCCCCGCCACCCTCTGTGTACAGTAGAGCCCCCCTGTCCTGACTGGAGGAGCTCACCCAGCTGTGTCTGGAGAGAAGCCGGGGTATCGGCTTCAACCACAGGGCTGGGCGGCTTGTTCCCCACTTCCACCACCCTCTGTGTACAGTAGAGCCTCCTGTCCTGACTGGAGGAGCTCACCCAGCTGTGTCTGGAGAGAAGCCAGGGTATCGGCTTCAACCACAGGGCTGGGCAGCTTGTTCCCCACCCCCACCCCCTTCTGTGTACAGAAGAGCCTCCTGTCCTGACTGGAGTGACAGTAGAGACGGGGTTCATGGGTTATCTGGAGGGGGACTTCGCTCCAACAAAACGCTCAGCCCTGCTGCTCCTACCTCGGACGGAAGACACTTTCCCCAGCTGCTTCATCGTCTTCTCCCTGCGGGAGACCGGCCGCCTGCCGGATCGGGGGGCGCTGTCGTCGGGGCGGGCCGCGGCCCCCTACGTCGAGGGGCTTTCGGGGGGCGCCCCGCTCGTCCTCGGCACCGGCGCCGCATTCTCTGCCGCCGCCACCACCGCCACCACCGGCGTCGGGCCGCGGGCCTCACCTGGAGGCAACACACCGGCTTCTTTTAACAGATCACCTCGGGAATCGGGAACAACGGAGCTGTGTGCGGCCGTCTGTACGGAGGGGTTCAGCGCGGGGGGGCTCCGGGCTCGGGTCTGGACCCGGGGGGGGGGGACTGTCTGTGTGGAGTCTGCATGTTCTCCCTGTGTTCTCCGGGTCCAAAGACAGGCTTTTGGGGTGATTGGCTTCTGGGAAAACTGGCCCTGGTGTGTGTGTGTCCTGTGATGGACTGGTGTCCTGTCCAGGGTGTGTGAGTGTGTGTGTCTGTGTGTCCTGTGAGGGACTGGTGTCCTGTCCAGGGTGTGTGAGTGTGTGTGTGTGTCCTGTGATGGACTGGGGTCCTGTCCAGGGTGTGTCAGGGTGTGTGTGTGTCCTGTGATGGACTGGTGTCCTGTCCAGGGTGTGTGAGTGTGTATGTCTGTGTGTCCTGTGATGGACAGATGATACCCAGCCTGGACACCCATGAGACACTGGCTTCCTCAGAAGACTCTCACGGAGGGCACACTGTCCCTAACCCGGGTCTAGAAGAAACTACAGTGATCTATAATTCCTGCGACTCGGAAGGGGTTAAGACGTCTATGTCCGGCGCCCGCGCCCGCGGACCGGCGGTTCGGCGTCGCGCTCCGCAGCTCGAGCTTCGGTGCGAGACAGGGCGGGAGGGAGTCGATGTGGCCTCGGCGCCATCTTTGCTGGTGAGTCAATTGTGACCGTTGCGGTACAATAAACCATCAATAAATCTTTTCCCACCCCGACCAGTATTTCTGTCGCGGCCCACGTCCCTTACAGTCGACAAACTATAAAAAAACAGTAGCCCTTCGCAACATTACACGCCATTTTTTTTATTTTAAACGTCCGTTAGATACGCAGGTGGCTCGATACCTGTCTTAACCTCGCCGGCGTCTTTATACCGGCAAGTGAATTTTATTTGGGGTCCCTCAGAATTGTGACAGAAATGTCAGTGAACCACAATAAAAAACGAAACTTTTTTTTTAAAGGCGGTGAATGGATTTTATGAGTAAGCGTGTAGCAACTAACGTAAGGAAAAAAAAGTTGTCTTTCCCTACGAAGACGTTTTGGTACAGGACTTTCTTTAAATATCAGTTGTGCATAGCGTTTTACAAAAAGTTGATGATAATCTTGGAGATAGTTGCAAAGGAAAATTGAGATAACTACCAAAACATTACGTGTGAAACGACAGGACAGAACTTTGAACCCACAAAGAAACAAAGGTATGAAATATTGCCTCGTCATGGGGGGTTGATAATTGTAATAAGTGTTCCTAATTTTCGTAAAGAAATGTATTTTATGGGAGTCACACGTGAGATTTAGTGTATATACGTTTCATATTGTGCATATATACGGGGTTAAAAAGTGGAATGAGTATGATTATAAACTTATGTGTCCTATAATCAGATAATTTTTGAACAAGCTTTGATTAGACAGGTGAAAAACAACATCAGATCCTTGTTTTTAATATATTCTCACGTCTGAATATCAGCTTCTGCCCTCTGGCCAACATTTCAGGGCTCCCAGATGTAGATCCCAAATTAAAACAAATATTCATTTGTTACCCTTATTAAAACAGTTAATAGAAGTGAGTGACCAGGGTAAATAAAGGTGGGTCAGTGTAAACTGTTTTTTCTGGACCAGACTTCGTCATGTGTGATACGTCATGACTTCTTATATTAAGTTTTATCTTTATATTTAGTTATACATGTGTAATAGTAATTTTATGTGTCCATAAAAAGGTTTCTCCAGGGGAAAATCAAGTTGGTTTTAAAACCGTGTTTCCTTTTTAGGGTACGTTTGCATTCCAAGTGTGGGGTTTTTGCCTTTTTATCATATTTCGGATGTGAATCTGTGGTATTTTTGCCTAGACAAGTTGCCTTTCTTATACGCAGAGGGATCTGCTCATGAGATGTCCGCTCGGTCCATTTCTGAGCTCAGTATAAGGTGTAGAAAGCATGACTGTCATCATAACCCGCCTCTCACCCTGGCCCGAGCCAGAAGCACGCCCCCTAGTGCAGGGTTAGAGGTGTGGAATAATGTTGTGACTATTGCTTCATCAATAACATGCTGATTGCATGTTTCTAGATGGATATAACAGAGATCTCAACTACTGAGGGGCTTTATTAATAATTGTTTACACTTATATAGCGCTTTTCTGCACACTCCACTCAAAGCGCTGCATAGGGAATGGGGAATCCCACTACCGCCACCAATGTACAGCCCCCACCTGGATGATGCGACGGCAGCCATAGTGCGCCAGAACGCTCCCCACACACCAGCTCTCAGTGGGGAGAAGAGCAGAGGGATGAAGCCAGTTCGGAGAGGGGGGTTATTAGGAGGCCATGATTGGTAAGGGCCAATGGGAAATTTGTCCAGGACGCCTGGGTTACACCCCTACTCTTTTCGAGAGACGCCCTGGGATTTTTAATGACCACAGAGAGTCAGGACCTCGGTTTTACGTCTCATCCGAAGGATGGCGCCTGTTTACAGTATGGTGTCCCCTGTCACTATACTGGGGTATCAGACCGCAGGGTGAGCGCCCCCCTGCTGTCCCACTAACACCTCTTCCACCTCTTATTAGCCAGTGAAAAATGGTAGCTTGCTCAGAGACACCGCAGGAAGACAGGAGTTTGTGATGAAAGTTCGAGAGGGATGGCCACACCCTAGTTCGGTCAGACTCGGCTGTCGATATTTTAGCAATCACTCCTGACTCCTCTCCTGAAACACTGTCAATACTGCACGTGATCCCCCTCTCTCCCACGCGTCCCTCTCCCACCCCGTCTCCACCTGTGTAGCTGCCCCCCCTGGTCACTCCTCCTCGCTGTGCAGGGGGGGTCCCAGCCTCCTCGTCCTCTGGCCAGGAGCCCTCAGCCAAGCGGGTTCAGCCAGATCATCACTCCATGATCCTTTCAGTATGCTAAATTCCTGGTGTTGTTTTTTTTCTCCCCAGAAAACTGACTGTCCGCCCCACCTCTGCGCTAAGTGGACGATGAAGTCAGGTTCCAGTGTGCCTGGTGTTTACAGGTAATACTTCAGACTGGTCGGCCTCACCTCGGGGTGTCTGGGCGTTTGATATTATACAGTTGCAATGCTGAGGCCTGTGACTGTGATGCTGTAAGGCTACAGGAGTCTCTCTGGAGATCCTGAGTGATTTCCGGCGTTCGTGTGGAAACACAGCCCAACCCTCCCGCAGTGTCCAGTCCGCAGAATTTCCTGGAGACGTGGTCTCGCCGATGGGCGACCCCGCCAGCGAGAGACTAGCTGAGGCACGATGTTCTGTACGGTTCAGTTAATTAGACGCGCACAGATGTTGAGCTCATCGTCCTTTTAATTGTGCCATCTATGCTAACTGTAGCCGAGATCGAACTATCAAGGTGACAGATCAATAATTTTTAATTAAATAGATGCATGATATTGCTAGCGCTGATGCAAGAGGCAAGTCAGAGGAACTGAACACAGAATGGATAGGAGTCGCAGTGAGTGAGAGAGGAATGAGCTAAATTATTTAAGAGGATTAAAACACTGAAGAACAGGAGACACAGTGAGAGAGAGGAGATCACAGGAAATACCTCAGTAACAAACATACTAACACACAGGACAGGAGACACAGCGAGAGAGAGGAGATCACAGAGAATCCCTCAGTAACAAACACACAGGACAGGAGACACAGCGAGAGAGAGGAGATCACAGAGAATCCCTCAGTAACAAACCCACAGGACAGGAGACACAGCGAGAGAGAAGAGATCACAGAGAATCCCTCAGTAACAAACCCACAGGACAGGAGACACAGCGAGAGAGAGGAAATCACAGGAAATACCTCAGTTTTAAGTGCAGACAACCGGACAGGAGACAGAGTGAGGAAGAGTAAATGAAACACAGTAGGATTGATAGGAGACGGGTTATGAAGAGATGGGACACACAGAGATGGAGAGAAGGGAGGCGACAGTTGAACTCGCTGGCTGAGTTAATTGACGCTGCTGTTTCTTTGGCAGATGAAGTCGGGGTCCAGAGTTTCGCTGACGTGGCAGAACCGTCCCAGCTCGGTCTCCTCCCATTCCTGCAGGTCAGTGCCCCTTCAGTCAGACCCTGTGTTCGGGGAGACACACGGGGAAGTTGCACACTGTGACAAAAGGCTCCAGAGACATCGCCGAACCACAGAATAGCTCCAGAGCATTTGTGCACCTTTTGGAATTCTTCACGTATAGTGAAAGGTGAAAATAAAACCAAGAATGGGTGACGCGTCTTTACACAGAGGCGGGTGGGGAACAAGCTGCCCAGCCTTGTTGTTGATGCCGATACCCTGGCTTCTCTGCAGATACAGGAGGATGAAATCATGGGTCCAATTAATCACTAACTACCAGACAGGCTTGAAAAACCGAATGGCGTTCTCTCGTTTTTAACCTTTCTTCAGTTCTTAGAAAACCTGCACGCAGAAAAAAAATAATTTGCATTTTTTTACAACTTCCAACGGTCAGGTCTGTGGGTATTTAAATCTGACTAGAATGTGTATTGCTCAAAATCTTTTGTTCACTATCAGTGTTGTTGTTTTTAGTGTCATTCTCATTACTCCTGTGGGTTTTATACTGTGGTAAAGAGTTAAAAAAGTCCTCACTTTGTGCTGCTCTCGGTTTGTTGACGGTGGCGTACTCCACATCACTGTTGGGTAGTGTGATGTCTGTAGAGAACAGGATACGGGTCAATACTTATGTTAACTTATACTATACAGGATAAGACTTACATTAACACCATACTGAACAACAGGGCTCACTGTTCACACTCGTATTGACACTGTACAGACAACAGGACTCACTGTTCACAGGCGTATTGACACTGTACAGACGACAGGACTCACTGTTCACGCTTGTATTCACGCTGTACACAACAGCAGGACTCACTATTATTACAAATGTTCACACTTGTGTTAAAACTGGACAGAGCAGCAAGAAGATATCGTGATGTTTTATTTCTGCTAGTTTAATAGATAGAAGTAAAAGATCCTCACTTTGTGCGGCTCGGGGTTTGTTGACTGTGGAGTATTCAACAGCAGTATCTGTCTGTTTTAATTCTGCAAAGAATAAAACACGTGTTCTCACCCGTTAACACTGTGCAGAGCAAGAAGGAATTCAATGAGTTAACACTGTACAGAACCGGACTCACTGTTCACACTCGTATTGACACTGTACAGAACCAGACTCACTGTCCACACTCGTATTGACACTGTACTGAACAACAGGACTCACTGTTCACACTCATATTGATACTTTTTTGATCAACAGGACTCACCGTTCACACTCGTATTGACACTTTGCTGAACAACAGGACTCATTGTTCACACTCGTATTGACACTGTACAGATAAGAGGACTCACCGTTCACACTTCTATTGATACTTTATTGATCAACAGGACTCACTGTTCACACTCGTGTCGACACTGTTCGCATTCGTATTGACACTGTACTGACCAACAGGACTCACTGTTCACTCTCGTATTGACACTGTACTGAACAACAGGACTCGTGTCGACACCGTTCACACTCGAAACGACGCTGCTCACACTCGTGTCGACACTTGACACTCGTATCCAGTAATGATTGCCCAACCCACCACTTAGCAGAGCTCCCGGTGGTGGGGCTGTGGTCCAGGGGCTCTGCCCCGACTTCACCTCGCACTGACCTAGCAAGCCCGCGCACCACAGGCGTCTCGCCGCCCCCCGCCGCTGCCGTTTGAGCCCTGCGAGCCCTTACATGCGAGAAGGCAAAACCTACTTCCGCCCGCGGGCCCGGGATCCTGGATCACGGAGTAATGGCATTCCTGCCGTGCTGCGGTTCCTGAAAGAGAGAGATAACGGTCAGGGAATCGTCGCTGAAGACGCGCGGCAGGTAGAGATAACGGTCAGGGAGGGGGCCGTGTCTGCCACCCGCAGGCCGCAGAGGCAGCAGGTTCGGGATCGTTCCACGCGGCCGAGAGAGAGGGGAAAGAGACGCGACATTTCGACTGTGGTCTTTTCCGGCTTCATGCGCCCGAAGGAGGCTCCGCGGCCGAAATGCCGCGTCTCTTTTCCTGTCCTTCCAGCGCAGGGATAAACCTTGACCTGCTCTGCTGCGGGTGAAGACAATTCGGCGTCGCTGGGTTTTTTAAAAAAACCCGCAGAGCCACTTCATACTTCTGACGACGATGGAATGGGAATATTTACAAGTCCTGTTCTAAAAGGTCTTCGGATCTCACCGTTACCGGCTGGGAGTGGGGTTTGCGCCAGGCAGTAGTCGGAGTCCGTTTTCTCCAGGCGTTCTGAAACAACCCAAAACACAGGGTGAGAGACCGCAGTTGTGAAATGAGTTGAAAGCCGATCGTGGGCCGCCCGTTTGCTAACTGAACCAGGCTTGCTCAGGCCGGATCCATTAAAACCCACAAACTTCATGAATACAGGCGACCAGCTTTGACTTTGCTGGACCTTTTATTGACCATCATATCGGACTGCTCCAGTGAGAACTCCGCATTACAGATCTCTCAAGGTCAAACTCACAGAAGAGCCACAGACAGACAGAGACCGGATCAGAGACACAGGGGAGAGTCAGGACGGTGAAGGAGTCCTCATGGAGGAGATCAGATACAGATGCAGCCATTCAAAATGCGCGGTAAAAACCCGCGGTACAGTAACCTACCCACAAGCCACCGCGGGGCACCGGAGGGCACCGCAGGGCAAGTGATTGGCTGGCCAAAATGACCGACAGGGGCACTCGTGGTGCATTGGTTGGTAGTGCAAAGATTTAACCATTTAATGTCTTTACTGTGCACATTTTAATCCGCTTAGTTTTGAATATTTATATGGATTTTACCACTAAAGGGAAATTTTAGTAGCTGAGCATAAAAAGAAGAGGAGCATAACGCATCTGAAGGTCATAAACGATATTAATTTAGGAACATAAACATTACTGTATGTATGTAAACTGTACTGTGTATGGCTGGTCTTGGTAGTTTAAAGAAAAAATACACACCAGTCTTCCATTTCTCCCTAAACATTTTAAGCATGAAAGTTTTATGAAACGGTACCCAAATATGCGATTGCTGTATAGAATGAATTTTAATTTAAAAAAATTATTTAACACGAACATTAAGCTGTTTACATCTTCCGCCTGAGAACAGTCACCCGTTGCTACCCAACGCAGAAACACAGCCACTAACTAGCAGAGAGAGGACATTAGCTACCCAATATGATAAAGAAATAAATGATTATTTTGTTTATTTCTTTTGCACATTTATTTGAACATTTCCATTGATTGTACAAGCGCTTGGAAACTGTCCAATCCCTAGTTCATCAAGCATTTACCGGTCTGGCGCCGGTCTGTGTCTTCCAGGATATAATGCCAGCGAACTCTTGTTTTTATGTCCACTATAACAGACAATCTCCTTTGCTTTTAACCGAGTGTTTAATAATTTCCTAAAATGAAAATGATTTACTTTATTCCCCTCACGGGATCAATAAAAGTATCTATCATCTGTCTAAACTATGGGACAGAATTCTGGGGTCTCCCCATACCAGAGATTATGGTAGGGCTTCAGAATGGTGATTGGCTGACACCATCTGACACCCCTCTGATTGGAGAAAAAAGACGTGCTGGTTTGCTATACATACTGTACCAGGAAGAGGATTTCTTTCTATTCAAAACGTGTATTTTAAAAGTTTAAGAAGTTAAAACCTTACAGCGTACACAGATTTCTAAACTGATCAGGATCGTTATCTTTGTCTTATGCATAATAATGTTCACCGCTCTGTCCAGCAAATTAATCATAAACTTTATTTTATATAGCGTTTTAAACGAATAAGTAATTAGATTGCTCATAAACCTAATCACTTGCTTTTTCTTTTTATTTAGGCTCAGATTTCAACTATAGATCGTATTATTAATAACCATAATAACAACCAACCAACAAAAACAACCATATAAACATAATACCAACCAAAAACATAGATAACAACCACAATACAAAATCAAATATATCAAACCATTTTACTCTCGCAAATTCCACCAATTATCATAATCCCGCCCCTTATGCAAAACCAAACCCTCCTCCCATCCCAGTTTATCCTCTTTATCATAAACAAAATCCACCTCAATTTTCAACATAAAGCATTACACAAAATCAATACCTCAACACTCCATACTCAACAACGATAATTCACAAACAGCCAGAACATGTAACTACACATTCCCAAACAGACCTAATTTCCATAGCCCCGCCCCTTATGCAAAACCAACATCCCTCCCCTGTTCTCTCTCTCCCCTGGCGGTTGTAATTGTTTTTATTTTCAAATAAATTTTAGCAAAGTCATGTATTTTAAAAATCTTAAGATTTTTATATTTATGTCTTTATTTAGTGGTTTCATTAGTGACAAAGGCTAAACTTTCTTGGAAAAATGTCTTTTATGTAAACCATGTTTGCTATTAATTCATTCAGGGCTAAAATATGTTCATTGTCTTCTAATAAAAGAAGGGTTCCTTTCACCGTAGTCGGGAGCCTAGCCTTTAACTAGTAAGTACTGTACTTACTGGGTTTTTGAGGGGGGGAGGTGTCTTTCGCTGGAAATCTCGCCTCCTACCCGTGAAACCGGTTCAATTCGTCACAGCCAGCACTCCTGCAGAGAGGGGGGTTGTACTTGCAGTGTATACAGTACACGCGTTATGCTCTTCGTTAATGTCTGTGAAGTTTTATTTAATCTCTGAGCCATACTGATTCTTCTGGAAGCCAGTTTCCGCCAGGGAGTAAAAAAAAAAAACACACTATGGTATTCTCTCCAATGCAGTGCAGTTAAAAACATACCTCTGATGCTGCTCCTAAATGAATATCGTTTATGACCATCAGAAGCTTTATGCTCCTTTTCTTTTTTCCAGTGGATTGAACAGGGAGAGGCATTTCATGATGTACTTTTCACTGATGAAACAACAGTGGCTCTGGAACAGTTTTCAACCAAGTCGTTTTATAAAAAGGGTAGATATGTACACGTTACTGAAGCTAAAAGTTTAGCCTTTGTCACTAATGTAACCACTAAATAAAGACATATAGAAATCCCTACGTTACAGACTGTATATGGCTGGTATTGGTAGTTTAAAGAAAAAATACACACCAGTATTCCACTTTCTCCCTAAACATTTTAAGCATCAGAGTCTTACATGTGGTTATTTCGGAAACGTTTGTACGTGCTCCTTCTGACCATGTTACTGTTTACTGTTACTGACCATATTAAGTTTAAGTGCCTGTGGGCACTTTTCCTGTCCGTGGGGGGTGGACCGTCTTTCATTAGAAGATTAGTCTGTTCTACTCTGAGAATGTAGAGGGGGTGGAAAGTGCCCGCGGTCATTTAATTAGTATTAAAATTCACACTGATTCCCTTGCGAAGATACGGACATAGGAATATTCGTGCGTGGTCAAAAAATGGCATAAAAACGACAAAGTGAAGGCTGTGAAAACATTCACAATGTACTTTATACACAAAGCAAATATACCCCCCCCCTCTCAATTTAATTCAAGCTGCTTTATTAGCATGACAGATGGGTACAATCAGTGTTGGGTATTTACTTTGCTTTGAGATGCCACTTTTAAAGGTGATATATAAAATCAAGGCTTTATTTTGCTTTAACTCCGCAAGTCTGAGTTCTTGTGTCTGTCCTATCCGAACCCGAAAGTATTACAATATGTATCTTTATAGCAGGTGGTGTACAGCTTTTTAGTATAGATTACACTTTTCTAAAATGTATTTAAAAAATAAAAACGATTACAATCTAATCTTTCCACTTTTGATCCCAAAATAAATCTAAACGGGGAGAAAGCTATGCTGAAAGTTTATTAAGATACTTAGAAGACAAAGATATCAATTTATGTGGCATTTGTCTGATTGTGAATCAAAAAACACATATATTTAAACCCGCATTTGCGATTTAAATCAAAACGTTATTTAAATCAATATAAATGTTTATATTGTAATGCCTAGGTGACTATTCATTGTTATTAAAATGACTTAAATCCGATCATGTTGTGATATTTAGAAATATAAATTTGTTTGGTGCGAGTGAGGTTTTATTTAATCTCTGACGCTGTGGTGGCCTGGCACGGTGAGGTGCGCTGGCAGCTGTGTGATGCAGTGGTGGTCGGGTATGTAGAGGTGCACTGGCAGCTGTGTGTTGTGATGCAGTGGTGGCCTGGCACGGTGAGGTGCGCTGGCAGCTGTGTGATGCAGTGGTGGTCGGGTATGTAGAGGTGCACTGGCAGCTGTGTGTTGTGATGCAGTGGTGGCCTGGCACGGTGAGGTGCGCTGGCAGCTGTGTGATGCAGTGGTGGTCGGGTATGTAGAGGTGCACTGGCAGCTGTGTGTTGTGACGCAGTGGTGGCCTGGCACGGTGAGGTGCGCTGGCAGCTGTGTGATGCAGTGGTGGCCTGGCACGGTGAGGTGCGCTTGCAGCTATGTGACGCAGTAGTGGCCTGGCACGGTGAGGTGCGCTGGCATATAATGAATATATTCATGTGCATCCAACACACAGTTCAGCTAGCAACTACACAAAATCTAAAATATGAGCTCTACTTGCCACTTACAATACCAACAGTACCAGCTAACTTCAGTAGTGACATTTTCATGGATCTTTTTAACAATAAAATTTACAACATCAGACTTCAGACACAATTAAACAGGCCTCAAAAAAGTCTGGTACAAACATTTTCAGCATGGTGAAACATGGTGAACATTTCCACCACTGCGTCACACCACACAGCTGCCAGCGCACCTCACCGTGCCAGGCCACCACTGCATCACACAGCTGCCAGCGCACCTCACCGTGCCAGGCCACCACTGCATCACACAGCTGCCAGCGCACCTCACCGTGCCAGGGCACCACTGCGTCACACCACACAGCTGCCAGCGCACCTCACCGTGCCAGGCCACCACTGCATCACACAGCTGCCAGCGCACCTCACCGTGCCAGACCACCACTGCGTCACAACACACAGCTGCCATCGCACTTCACCGTGCCAGGCCACCACTGCGTCACACCACACAGCTGCCAGCGCACCTCACCGTGCCAGGCCACCACTGCATCACACAGCTGCCAGCGCACCTCACCGTGCCAGGCCACCACTGCATCACACAGCTGCCAGCGCACCTCACTGTGCCAGGCCACCACTGCATCATACAGCTGCCAGGGCACCTCACCGTGTCAGGCCACCACTGTGTCACACATATTTCAGCGCCATATATTTCATGGATATTATGGAATATAATGGATGGATATCTTGGTTATCTTTCTAGTTCACAGGTTTGCATGCATAATTTAATTTTGAAAGCCACTGAGACATCAGGTACTACTGTTGTATTTATGAAAAAGAAACAAAACAAAAAACATACTAACAACTGTGCCATCCTACTCCTTAGTTAATACATTTTATTATTCATAAACAGTTAACATTGTTAGCAAAATATTTTGAATTATATTTAACCCTATTTTTTCTTTAGTTTTGTATTTAACTTATTATATGATAGTCAGACTTAATGTATATTTGAACAATGAAAATATATTTTTACAAGATTTTACATTAAGCACTTAAAATTAATATGGTTAATAATAGTAAACTGTAACATGCTGTAACAAGATCGGTTAAACTGCGAAGAAAATGCTTTCAGAGAAAATGTTTCAGGTGTGAAGAACATAGATCTCCAATGCAATTTCAACCAAACCTGTTCCCACACACCCTGCCCCCACTACCATTAGAATATACACAAACATTTTAGCGTTTCATTCTGAGCAGAAGACCCTCACACCTAAAGAGTGCTGGCTGTGACGAATTAAACCGGTTTTACAGGTTTCAATCACAGACCATGTGACATGGGACTCGGTAAACTACAGTAACACCGTATTTGATAACGCTATAAAAACGCTATAAAATAATGTGACTTAGCACAGAACAAGTTTACAGCACAGTACAAAAATAAATGCTGACCATGACTTTAGAAGCATAAATTGCCTTACACTCAATTTAAACACAAGCTGTCTTTAGCCCTCTAAGCTGGTTCATACAGAAATGTAGAGATCCAGGCTCAGAACACACAGCTTCATTAGCGAATACATATGCAGGACAACTAGAGAAGATGTTTTACAGAGGATGGATTTTTAGAAACATCCCATCAGACATCCCATCATATTCACAACGTGAAATCTAGAAAATAATATTACGTAACCAAAATCCGCAATATGGAAACATAACCTGTGTAATTGTTGATAGATGATGTACTCGTAACATTTTTTCAAGACAAACTACAACATTTAAAAAATGACTTGTATGTACTTGATATCTCTAATCAATCCACGGGTCCCAGCACAAAACGAAACGAAAACGCATATCGTTTCGCGGTTCTTATTAGTTGCTCAAAAGTAATTTGACCGTATGAAATGCATAATATAAACCTTGAAACATACAGTGCCTTGCGAAAGTATTCGGCCCCCTTGAACTTTTCAACCTTTTGCCACATTTCAGGCTTCAAACATAAAGATATAAATTTTTTATTTTATGTGAAGAATCACCAACAAGTGGGACACAATTGTGAAGTGGAACGAAATCTATTGGATTTTTGAAACTTTTTTAACTAATAAAAAAATGAAAAGTGGGGCGTGCAAAATTATTCGGCCCCCTTGCGTTAATACTTTGTAGAGCCACCTTTTGCTGCGATTACAGCTGCAAGTCGCTTGGGGTATGTCTCTATCAGTTTTGCACATCGAGGGACTGAAATCTTGCCCATTCTTCCTTGCAAAACAGCTCGAGCTCAGTGAGGTTGGATGGAGAGCGTTTGTGAACAGCAGTTTTCAGCTCTTTCCACAGATTCTCGATTGGATTCAGGTCTGGACTTTGACTTGGCCATTCAAACACCTGGATACGTTTATTTGTGAACCATTCCTTTGTAGATTTTGCTGTATGTTTGGGATCATTGTCTTGTTGGAAGATAAATCTCCGTCCCAGTTTCAGGTCTTTTGCAGACTCCAACAGGTTTTCATCCAGAATGGTCCTGTATTTGGCTGCATCCATCTTCCCCTCAATTTTAACCATCTTCCCTGTCCCTGCTGAAGAAAAGCAGGCCCAAACCATGATGTTGCCACCACCATGTTTGACAGTGGGGATGGTGTGTTGAGGGTGATGAGCTGTGTTGCTTTTACGCCAAACATATCGTTTTGCATTGTGGCCAAAAAGTTCGATTTTGGTTTCATCTGACCAGAGCACCTTCTTCCACATGTTTGGGGTGTCTCCCAGGTGGCTTGTGGCAAACTTTAGACGAGACTTTTTATGGATATCTTTGAGAAATGGCTTTTTTTCTTGCCACTCTTCCATAAAGGCCAGATTTGTGCAGTGTAAGACTGATTGTTGTCCTATGGACAGACTCTCCCACCTCAGCTGTAGTTCTCTGCAGTTCATCCAGAGTGATCATGGGCCTCTTGGCTGCATCTCTGATCAGTCTTCTCCTTGTCTGAGCTGAAAGTTTAGAGGGACGGCCAGGTCTTGGTAGATTTGCAGTGGTCTGATACTCCTTCCATTTCAAGATGATCGCTTGCACAGTGCTCCTTGGGATGTTTGAAGCTTGGGAAATCTTTTTGTATCCAAATCCAGCTTTAAACTTCTCCACAACAGTATTACGGACCTGCCTGGTGTGTTCCTTGGTCTTCATGATGCTCTCTGCGCTTTCAACAGAACCTTGAGACTATCACAGAGCAGGTGCATTTATACAGAGACTTGATTACACACAGGTGGATTCTATTTATCACCATCAGTCATTTAGGACAACATTGGATCATTCAGAGATCCTCGCTGAACTTCTGGAGTGACTTTGCTGCACTGAAAGTAAAGGGGCCGAATAATTTTGCACGCCCCACTTTTCATTTTTTTATTAGTTAAAAAAGTTTCAAAAATCCAAGTTCCACTTCACAATTGTGTCCCACTTGTTGGTGATTCTTCACATAAAATAAAAAATTTATATCTTTATGTTTGAAGCCTGAAATGTGGCAAAAGGTTGAAAAGTTCAAGGGGGCCGAATACTTTCGCAAGGCACTGTATATTGTGAGCATTTTAGTGTAATTTTAAAATAGGACTATCAATGCTCCTGACTTTTAAACCTGTATTTATTCTGACATTATTCTCTCCACCTGCAGATGAGGGAGGTATTTGATTTTAAATTTGTTGATTTGAGGGGAAAATATACATGAATTTCCTTGTATGTATCACCAGTGGGAAACTTGGCATTTTTGGATGAATTGCAGTCTTTACTGCAAGGCCTTCAGACTGATATAGAAATGACTGGAGATTTAAATGACACATTTTGATAAATCAGACAGGAACAGCATAACATCTAAAATGACAGAACCCTGTACTGAAGTAATGAAAAATTTCTGGCACATTCATAATAAATACAATTTATTTAATTTAAAGCATAAAATTTGCTTTAAAAAGAAAACCACAATTTGTACGATATCATATTTCAATATCAACGTTCAGATGAAGAATTTGAGGATTTGAATATCAATGGAGAGTACATTGAGTTTGGGACAATGTTTGCATCTGAATAATCCTTCCTTCTGGAAAGAAGGAAAAAAAAGTTTTGAGTCTCAGTCTTCAGGATCCCCCCCAAAAAACGTGCAAATTTGTTCCCGATTTATTTTGGATAAAGATATAACTCTCATAGAAGATACATTTTATCAGTTGAATGCAGTCGATACTTTTGACTTTTTATATGATGATAGGACCTACACTTAGGGCTCAGTACTGATAACACTGCTGCTATTGATGGAGTAAAAATAAGTGATGTACTGGCAGTTTTTTTTTTCTGAGGCAAGAAGTCCTAGAACACCTCCTATAAAAATGTTAAGATTCAGAGCAAGAAAAATTTTTCCACGTCACCTAATGCTATTGCATTAACGAGGCTGAAGTTGGCTTCTTATTCGCCAGCTGCTGCTTTGCGTTTTTCGTTCCATCTTAAATGCTGCTGCTGTGATGTTATGTCGTCTTTCGCCTGTAGATGGCTCTCTACAGTCATTTTTAAAAAGACTTATCCGGATGTATTACTGTACATTTCCTCAGTAAAGGGGAATATGTAAGTAGAGACTGTCCAAATTGCATTTTTGTATGAAACACATTTCAGAAACACAACTCACAATAAAACAAACTGGCATGTTATACCACGAGTAAATAAGACAAAGGCAAAACGTAGATTCACTGGCACTTTCTGCATATTTTTCACGACCTTGCCTTCTGATCATAAAAAGTCTCAAACTCTTGCATTTTACAAGAAATTTTAATATAGCAGTTTTAAATGGAACATTTAGAACATGGCATATGAGACTATATGGTTAACTGAGGATGAGCAGAGGGTGATCGAACCTACCTCCTGGTTATAAAAATGTCTAAAAATTCTGACACAGATGTGTGAGAGACAATGGAAAAGACTATCAAAATCCTGAACTTCAGGACATTGTACTGTACCGTTTTTTAAATACGACCCTCTGAACATGGCATGAGAGAATACATTGTCAAATGGTAAATGCAATGTTTGCTATATTTCTAGGGCCCTCCCTCCTGATTTTAAAATAATCTCATATTTCTGACATCAAGGGGTGAGACACAATATAACAGACTGTCAAAATCCTGAACTTCAGGACATTTTATGATACTATTTTAAAAATATGACCCTCTGAGCATGGCATGTGAGAAAATGTCATGTGAGAATGCATTGGGAAAAGGTGAATGCAATTTCTGCTGAATTGCTATGGCCCTCCCTCCTGATTACAAACTTGTCTCACAATTCTGAGACTGAGGTGTGAGACACAATGTAACATACACTATTAAATTGTGAAGTACAAGAGATTATACTGTTACGTTTTTTTTTAATATTGACCCTCTGGCATGTGAGGACTTGTAGTCAACAAAATAGCACACATTCTGCCAATTTGCTTTGTCCCTCCTTCCTCGTTACCAAAACATCTTAGTATACCGACACTAAGGTAAAATATAGCTCACTGTGTATATAATGAAGAAGCGGATGTTAGTTTCTCATCTGCATGTTGCAGAGCCTTATGCAACTCGTACCAACAGTTGGGGTTTGATCCCTGCACGGGCTATTAGTTGAAAGACCATTGTAAATGACGTGTAACAGATTTATCCAGCTGGCTTTTATGTTTCATACTAAATTGCTATCTTGAAACCAAAATAATTAGAAATATGGAACACAACTGTTGTTCCCCATGAAGGAAAGCTGTTTTACACTGACGTCACTCCTTTTTATTTAATCCAGATTTTAAAAACAACTCCGCCCTATCAAAGGAAAATGTTACACAAAACATGGAAAGCACACTCTGAATCCATCTGTATATTTGATTTCCGCCATCCGTTCAAGGCTGCCTATGTTAATCGTAAGTGTATAGATGAAACATTTAATATATTGTTCAATTTAAATCAAAATGCTTTACTACTACAAGAGAGAAGTATAGTATGGAGGATGCGACAAATGTGTGATTTCTTGGAAGAAAACTACTTTTCTTTGCGTTCGAAATTAATTCGAAACAATTGACACACAAACCCTTTGTCTTTTTTAAAGAGATTATATCTTTAAACAGACAAATGTATAAAATGTGTTTTTTTTACCTAGAGATTTTGGACAGGGGCGATGTATTACTAGTAGAGGCTGCCGACTAACAATGTACTGTCTGGAGATCAGCTCCATTTGCAGTAAAAAAACGTGCGTAACAAAGCTGGAGAGCAGCTGTACTTGTGCTCAGTAGTCAGTATGGTGCTGAGGGTTCAATACTGGCGTTGTTGTATTAGCACGAGCTGCACAGGCTCTGAATCAGACCATTTCAATTAGTCTGATCAGTGCAGGACAAGTTAATGTAGAATTATTGCTTTGTCTGTCTCTTGTTTGTATATAAATGGATGTCTCTGATAACTTAATGTTAGTTTTTATTTTAGTTTTAGTTTTACGATGTAGGTCATGCATTGATATATGACATGTCTCATTCCTGATTCAGCTCATGCTCCATAGGAGAGAAGAGATTCCTCCTGTTTCTCGTACAACCCTATCAGAACAGAAGCCCATGTCACCCAGCTCTGATTCAAGATCGAGTTGCATCTTCAACATTTTGTTTTTGTTTCTGATCATAATTTTCTTTAGTTATGATCAATATTGAACTTTTTCTAAGTAAAACAAAACTAATCAAACATGCAGGCAGATTTTTGAAAAGTATTAGGAGTTGACAGGGCGCTCCTTCGGAATAGTCGTCAGAAAATGTGAGAAAAGGAAAGTTACGTAAACTCTCACACACAGCATTAAAGACTGGAATCTGATCATAAAAAAACTAGCTGTCTCCCCGTCGGTAATCAAAACCCGGTTTCCCGTGTGACAGGCAGGGACACAAACAACTTTACTAACTAGGAACGCTTGCTAGCTATTAGGAGGCATTTACTCTTAAATATGTTACTGTTTTGGGTTTCGAATTTAATTTTCCCGATACCAGTTTTTTACAAAAGTAAAGGCACACAGCACATGTGTGGCACATCACGTCCAAGTTTAGTGACAACTAACTCAGAGATTGTAAGCTGGGTAGTTTAAGATCACTTTTTTTAAAGGTTCAAGCAGACCCAAATACCTTTGTGTAATCGTTTTTCATAAAGTGTAATTGTATTATAGCATGTGCCCTTGATGATTTTCTTGATACGTTATATGTGCTCTTGTTTGTATTGTATGTAGTTTTGTTGTTCAAATAAAACGTAAAAGACACAACGTTCCGTATGCGGCTGCTGTAAAAATAAAATGACATCAAGGGTGCTGTACACAGAGGTCTGAAACCTGCTCCACAGAAGATCTTTATCCAAAGGTGTTAAGGAAGTCGAGATCTCGCCATGAGAGGGGAAGCATCTCAGAAAAAGCAGGTGCAGTCGGTTCCACAGTCATAACGCCACTGAGTCGGGCAACAAGAGCAAAACCCACCTGGCTTCCTCCGGGCAAGTAATGAGACAAAGAGACAGCGCACATAGGGTAGTGTGGCCGAGTGGTCTAAAGCGCTGGATTAAGGCTCTAGTCTCTTCGGGGGCGTGGGTTTGAATCCCACCGCTGCCAGGTGCTTCTGTCGAGACCCCCTTTCAGCTGGCTTCAGACGAAAGGGAGGGTACTGCTTTTTGGCAGTCTCTCGAGAAACTAAGCAAAGTGTTTAAAGATACTTTTTCAGCTTGACATCAAGGCACAAAACAAAAACCTTCTTGCGTCCTCTCAACCCAAAAGCGCTTTGCCACTTTTTGCGTTAAGCAGGGAACGACGTCTGCCCAGATCACTTTTTTGTCAATGCAAATCGTAGTGTGCCCTCCGTTTTAATGTTGGCTGTGCTGGCGTGCTGCTTCTGTCTGTGAAACTTGAATGTTCTGCTTCTTCACACCAAATCGTCGGCGGGGGTTGAGCTTGTTAAATCTTTGCGCATAGCGCTCCTTTGGAAGTACTTTGTCCAAGTTCAAAAGCGATCGTGGGATTTACTTCATGCGTGCAAAAACCATGCCTCGCACGGCAGATTTAAATGGGGAATGGAGCCTGCTTCTTGCTGTTTTTCCTGTGGTTGCAGTTACAAAGTTGATCGTGCTTTCACATTCTGTTAACAGTATTCACTGGCTGAGCTTTATCAGTTGGTTCGTAAAGGAATCTCTGCTTCGGTTCCAGAAAAGTCATCTGTAGTGTGTTTTTTTCCGTGCCCATGGCAGTCTTTTAAAGCTGGTAGTAATGGCGGCGAAGTTAATTTTTTATCCTCTTTAAAAGAATAAGGACGGGCTGGGGCGAGCTCCATTTACCACTCTTTCAGCTAACCGCCGAACTCGCGAACTGATTACACTGCAGAGCCACAGGCGCCTCGCTTTTCTCCATTCTCTGGGTTAGGGTGAAAAAAAAACTTTGCTGGTATTAGCTGGCCTGCTGGGAGTACCTCTTCTTCACTGATAAGCAAGATTTGTGTTTCATCTTTCGCAAGCTGTATAGATTTCTTTCAAAACAAGTTGTTCCAGAAAGGAAACGAACACTTGCATTCACCTGAATTAAAAGGCATGGGATTTGACCATAAGGATAAATTCTGTACAGTAAGACAGGAAGAAAGGCACCGCTGGGAATCGGACCCAGGATCTCCTGTTTACTAGACAGGCGCTTTAGCCAACTAAGCCACGGCGCCGGCAAAGTGCTGTCCTTTGACAGCCACTTGGACACGTCTCAACTGCTCTGAGACATCTGCGTTCGGTGTGCACCGAGCCTGCTCGCCTTGCAAGTTGCCTCATTTACATGCGATAGCTCCACCACTAAGAGAAAGGATGAGAAATGGCTTTTATCTGGCACTTTTCATGTCAGAGGATCTCAATCTGCTTTCCGTGTGCAAGAGGATGTCCAACTCATGTAGCTAAAGACGTAGACGACAGTGTTCCACTGAAATCTTGATCTCACAACCCTCGGCATGACTCCGCTGTGTTCTGCTTTAGACAAAGGGGGGAAAAGACTTCTTTCATCACACGTTTTGCACTGTTTGCAGTGCTCTTTCTTAAATGAAAACCAGGAATCGGCACCATATGAGGTGAGACTAGATAATATTGTAACAAGTAGCCTCGCCATTTCATGCGTGACGTGAGCAAAGTGTAATTCCTGTCTTTATAGTGTGCTTGTTAGAGACATAGCTGGCACCCAGAGCGCTTTAAATCCGGGAGTCAGCAGCCCAAGACAAGAGAGCTTCCTTCGTCTATGTTTTTTGCGTGAAGGGGGGAAACCATGCGTGTGCTGCAAACGATCTTAGTATCGAAGTGCCGTCCCAGATAACCGATCCGAACAATCTGCTTTACAGAGGAGCACTGCCGGAGCTTATCGTTGGCAAACTGAAGACCAGGCCGACCTGTTCTGTGACTCTTGAACACTGAATCTCAAGGTTGTGAATTCAAGCTCCACGCTGGCGGGAAATTCCATAGGTAATGATTACATTTTCTTGCATGCTAATCAAAAGAAATATTAAGAAACTTTCCCCGATACCAGTTTTTTACAAAAGTAAAGGCACACGGCACATGTGTGCCACATCACGTCCGAGTTTAGTGACAACTACCTCAGAGATTGTAAGCTGGGTAGTTTCAGATCAGATCCCTTTTTTTATCAAAGGTTCAAGTAAACCCGAATACTTTTGCAAGAGACATTTCAGAATCCCAGTCAAATCCAGTACGATTGCTGGATCCCTCGAATTCGACTGAACTATAGCACAGATCTGCAGTCCACCATTGGAATACTGTGGGTGTGTTGTATAAGCCATACCGCCCAAAATAGTTCTAAAACAGGAGATGCATCCTCGTTTAGGAATGTGATATAAAGTGAAATGGTCTGGGAAGAGTCCTACGTTTGAACAGTTCAAAATAGACGTAAAGGGGTATTTACCGACTCTTTCGAAATGTAAGAACAAGCTGTGTGGACCTTATTTTTATTTACCTCGTGTAATCGTTTTTCATAAAGTGTAATTGTATTATAGCATGTGCCCCTGATGATTTTCTTGATACGTTATATGTGCTCTTGTTTGTATTGTATGTAGTTTTGTTGTTCAAATAAAACATAAAAGACACAACTTTCCGGATGCGGCTGCTGTAAAAATAAAATGACATCAAGGGTGCTGTACGCAGAGGTCTGAAACCTGCTCCGCAGACAGATCACTTTTGTGTCAATGCAAATCGTAGTGTGCCCTCCGTTTTAATGTTGGCTGTGCTAGCGTGCTGCTTCTGTCTGTGAAACTTGAATGTTCTGCTTCTTCACACCGAATCGTTGGCGGGGGTTGAGCTTGTTAAATCTTTGCGCATAGCGCCCCTTTTGGAAGTACTTTGTCCAAGTTCAAAAGCGATCGTGGGATTTACTTCATGCATTCAAAAAGCATGCCTCGCACGACAGATTTAAATGGGGAATGGAGCCTGCTTCTTGCTGTTTTTCCTATGGTTGCAGTTACAAAGTTGATCGTGCTTTCACATTCTGTTAACAGTATTCACTGGCTGAGCTTTATCAGTTGGTTCGTAAAGGAATCTCTGCTTCGGTTCCAGAAAAGTCATCTGTAGTGTGTTTTTTTCCGTGCCCATGGCAGTCTTTTAAAGCTGGTAGTAATGGCGGCGAAGTTAATTTTTTATCCTCTTTAAAAGAATAAGGACGGGCTGGGGCGAGCTCCATTTACCACTCTTTCAGCTAACCGCCGAACTCGCGAACTGATTACACTGCAGAGCCACAGGCGCCTCGCTTTTCTCCATTCTCTGGGTTAGGGTGAAAAAAAAACTTTGCTGGTATTAGCTGGAGTGCTGGGAGTACCTCTTCTTCACTGATAAGCAAGATTTGTGTTTCATCTTTCGCAAGCTGTATAGATTTCTTTCAAAACAAGTTGTTCCAGAAAGGAAACGAACACTTGCATTCACCTGAATTAAAAGGCATGGGATTTGCCCGTAAGGATAAATTCTGTACAGTAAGACAGGAAGAAAGGCACCACTGGGAATCGGACCCAGGATCTCCTGTTTACTAGGCAGGCGCTTTAGCCAACTAAGCCACGGCGCTGGCGAAGTGCTGTCCTTTGACAGCCACTTGGACACGTCTCAACTGCTCTGAGACATCTGCGTTCGGTGTGCACCGAGCCTGCTCGCCTTGCAAGTTGCCTCATTTACATGCGATAGCTCCACCACTAAGAGAAAGGATGAGAAATGGCTTTTATCTGGCACTTTTCATGTCAGAGGATCTCAATCTGCTTTCCGTGTACAAGAGGATGTCCAACTCATGTAGCTAAAGACATAGACGACAGAGCTCCACTGAAGTCTTGATCTCACAACCCTCGGCATGACTCCGCTGTGTTCTGCTTTAGACAAAGGGGGGAAAAGACTTCTTTCATCACACGTTTTGCACTGTTTACGGTGTTTGCAGTGCTCTTTCTTAAATGAAAACCAGGAATCGGCACCATATGAGGTGAGACTAGATAATATTGGAACAAGTAGCCTCGCCATTTCATGCGTGACGTGAGCAAAGTGTAATTCCTGTCTTTATAGTGTGCTTGTTAGAGACTTAGCTGGCACCCAGAGCGCTTTAAATCTGGGAGTCAGCAGCCCAAGACAAGAGAGCTTCCTTCGTCTATGTTTTTTGCGTGAAGGGGGAAACCATGCGTGTGCTGCAAACGATCTTAGTATCGAAGTGCCGTCCCACATAACCGATCCGAACAATCTGCTTTACAGAGGAGCACTGCCGGAGCTTATCGTTGGCAAACTGAAGACTAGGCCGACCTCTTCTGTGACTCTTGAACACTGAGTCTCAAGGTTGTGAATTCAAGCTCCACGCTGGCGGGAAATTCCATAGGTTATGATCAAATTTTCTTGCATGCTAATCAAAAGAAATATTAAGAAACTTTTCCCAAAACAAGTTTCACAGTGACTTTGTAGGTGACATTTTCCTGATGAGAATAAGGTTTCGTATGCGATCAATAACAGCACCAGAATAAAATACCGGAAAGAAATGACCTGTCACTAAGAGAATTCATTAAATGACGCCGAGACATAATCAGAAAATCGACATCAAGAAAATGTTAATCACTTTACATATTCTTTAGCATTTTTATATATACACATTCTTATAGACGTTCAAGGTTGTCTAGTCGCTGTACTCTTCGTAGATAATCTAAACGAAATTACAGTACAGTACAGGACACGCAGTGAGGAGCTCACACAACGAATACTCTTGAACACAAAAAAGTAAAGGCACACGGCACATCACGTCTGAGTTTAGTGACAACTACCTCAGAGATTGTAAGCTGGGTAGTTTCAGATCACTTTTTTATTAAAGGTTCAAGCAAACCTGAATAACTTTGCAAGAGACATTTCAGAATCCTAGTCAAATCCAGTATGATTGCTGTATTGATTGTACTGATTGCGGATGCTGTAAAAATAAAATGACATCAAGGGTACTGTACGCAGAGGTCTGAAGCGTGCTCCACAGAAGAACCTTATCCAGAGGTGTTAAAGTCGAGATCTCGCCATGAGAGGGGAAGTGTTGCGCCCCTGAAGAGGGAAATGATTAAATAATCAGTCACTCAACTTGTTTCCTCATCAGTGGCTTTTAGTGTGATTCTATATAGGATAAACAATTTACAGTAATACAATATAACAAAGAATATAAGCTGAAAGTTACAAAAATGCTTCTTAATATTTTTCTAACTATACATTAAGAAAATATTCTGCATTATGTCTTATTCAGTCTTCTCCTTAGTATATTCTACATTTCAGTAAAACACAATCTAAATCGACAATATCACGAGACCACATTAGTATTTCTTTAAAAACATAATGTTCACTAGCAATATAAAAATGTGGAGCACTTTGGTTATTATAAAAAAACACCAATAAATATAGAAAACCAGGAACAGTTTCTGTTCCTAAGGCTAAATAATCTAAGGCTATTACCGAACATGAACTAAATTGCTAATTTCAAATTTCATTTCATTTAACATTCAAATTTCATTTCATTTAAAATTAAATTCAAATTTCATTTAACATACCAAATACATGGCCTTTATGCTAACTATGAGGATTGGCGCTACCAACTTTGTTCTAATAACTCGATATAATTTAACAAATACACTCAAATCTGACCAGAAAATACTTTTGACATAATAACAAATCATTGACAACTTTTCTCCAAATCACAATCGTGTTTTATACACTTTTTACCTGAAGTGGGAAATGATTTATAGTTACTCAACTCTTTCTTTCCTCATCAGTAGCTTTGATTAGTTTGAATGAGGAACGGGAGCTCCCTCTCACTGTGTTTCACAGACATAAGTAGTAAATTATCGATTAAAACTGTAGACTCTACGGGTAGATAACAGATAAAAAGATTGAACAAAATAACATCCCAGTGAAAACTATACGAAATGACAGCGTCCATTTTACTTTTACATGTATCTATTTTAACGGCTGTGTAACTTTTAATAAACACAGTATCACGTATTCCATTCAGTTTTTTTCAACAAGCAATGTTTGTTACTTCCAATCAGATTGCAATCCAATTTTTTTTTTGCTTATCGTACTTTTGAGCACACGTTCTGTGCTATTGTGTGCTGTATTATTCTTTTTTGCCTCACCAGGGTTATGAGGTGGAAGGCAGAAGGTTATTCTTTACATTTATACTCCAGTTCTTTCTTCTATCACCCATCCAGGCTTATACTTCTGTCCTCTCCACACCTCACATTCTTCTCCGTCATCGCCACCTCTCGCAGCCCATCACTACCTGTTTTTTACCCTTTTTGCTTGTCGCACAACCCTTCTTTTAACTTTTTTTAAAAGTTGTTTGTCTTCTTTTCTTGACTTAGCATTGCTAAACAACATTTGTATTAATTCCCTCCCCATATTCTCATAACTTAACAACAATACTATCGCCATTCATTTAGCAGCAGCTGCAACTCACAACTGGCAACCCACTGAAGCACAGCAGGTGTGAGCCTGGTCAGTACCTGGATGGGAGACCTCCTGGGAAGGTTGCTGCTGGAAGAGGTGTTAGTGGGGCCTGCAGGGGGCGCTCACCCTGCGGTCCATGTGGGTCCTAGTACCCCATTATAGTGACGGGGACATTACACTTTAAACAGGCGCCGTCCTTCAGATGAGATGTAAAACCGAGGTCCTGAATCTCTGTGGTCATTAAAAATCCCAGGGTGTTTCTTGAAAAAGAGTAGGGGTGTAACCCTGGTGTCCTGGCCAAATTTCCCATTAGCCCTTACCAATCATGGCCTCCTAATAATCCCCATCTCTGCACTGGCTTCATTACTCTGCTCTCCTCCCCACTGAGAGCTGATGTGTGGTGAGCGTTCTGGCGCACTATGGCTGCTGTTGCATCATCCAGGTGGGGCTGCACATTGGTGGCGGTGGAGGAGAGTCCTCATTACCTGTAAAGCGCTTTGAGTGGAGTGTCCAGAAAAGCACTATAAAAGTGTAAGCAATTAATATTATTAGGTTTTATTTCAATCTTAATACATAACTTTTGTTTCCATGTTCCCTTTACCTTTAGCCCTTATAATACTCCTCCTTAAGTGGTCTAGAACCGACCCTGTTTTATCTGGACTAGATAGCATCTCCAGATCTATCAGTGCTGCCAGCGGAGCTGCCATCACACTTACAAGTACCCTTGAGGTCAGTGAATATGAGTCTGGTGTTAGCATACAGGGCCAACTCCTCGCTTAACACTCAGCTCAGCAGTCACTGGTGATTAAACTGCTAGCACAACTGGTCTATACTCATATTATTAATAATATTATTAACCTTAGCTTCCTTAGCAGGACACAGTCTTGTGTGGATTCAGTTTTATTGAGCTCAATAAGTCCAACAATGCGCGCTGGGTCTGCCCCACAGAACAGACAAACTGCAAGGGTTTCCCAGCTCTTATATATACAGTCAGAAGAAAGTTTGTTTCACAATCTGAGTGCTTGTCCTGTTCTTTGATATATAATTACTTCTTGTCCTACTCTGTCTTGCTCTAGGTTCTGCCCTTTGATATGCAGCAGACATTGGTCTGGTTTGTCCTGTCTGTGGGTGTTGTTCCTGTCTGTTATTATGTAACGTTAAGTCACTGGGGCTGATAAAGCAAATCAGCTTTATGGCATCTTAGTTTAACTTTTGTTTGAGGCTAAATTAACAGACCCCATCAACACCTTTCACAATGTGCTTAAGTTGAAAGGGTCAGTAACTTTAAATTCCTTAGCGTCCATATCACCGAGGCCCTCACATGGTCTCTCAACACCACCTGTCTGATCAAGAAAGCGCAACAGCGCCTGTACTTCCTAAGACGGTTGAAGAAGGCTAAGATATATCCCCAGATCCTCACTAACTTTTACAGATGCACTACAGAAAGCACACTGACAGGCTGCATCACAGTGTGGTATGGCAGCTGCAGTGCTTCTGACTGCAAAGCCCTACAGTGGGTGGTGAAAACTGCCCAGTCTATCACTGGGGTTGCCCTCCCATCTATACAGGACATTAATGACAGACGGTGCTTGAGGAAAGCTCTAGGCATCATCAAAGACCCCAAACACCTCAGCTACAGACTTTATGATCTGCTACCATCTGGAAAACCGTACCGGAGCATTCGGGCCTGGACTACCAGACTCAGACAGTTTTTACCCCCGCACTATCAAACTATTAAACTCCCAGCCTCTCTCACTCTCACCTATGATCTGAAACTCACAGCGCCTTCTTTCTTTCTTACCAAAAACCCAAAAACACATTGAAAATCTACCTCTACCATACATGTCAATGTATGGTAGAGGTAGATCGCCATAATTTCATTCCCTTTATTTCATTCTGCTGTTGCATGTTTTTGCACATAACCTGTTATCTTTTTGCTGTTTTGAACATTGCCTGTTGTTGGTGGTTTTTTTGACAGTCAGTGATATTTATTGTGCAATTTATCAAGCAATTGAACACCAGTGAATTTGAAATTAACACAGGTGTACCTTGTTAATGTATTAAGTGTGATCTCTCAAGATAATTGACCCAAATTAGGTTGTTTAAACAAAGGGAGTGAATACTTATCAATTAAGTAATTTTCAATTATAAATACTTAATTTAATTTTAACATTACAGAGAATTGCTTCTACAAGAGTGGAAAAAATCCCATTCAAATATGATTTAATTTGACTTTGCAACACAGCAGAATGAGAAATAAACAATGGGATGTGAATACTTTCTGAAGGCACTGTATATATTGCTTGTCCTGTAGTGTTTAAAAAAAATAGCTGCAGTGAAAAAAAACATTAAAATATGGAATTATTACTAATGGTGCCAAAATAGATTTTCTTATTAAAAGAGATTCATACAATATCTTATTCTTTATTTTTTACCCTTTATTGCATAAATATTTCTTGTATTTGATATATATCCTCCCTGGGGATAAATACACTTTAGATTGTGCAACAAAGACTTTGAGCTCTTTCTGTAGAATTTAATCAGATGTGTGACTTTTTTTTCCCTTAAGAGTGTTCTTTGCTTAACATGGTAAGTTAAAAGCTGTTAAACAATTACAAGCCTATCCAATGAGACAGTCTTAATTGTAAATTAAACATGACTATAATTAACATTCCAAGGGTATAAGGAATTCAATTCAATTTAGAAATTAATTAAATGTAGACTTAATTCATTTTAAAATTGAATTAAACTAAAAACATTTTACTATACACAAATTAAACTCTGTGACAAGAGCTATTTCTATTTCAGTCAACTGTAAATAAGAGTATAGTCAAAATTTAATGGACCAGACAAACTCAAAAGTGGGTGACTATGACTAATAGATATTTTGGGAACAAGTAAAGGTTTGCTGAAAAGAGAAGAAAATAAATGTTTCGACAGTGGAGCCTTCTTCGGATGTCACATGCTGATAATTCTACCTACTTGCACTAAAAGACATTTTAGTTGACTTGACTGGTGACTGACCTGGTGACTAGATTGGTGTTTTTAAGTCACCTGACTGGAAAAAAACTATTCCCACACTAACTGCAGCTGAATGATCTCTCTCCTGGGTGAATACGCTGGTGGGTTATTAAGTTACCTAACTGACTAAAACTCTTCCCACACTGACTGCAGCTGAATGGTCTCTCTCCTGTGTGAAAGCACTGGTGGGTTTTTAAGACATCTGACCGACTAAAACTCTTCCCACACTGACTGCAGCTGAACGGCCTCTCTCCTGTGTGAAGGCGCTGGTGGGCTATTAAGCTACTTGACTGACTAAAACTCTTCCCACACTGACTGCAGCTGAACGGCCTCTCTCCTGTGTGAATGCGCTGGTGGGTTATTAAGGTACTTGACCGAATAAAACTCTTCCCACACTGACTGCAGCTGAATGGTCTCTCTCCTGTGTGAATGCGCTGGTGCGTTTTTAAGTCATCTGACCGACTAAAACTCTTCCTACACTGACTGCAGCTGAACGGCCTCTCTCTTGTGTGAATACGCTGGTGGGTTATTAAGTTACCTAACTGACTAAAACTCTTCCCACACTGACTGCAGCTGAATGGTCTCTCTCCTGTGTGAAAGCGCTGGTGGGTTTTTAAGACATCTGACCGACTAAAACTCTTCCCACACTGACTGCAGCTGAACGGTCTCTCTCCTGTATGAATGCGCTGGTGGGTTTTTAAGACATCTGACCGACTAAAACTCTTCCCACACTGACTGCAGCTGAACGGTCTCTCTCCTGTATGAATGCGCTGGTGGGTTTTTAAGTCACCTGACCGACTAAAACTCTTCCCACACTGACTGCAGCTGAACGGCCTCTCTCCTGTGTGAAAGCGCTGGTGGGTTTTTAAGACATCTGACCGACTAAAACTCTTCCCACACTGACTGCAGCTGAACGGTCTCTCCCCTGTGTGAATGCGCTGGTGTGATTGTAAGTGATTTATTTTACTAAAACTCTTCCCACACTGACTGCAGCTGAACGGCCTCTCTCCTGTGTGAAGGTGCCGGTAGGGTTTTGAAATGCTAGACTGACAGAAACGCTCCTCCTCCCTGTGCCATAATAGCAGTTTGTGCACTCCATCGGAGCAAGGCCTTGAGTGATTCTTCCTCATCCTCTGATCATGCTGGGGTCTCTTATTCTGCAAATGCTCCATGGAATGGTCTTGCTCTGTGTGATGAAAGTGAGATTTGTTTTCTTCATTATGTCCCTCAGTGTTCTGCTCAGCAGTGTGAATCATCTGGGGCTCCTTCTCCAGCTCTCTGAAACTAAAACCGCCCAGTTCATTCAGTTGTTCCTCTCTTTGCCCAAGAACAGACACACTCTCCAGTTCATTAAAACTTTCAGCAATTTTCTCAGTAACCAGGTTATTAAACCTGTGTGTAAAGTCATCAGATGCTAAGGGATTACATGATTGTTTGAGACTGTGCAATGACAGTCTCTCCACTTGAACAGAACAAGGCCTAATTATCAAGCCCTGTAGGAGCTGCTGTTGCTCCTCCCTGTACTGACTCTCCTCTCGGTGCTGTATCTCAACAATGTTCTCTTCACCAGGTACATCAGTCTGCTGCTCTGCACAGTCAATCAACTGGGGCTCCATGTCCTGCTCTGTAAGATTAAAGACATCCAGTTCTTCACTGTGCTCTTGTACAGAGACACAGCCCAGTTCATTACAGCCTTGTGTAATATTGTTCGAGTCCAGATTATTCATCTTCTTTGTAAAATCATCACATACTAAGAGCCCAGGTGTCTCACTCTCAGACTCCATCTTCATCATGGGCACAGAGTCCAGAACCTCAACAATCTGTCTGCTCTCTGTGTGCTGCTCACTGAGAGTCTTTTTCCCTTCTGGAGCAGTGAGCTCTGTCTCTTGCATCAGACTGGAGCCCCACTCCTCCTCACTGTGTTTTTGTTCAAGAGGAGCCCTTTCCCCAGCCTCAGAGAGAGCACTGGCCTCTGCACCTGTAAACAGAACAAGACAAAATCTTTATAATAATAATAAAAAACTTTATTTTATATAGCACCTTTAAAAGTGGCTTCTCAAAGCATTTTACAGAATGCCAACAACAAAAAATACACAAAATAAGCATGATGAGAACACACAGTTAGAGGAGACAGTAGATGGTGGTACTAAATACAGTAGGAGCAGAGGGGTAAAGAATAGTTCAATGAAGGGTCTTCTAAAGAAGAAGGTTTTGAATCTGGATTTGAAGGAGTTTAGAGAATGTGACTCTCTGATATCCTTGGGGAGAGAGTTCCAGAGCTTGGGGGCACAACAGGAGAAGGCCATGTCACCCATTGATTGTAGACGGACTTGGGGACAGATAGGAGAACACAATTAGAAGAGTGAAGGTTGTGAGGTGGGGAGTAGGATGATAACCCAGACAGGTACTGAGGTGCCAAGCCATGGAGAGCCTTATAGGTGAGCAGGAGGATTGTTAAGTCGACATGCAACTTGACAGGAAGCCAGTGCAAGGACTCCAGGATAGGAGTAATGTGACTAGACCTAGTCAGGATTCTGGCTACTGAATTTTGGACATACTGAAGTTTGTTCAATGTGGATTTAGAGTCCCCAGAGAGTAGAGCGTTACAGTAGTCTATTCAAGATTAGACAACTCTTTTCAGCCACAGTTAGTGATAACACAGGGCGTAGTGGAGCAATATTTTTGAAGTGAATGAAAGATGTTTTGACAACATGCTGCACATATGGGTCAAACGTCAAATATCATCCCCAAGTTTTTCAATTTACACTGAAGCTCAAGTACAAGACCATCTACAGATAGGGTTACACATTGGTTTTACAAAGTTGATGGGTGGTGCCAATAAGCATGACTTCAGTCTTGTCACAGTTAAGATGAAGGACATTTTGAGTCATCCAAGATTTTATATGGGAGATGCAACTAAAAAGAATAGAGACAGACACATCAGCGTTAGGTTTGGTATGGATGTATATTTGAGTATCATCAGCATAGTAGTGATAGCTGAGGCCATGTGATCTAAAAAGCTTTAAACTACACACACGCGTACAAGTACACTCACAATCAATTTGGGTTGTTTAAACATAGCGGAATAAGTGGGTATAAGGGGGTGTTCTGATTTAGCTTTGTCAGAAACCTAACTACTATGTAAAAAGTAAGTCTACTGTAATAATATCACAATCACATTACATTTACATTAACAGTGCACTGAGAGAAAGGGATCAATACAGACTGACTGGACCCCACAGAACATTAACACTGCAATCAGAGAAAGGGGTTAATACAGACACACTGACTAACTGGATACTACAGAGCATTAACACTATACTGAGAGAGAGGGATCAATACAGACTGACTGGACACCACAGAACATTAACACTGCAATCAGAGAAAGGGGTTAATACAGACACACTGACTAACTGGACACTACAGAGCATTAACACTATACTGAGAGAGAGGGGTTAATACAGACACTGACTGGACACTTCAGCACATTAACAATGCACTGAGAGAGAGAGGTGGGTTAACAGACAAGCTGACTGCACACTACAGTACATTAACACTACACTGAGACAGAGGGGTAAATACAGACACTGATTGGACATAACAGCACATTAACACTGCACTGAGAGAGAGGGCACATGAACACTGCACTAAGAGAGAGGGGTGAACACAGACAGACTGACTGGACACTACCGTGCATTAACACTATACTGAAAGAGAGGGGTTAATACAGACACTGACTGTACACTACAGCACATACACAATGCATTGAGAGAGAGAGGTGGTTAACAGACAAACTGCTTGCAAACTACAGTACATTAACACTACACTAAGACAGAGGGGTAAATACAGACAGTGATTGGGCATAACATTACATTAAAACTGCACTGAAAGAGAGGTGTTAATAGAGACATGCTGACTGAACACTACAGTACATTAACACAGTACTGAGAGAGGGGTTAATACAGACACACTGACTGGACACTCCGGTATATTAACACTGCACTGAGAGAGAGAGGGGTTGATTCACACACACTTACTGCACAGTACAGTATATAAACAATGCACTTAGAGTACGCTGTTCAAACGTTCCGAGGTCAAATTCTTCCAGCACGGGGGTACCTTTAAAGCGGAGACGACGGCACCGAATTTTTTTGGCGCGCCTTCTCTTTAAAGCCCTGGCCAAATATGAAGACAGTACGTACAGTTATAATTCAAACGGAATTAAAAACTACACATCCCAGTAACTATGGTGGTACTTGTGATCATTGCGTTTAACCAACGAAACAGGGCGAAAAATCAGTCACATGACTTTGGGGCAGAGTTTCGAAAGCTTAACCTATCAGCAACAAAGCGAAATTTACACGATAGGCTACCTCAAACTGTCAGTTACACGACTGTGTATGTCGCTTAAGCCACTCCTATTTGGCATTTTAGTTATGGAGGCGAGAAGACGCCCCCCCCCCCCCCCCCCTCTGGGTGCCTGATTTGCCGCCATCTTTAACCGCTTCGTGTCCAAATCGCAGTAGCTACGCGTACGAAATAAAGTTCATCCCAGCTACAAAACATATGTATTTTTGTGGTAAGAGGGAGCAAAACATCAGTATTTACTGCTATTAATTAGTGTACGATTTATAGTTGAAATCTGAGCCTAAATATAAAGTTAAAATCTCGACAAAGCAATGTAGGAAATACAGAGAAAATAAATCCTTTCTGACATCTAAAATCAGTTTCGATCAAGGTCTCTAAAACGAACAAGAAAAAGAGGATTTTCGGAGGGCAATTACGCTGTATTTATATAGCATAAGTGATTTATGAGCAATCTAATTTCTTGTTCGTTTAAAACAGTGAAATGTCAGCTGCAAAAGATCGCACCAGAAACAGCACTCTCTCTGCCCGTCATAGACGTTCAGGAAAGGCTGAATGAAGTCATGTCAAGTACAATAATTCGGTGATCAATAATAACAGTTGTAGGACAAGAAACAAAAGATAGTGAAAACTTAAGATTTTTAAGGCTAAAACTCAAATTAATTCTACAAATTAAGGACGTTAAAGTGCTAGAGGTGTAAAAAATACAAAAATGCACATGAGCAAAAAGTTTTAGAAATGGAGCAAACAGAATAAAAGCCATGCCTATAGTGCAGAAGAGGGATGCAGGAACACTTGCTTAGATATACAAAAAAAATCACAAAAAGGTGTATGTTACAAAAGAACATGCAAACATGTACATCAATTTCCCTTCGCGATCAATAGTCTTATCTATAAACATGAAACAGAGTGAGGAATCAGAAATTAGCATGCATAAAAAACAGCAATTCTGTCAGTGAACCCTAAATGAATTAATAGCAACTATGGTTTCATGGAGGGCTTCTCAGATAGTTGGGCATTTAGGTAAACAGCCAGGTGAAAGGACTTGTAAACATATTTTGTTAAAGCAAGTCAGTTTTTTCAGCAACACATAAAATACATTTTTCCAAGAAAGTTTAGCCTTTGTCACTAATGAAACCACTAAATAAAGATATAAATATAGAAATCATAAGATTTTTTTAATTCAATGTTGGTAGCAGGATGAACTGTGCTAAGTGTATATTTTGTTGCAGAGTTGCTGCAGGATGTTAACAGTGAAAAAGGTATTTAGAAATGAGTTATTTCAAGATGAAAATTTTCAGAATAATTGCAAATCTAGCAGGATAGAGAAAGCACAGAAAACTGGCAGTTAGATTGATCAGATTAGTATGAAAAGTCATTTAGCAAAGGGAATGAGAAGAGTGACAAACTAGTATACTTTAGATCTTTTTTTCTGAACCAGGGAAAATCTGATCATGTTTCCCTATAACAATAATAATAAACTTTATTTGATATATCACCATTAAAGGTGGCAACTCAAAGCAATACAATAGATGTAAAAACAGATAAAAGGACCACAGATTACAAAGTAAATGCATATAAGAAAGACAAGCAGTTAGAGGTGCTACCAAAATTAGAAAATGAAGCAGATACAGACACTAAGTCTTCTGAAAAGAAAGGTTCTGAGGTTAGATTTAAATGCACTCAGGGTACGTGACTGATATCACTGGGAATACAAATTGAGAGCTCTGGGGTGCAGCTAGAGAAGACCCTGTCACCCACAGAATGTAGATGTTCTTGAGGACAGCTAGAAGACCAGAGTCAGACGGACAAAGGTGGGGGAGTAGACAGATAATAAGCCATATACTGTAGGTACTGAATGAGGATGAGGAATTTGAAGTTGACTCGAAACCTGATAGGTAACCAGTGCAAGGACTTGAAAACAGGTGTAATGCATCCCTGATAGGATTCTCGCTGTCATATTCTGAACATATTGAAGATTGCTCAGTGTGGATTTAATTTCCCCAGTGAACAGGATGTGCATTTATTAATTCTAGAAAAAAAAAGCCTTTCTTAATTTCTCTAGTTCTTAGTTTCTCTAGTTCCCTTTAAAATAAATTATTATCCCACAATGCAGAGTATTAAATGGCCAGTATTTACACATGATATTTGTGATTTAAAGAAATTAACACAAGCAGCTTTTGGGGATTTAAGTGTTGGCTGAGTTATTGCAGGATAAAAGACTAGAGATGTTGGTAAGAAGAAGATAATTTTGGGAAAGCTAAGGAATACACTGATAACAAGAACACTTTCTAATGGGGTTAGGCATACTTTTGATGAAGATGATGAAGTTAACAGACTGTATGTTTAGATAGATACTGAAATGAGGATTGTATTTTAGATTTTGTGCAGTTACTAGCATTGAACTGTGTGTTGGATGCACATGAATTGAAGGAATGGGCAAACATAGCTGATGCGGATCCACAGAGCCAGCATATTAAGATGTTTATAATTAGAGGCAATTTGTTTAAATAACTAGGTATGGATACTGATGTGCAAGAGAGGTGGAAAGGCCAGCACTATAAAATATTTTATTCTCAGTGAGATGCTGCCATTTCATAGTGGGTTTCTAACACTGTGTATAGTTCCATCTATTTCTAATCTCTTTATCCAGTACAGAGGATTTGGAGCCTATTCCAGTAAGCAATGGACACAAGGCAGAATACACCTGGACATAGCGCCAGTCCATCACAGGACAGACACAAACACACACACACCAGGGCCAGTTTTCCCATAAACCAATTAACTGACCAGTATGTTTTGGAGTGCGAGAGGGAGTCATATCACACATATGGAGAAAAACCATGTAACCCAGAGAGAACATGCAAACCCCACACACACAGGATGGCAGGAATTGAATCTAGGACCCCAGTGCTCCAAGATAGCAATGCTAACCACTTTGCCACCATTATAAATGGATGGATATCTTAGTTATCTTTCTAGTTCACAGGTTTGCATGCATAATTTAATTTTGAAAGCCACTGAGACATCAGGTACTACTGTTGTATTTATGAAAAAGAAACAAAACAAAAAGCAAACTAACAACTGTGCCATCCTACTCTTTAGTTAATACAATTTATTTATAAACAGTTAACATTGTTAGCAAAATATTTTGAATTATATTTAAACCTATTTCTTCTTTAGTTTTGTATTTAACTTATTATATGATAGTCAGATTTAATGTATATTTGAACAATGAAAATATATTTTTACAAGATGCGGGGGAAAGTGCAACAACTTATTACAGTGCTAAATTTAATATTGATTGGTAATAGTTTATGCTAACACCTAACTTTCTTAATTAGGCGTAATTAAAACAGTGAACTAAGTGTAACATACCATTCAGAAATACAATCGAGAATAGTTTTGTGGTGTTTATATGGATGAAACGTTTCTAAACTGTATAACGTAACAAAATTAAAGACGATTAAATTCTGTAATCTTTTCACTTGTAATGTCATTAGACAGAACAAGAAGTTTCTGCTTTGTCTAAGGATGGTATCAAAAAGTAGTCTAAGTGGTGAGAAAATTGTGCTTAATGATAATTAAGTGACTTAAAAGTAAAAAGAGATGCTTCATATTGCTTGATTAATTTTAAAAACTAAGTTATAAATGCAGACGCGATCGCTGCCATAAGCGCTCCAGGCAGCAGAATGTTCGTTCTGTACTGCTGAGCTCCGCACCTCCTCCCTCTCTCGGTGCCGCGCCCCTCTCTGACGGCGCGCAGTGGGCGGTACGCTATTTTCAGAGCCTCTGATTGGGGAAAAAAGACCTGCTGATCAGTTTCACACACCAGGAAGAGAAAAGAATGGGATTTTTTCTCTTCGAAACGTGTGTTGTCTTTATGAAATTCGTGTATTTTAAACGTTTAATTAAGAAGTAAAAACCTTACAGCGTACACAAAGATTCTGAGCTGATCACGAGGAAGAAAAATCACCCATTTTTCGCGCATAAAAAGTGGTTTTTAACTCTCGAAACCTATTTTTATAGGTTTTAAAGTCGTGCCATGTCTAAGTTAAGCAGGAACACATCATTATATCTCATTTTTTATTTCTTTTTAAAAAAAAATTAAAAATCGTTTGCCCAGCCTACTTAGAGAGGTTAATACAGACACACTGGATTAATATTCCAGAGGAGTTAATACAGACACAGACCGTGGAGGACGGTAATACTTAAACCAATTGAAATAATTTTTATGTACACAATCATTAGTATACATATAAAATCTAGACCAATACAACGTAAATACAATATTTATAAATGTTGTTTCATAATGACGTTGGATTACAAATTGATTCAGTGGAACAATTGTTGAATGCGAACGAGGTGTTTTCAGCACCGTAACCGGACAAAACAGTTCAGTTTCCAGTAAAGAATCCCGTTGCTACATCACACAAGTCTTTCCCACTTCACTCTGCATCTCTGCACTATATTCTCACCAGTGAGGAAAGTTTTTTGATGACAGTTTCATAGTTTGTTAGATAACGAGAATGTTTACTCTTACGAGATGTTTTCTTAAAAATAAAGTTTGTTATTTAAAAAATCTCACCAGTGAGGAAGTTATAGACACTGGTTTTAAACACACATACTGACTTCATACAAGTCACCTCACTGACCTGAGAGCTGCAGTTCCGTATCCATTTCTTCTTTTATTTCTGCAGAGACTTCACAGGGAAGCGTGTGTCCAACACTGTTTGTCGGTTCCTGATCTCCTCCTGCTCCCGACTCCTTCTCCCTCAGCTGCAATCTCCACTTCAGGCTCTCGTTTTCCTTCTTCAGTTGCGCCATTTCACTCCCGACACTGTCCTCCACACACTGTGTGATTTTAAACACGGCCCGTCTCACCAGGATCTGGGAGACGCTGCGGAGTTTGTCTTGAAACTCGTCCTCCGAATCACACATCCTGTTTCCAAAAACTTCTGACACTTCATACACGATCGATTTGAGCAAAACGTGCATGAAAGAGTCAAGCTGGGTTAGCAGATTTAACAAGCACTCCGCCATCCTTCTTCAGAGTCGGTCAGAAACAAAGGCTGACTTCCGGAGTTTAAACAGAACAACTTATTTTTTATTCTTCACAGATCCTGTTGTCAGGGCTGTGCTCTGTTCAAGCATAAACACAGTCGACAAGACGTTACGTATTCAGAACCTGAAGTTATTTTAAAGAAAAACAACAACTTTCTTTAAAGAAAATTATTCAGTCATCCACACGTGGGTGAAATACATGCAGAGTCGCGCAGTATAATGACGTCATTCGTTAGCGCGGCCACAGCTTCAAAACAATAGAGAAGCGGAGCTGAGAAAGATGAGTTTCTTCAGCCGGATATAAACTTCTCTGCACCTCCTAGCGCGACCTAGTCAAGAGGAGTGAATCACCTGCGACCTTAGCCGTTCGTAACGGAACAGATTTATTTGTTTGCCCTTCCACAACCCTCCTCCCCAACGAAAAAATCTCAAGTGGATTTTTTCAAGTGGATTTTGATCTCCCTATGCAGGTTTTTGGTTAGAGAAAAACAATGCTGTCGTTTCTTGCCAACTGGCAGTATTTCTTCTGCACTGATAAGCAAGATTTCTATTTCATATTTCATAAATTGTTTGAATTTGTCCATATTCCATAATTGTTTTTTATGTTTGATTATCAGACAAAATATGACAACCCCTCTATTGAGCATATACTTTATTTTCCTGATGTACTGTAGCAGCCCTGACACTGAGAAACGAAGAGAAAATGACTTTTATCTAGCATTTTTCATGTTCAATGCGTTTGACATATCCCAACAGCGACAGAGTTCTTTTGCGACACTGTTTCTACTTCTATCTTCTTTCTGTACGCTTTGATAAAAAAACGAGAAATCGTGCAAGGGGAAAAATGTATTTTTTCATAGAGAAAACGTGCACCAGGAACTGTGGTGTTGAGAAGAAATGATTTAACACGATACGTGACCTTATTTAACGGAGCAAATGCTCACCCAGCAAGGTCTGGAGAACTTGGAGAGTCTGGTGGATGTGATAATTTCACGGTATTGTGGAAGAAAACAGTCTTTCTTTGAATTCTCAATCAATCGGAATTTCAGTGCGAAATATAAACCCTTTGTCTGATTTAAATATATTATATTTTAAAACTCATAATAAATCAGAAAACACACGTTTCTCACTTTGAAATTTTAGACGGGGCGGTGTATTACTAGTAGCGGCGCTGAGCACACTATGGGGGAATTCAGGTTATGTGATATACTAGAGTTTTAATAAATAACGCATCTGATTTCGGATCTTAAGATTGTAGGTTCGACTTCTAGCTGGTTCGTGTAAATTTTAATCAGGCTCTTCAGTAATAGATTATGTAATGAACCGCACCTGAAAGCGAACGTTGGGTCTGTTTCCTTTGTTTTCCAGCATGAAATAACAAATCGTTACAAAAGGCACCAGCTAATGTCTAATAGCGGTTTTTTTTTCAAATTACATTTTCAGGTTTAAGACACTGTTCAATAAAACACAAGTGTCCTTAAAATCTTCAACTTTCAGGTTTGTTTTACTCTGTAATAAAGGAGATCTGAAACTGAGATCTGATGTAGCTGTCTCTAAAGACGGAGGTGATGATTCGCAGATGTGAACCGTGCCTTTTCTCCTGTATTCAAGGGTATTCGCTGCGTGAGCTACTAAATGCGTGATCTGTATTACCCTATTTTGTTCAGATAATCTATGTGGTGTACAGATAGAACTCAACTGCATGGTGTGAATTCCGTGTTAAGCATAAGCAGAACCTGAAAAACCTCGACGTAGCCTTTTGATGTGAAGTCAGACGCGCTTCCGTTGAGCCACGAGGTCACGCCAAAGAGTTACTTTTAAGCCCCCATCAGCGTCGCGATTTTTTTTTCCTCCTGTGAGGAGCGCCGCTCTTCCAAACAGAGTCTCTTCTTCCCAGACCACATTTTATTCTTGCTGCGCAGCTCTTGAGCAGGTGTTGTTCTCGACAACAGATCCAGGAACACTGATTGTTTTTTTTTCATTAAGGACCCCATGGTGCAACGGTAGCACGTCTGACTCTAAATCCGGAAATTGAGTGTTTTAAGTACATGGGAGTCAACTGATACTGAACAGGTTCTGCTGCTGAACCTGCAGCCTTCGCCATAAGGTCCAGTTCCCCAGCCTTCTGACCTTATATGTCCATCCCTTCTTGTCAAAACTCGTATTTTCACAGGGTACCCTTCAGAAATCGCAGTATAGAATGAAAAACTCCAATAAATCTCGGCCGCTGTTGGTGATTTTCCTTTAAAAACAAATGAATCTCCGAAACGTTTATGGAGTGTATCACTTGCACTGAGACCGAGACGTGTTAAGCTGTACATGAGTCTTTGTGGCTCGGGTGTTAACCAAAAGGGTGGTGTTTTGAGCCCTCCCAGGGACGCTGAGCCTTTTAATGAACACACCCTCCTCACTTCATTTCTCCACGGGCGGTCTTGTACCGCAATCAAATACAGAGCCTGTACGGGGCAGTAAGCTTGCAAATATAGCTCGCTGTGTATATAATGAAGAAGCAGAGGTTAGTTTCTCATGTGCATGTTGCAGAGCCTTACGAAACTCGTACCAACAGCTGGGGTTTGATCCCTGCACGGGCTATTAGTTAAAAGGCCATTGTAAATGAAGTGTAACAGATTTTCCAGCTGGCTTTTATGTTTCACACTAAATTGCGATCTTGAAACTAAAATAATAAGAAATATGGAACACAACCGTTGTTCCCCAAGAAGGAAAGCTGTTTTACACTGATGTCACTCCTTTTAATAAAATCCAGATTGTGAAGACAACTCTGCCTTATCAAAAGAAAATGTTACACAAAAGTTGGAAAGCACACTCTCAATCCATCTGTATATTTGATTTCCGCCATCCATTCAAGGGTGCTTGGTGCTTCGCAAACAAATCATTTCAGGGAAGAAACTTAGTTTAGTGAACTACTGTTGTATTTTCACTGATTGAATTTGATCTTTGTACTCTCTTTGAATTCTCAGATATAATATTTCAGAATTACAGTTCAAATTTGTTGGAAAACTTCACAGGCATTATTAGGTTAGCACTGTACAATTGTATTTTAACATCTTGGTATATTTACCTTCATTTTAATATAGAAGTAACCATAAATGTTATTTTGTACTTTTGTCGCACTTTTTAAAACATTTTAGCGGAGGATGCACGGCGACAATTGTATGATATTATTCCTTGATATCAATGATCAGTTGAAGGATTTGAAGAAACTATCAAAGAAACAGCAGCAATAGCAGATGATTTTGTTTTTTGAATCCATCTTTACACCTCAATAATCCATTTGTCCTTGAAAAAAAGAAAAGACAGGCATGTTTTGAGTTTTGAGAGGAATGATCCTCTTCTCGATCGAAAAGAAACGTATAAATTTGATTGCTTCAGTAGAATTTTGGATTTTCTTTCGAAGATCTCACAAAGTATTGCCAGGATCTATATTTAGCGTTCGGTAGTGATAACACTGCTGATATTGATGGAGTAGAAATCTATGATGTATTGACAGCTTTATTTGAAGCAAAAAGTCCTAGAACGCTGCCTATGAAGTTTTGGGATTCATACCAAGAAGTACTCTTTGTTTTCCACCCCAAATGCTACTATTACATTACACATTATGCAAACATTACCAGTTTTAGTAGCTTCTGGGCGCGATTTTCCAAAACTGAAACTAATTACAAATTATTTAAGATGAACCATGTCCAAAAATTGTAAATCAGGATTAATATAATATCAACTGAAATTACTACAGAAGAAAAGATTTAACTGAAATATGAATAAGACTATGCAAGCCTAGAAAGTAGAACAATTCAGTTTATATAACTTATTTTTTTATTTTTTGAGAAATGGGCTCACACACCGGAAGACACTAACGTTTCTCTTCGTTAGAGTATGTGAATTACAGTTTAACCCAAATGTTTGTAATTGTGAATCTGTTAAAATTCAATAAATCGTCTATCAACAGTAAGAAATTATTAAGAAAGTAAGAAATTGTTTTATTTCATAAACTATAAGACAATGAAGAGAGTTTACTTCGCTTTTGTTCTTTTAACTTAAGCGTTCAGGATCTGAACCCATCTGCAGACGATTGTGTTTCTTGAATCTCTTGTAATCATCGAAAGTCGTTGTTTTGTGCTTCAGTTTTTGCTCGAGTTGTACCATGGATGTTTTAAACGATCAATATTTTTCATGCTCTTTTGCATTTTCCTTCACATACAGAAAAAGTTCAAGGTGTTCATGTCACTGTGCTGCACATTTACGCTTGACCACCTGTAACAGTACAGGACACACAGTGAGGAATTCGTGCAGCTTTCAGCTCAGTGCGGAGTCCAGAGGGAGGACTCGCTCGCTGAATGATCTCTCAGGAAATCCTGGGTGAGATTCAAAAGATTAACCTGGCTTTCTATGAACACGAGCAAAGAGTTCTCACTCAACAGAAGATTGCGATGTGAGTACAGTAATATAAAACACCTGAAGATGCCAGGGATTGAACCCCGGGCCTGTGGAGCAGTAAGTGACTTGGAGCGCTAATGTAAGAGATACTCACATAAAGTGCTTTTACTGACCATATTACAAATCACAGGAAGTAAGGTCTTAAAACATTGGGCAGTAGTGGGATTTAAACCCACACGCCTGAGAAAGTGGAGCCTAAAATCCAGCATATTAGACCATTCAGCCACACTACCTCTGGCCCCCTCTCCTTTCCTCACATTGCTGAGTATAGGTGCCTTCATGCAATTGAGCCAGGTTTGAATCCCAGCCAATGCATCTCCAAATCTTTTCAAATAAATCTGTGATCTTGTAGCACATCCTCTGAAACCAGCAATCGAAATTGGAAACGTCTTCTTCAACACTGAAAAGCTCAATTAGGACGAAGCAGTAGTACTCAGGACAGCAGTACCATATGTGTTCTTTATTGATTCAGACTCGTTCTCAGTGGTTCTTGCTCACCAAATAACTTAAAAGCTGAGGAAGAACGCTATGAAAAATACTAATCAAAATACAAAATAATAATCATTATTAACCAGAAACAGCAGAAAAACTGGTCACATTTGTGATTATGTCGCTTCTCTGCTTCAGCAAGGTCAATAAAGGACTCTCTGAAAGTAGTGTGGTGTCTCCGGGGGATAGTTTATGTAAACGAAGGTAGTACTTACACCACACTTTACTGTCCTCAGATCCGCGGCGTTTCTTCCAATAACTGTCTTCCTAATACAGTCCGTAATCCGTTCCCTTAGTCCTGATCCGTTCCGAGTTCCAAAAGTTCGTAATAAAGCCAATCTGCGATGTATCCTAAACCTGTGTCCGTAATCCAAAATCATAAACCTTTCTCCTTGCAGTAGTTCGTTGTTCTCTTCCAAGTCGGTCCATTTTATTTTCTCCGGACAGCTCATCTTCTTCAGATCGTGTAGAGGGGCGGCCACGGCTGCAAACCCTGGGATGAAACGTCGATAGTAATTTGCCAGTCCCAAAAACGTTCGAATTTGCTTCTTGGTAGCTGGTTTGGGCCAGTTCTTGATTAAGTGTACCTTCTGATCTTGGGGCATGATCAATCCTCTCCTGATCGTATAACCCAGGTAATTGGCTTCCCTAGCCCCCAGACAACATTTACTTGGGTTGGCCGTTAATCCTGCTGCTCGCAACGCTCCAGTTACTGCTTCCAGGTGTTGTAGATGTTGTTCCCAGGTTGTGCTGTGGATTACGACGTCATCCAAGTAGGCGGCTGCAAAATTCTGATACGGTCTCAGAATTCGGTCCATCAATCTTTGGAATGTTGCGGGAGCGCCATGCAAACCGAAGGGTAGGACCCTATACTGATATAGTCCCTCAGGTGTGGCAAAAGCGGTTTTGGCTTTATCTTCTTTGGCCAGCAGCACTTGCCAATATCCCTTCGTAAGATCAAGGGTGCTGATGTATCGAGCGTTACCTAATCGCCCGATTAGTTCATCTATACGGGGCATGGGGTATGCATCAAACCGCAAGATCTCATTTAACCTTTTGAAATTGTTGTAAAATCGAATAGTTCCATCCGGCTTTGGGATCAGAACTATCGGGCTAGCCCACTCACTATGGGATTCCTCGATTATTCCCATCTCCAGCATTTTTCCCACCTCTTCTTTAATCAATTTCCTTTTGGCTTCTGGTACTCGATACGGGGGTAGCCTTACCTTTTTCCCTGATTCCGTGACAATCTTATGTTGTATAAGGTGGGTTCGACCAGGTGTCCGGGAAAAAACATCTTTGTTTTGGTTTAGGAATTCTTGTAGTTCCTGTTTCTGTGCCGGAGCCAGGTCTCCCACGGCTACCGCACCCGTTTCTTCTTCCAGAGGGTCTGGGGAAAAGTTGGTGAGCAGAACTTCGGAGCCATGCCATTTTTTCAGCAAATTGACGTGGTAGATTTGATGCTGCCGTCTTCTGTCATGTTGCTTGACCTTATAGTTGACTGGCCCCACCTTTTCCACCACTTCATAAGGTCCCTGCCAGGATGCCAAGAATTTACACTCTGGGGTTGGAACTAGAACCAGTACTCTGTCCCCAATCTGAAATTCCCTCGCAACTGCTCCCCTGTTATAAATTTGTTGTTGTTGAGCCTGGGCTTTCTCCAGGTTTCCTTTCACTATGGGAACAATAACATTTATTCTTTCTCTCATCTGTTCCACATGCTCAATGATAGTTTGTAAAGGGGAAGGTTGATGTTCCCACAATTCTTTGACCACGTCCAATAGGCCCCTTGGTTTCCGAGAGTATAATAATTCAAAGGGGGAAAATCCAGTCGAAGCCTGCGGTACTTCTCGAACCGCAAACATGAGATACGGGAGCAGCTGATCCCAATTTTTCCCATCCTTTTGCATCGTCTTCCTAAGCATGCTTTTCAGGGTCTTATTAAAACGTTCTACTAGACCATCGGTTTGAGGGTGATAAACAGAGGTTCGGATCTGCTGTATACCCAGTAGCTTACATAAGTCTCGCATGACTTTAGACATAAAAGGTGTACCTTGATCAGTTAGGATCTCTTTAGGAATTCCGACTCGAGCGAACAGTTGTACTAGCTCCCTAGCTATGTTTTTGGCGGTGGCAGCTCTCAACGGAATGGCTTCGGGGTACCTGGTAGCATAGTCTACTATTACTAAAATATACTGGAGACCTTTGGTGGTTCTGATCAGGGGCCCCACCAAATCCATCCCAATCCGTTCGAAGGGGGTTTGAATAATTGGGAGGGGAATCAAAGGGTTCCTATAATAAGGTTGTGGCACACTTTTCTGACACTCAGGGCATTCCCGACAGTACTTCTCGATGGCCTTATAGATCCCTGGCCAAAAGAACCTAGAGAGGAGTCTCTCAGGAGGGGGGGAAGGGCTGTGGAACTATATGCATCCTTAGCATTGGCGTATAATAAGTCCAGTGTTTTGTTTTCTCTGGTCGGGCACTTAACAAACTGGTGGAAAGTAGGCAGAGTGGTGGAAATAGATACGTGGTTAAAGTCCCCTGAAATAGCTATAAAAGCGCTAGGGTGCTTTGTTTTTAGCCTGGCTGTGACTGTGTTTATGACGTCACGCGCTACCTCTGCATTTGCCGTAGGTGGAATGTAAACAACGACAAAGATGGCGCATGTAAACTCCTGCGGCAGATAGTAAGGACGCAGTCCTATGGCTACCAGTTCGATGTCTGGGTTACAGACGCGCTCCTTAACATGAGTATGTCCAGGATTACACCATCTGTTGTTGACAAGCACCGCGAGCCCCCCTCCTTTCCTCTTGCCGCTCTCGGTGTTTCTGTCCGCCTGCACCGTCTGAAAGCTGCCGATGGTAACATTCGAGTCCGGAATAAGTTCCTGCAGCCACGTCTCGGTGAAACACATGATACTGCATTCACGATACTCCCTCTGGCTCCTCACCAATGCTCCCAGTTCACCCATATTGTTCGCTAAGGACCTCACATTTCCCAGGATGATCGAAGGAAGGTAGGGTTTAAATCTCCTTCTCTTCGCCTTTCGCCTCGGCTTCTCCTCCTCAGCTCCTCCGGCACCAATGGCTTTTCTCCAGTGAGTAGAGCCAGACGCGCTAGCGCGATCAGCTGGTCCCGCGTGTAGACAATGCCTCTGTAGCTATTGGCATTAGATAGAAAAAGAGGTACGAGTATCAGAAAAAACAAGAAAAAGTTTCTCAGCTTCCTAGTATCCATTATGTTGTGATCGCAAATCTAGTTGCCGGCAAAGGTATGAAGAAAAAACACTAACACACTAGCATTTACTAACTGAAAGAAACAAAAAGACACAGAGCTGCTGTAGCAGGCTGCCACTAACACGGCGGCATCTTGAATTTGTACCAGTCTGAGCTAGTATTGTCCTACTCCCCACCTCACAACCTTCGCTCTTCTAATTCTGGTCTCCTGTCTGTCCCCCAAGCCTGTCTATGGGTGACAGGGCCTTCTGGTGTGATGCTCCAAAGCTCTGGAATTCTATTCCTAAGGATGCCAGAGAGTCACCTTCCCTGAGCACAATTAAATCAAGACTTAAACCTTCATTCAATTGCTTTGCTCTTCCACTGTATTCCAAACCCTTATTGTAATGGTGTAATTCTGTTGTCTCCTCTCATTGTGTATTTTTTTTCTGTAGAGTGCTTTATTATTTATGTACACAGCAAGCAAATGTTCTCTTTCACAGAGCACACCATTAGCATTAAGCCTTATTAGCTACTAGCCAGCAGCCACAGTGGCAACCCACTGAAGCTAATCAGGTGTGAGCCTGGTCAGTACCTGGATAAAAATAATAATAATAATTATTAATAATAATTGCTTACACTCATATAGCGCTTTTCTGGACACTCCACTCAAAGTGCTTTACAGGTAGTGGGGACTCCCCTCTACCACCACCAATGTGCAGCCCCACCTGGATGATGCGACGGCAGCCATAGTGCGCCAGAACACTCGGATCGGAGACTCCTGGGAAAAACTAAGGTTGCTGCTGGAAAAGGTGTTAGTGGGGCCAGTAGGGGGTGCTCATCTTGTGGTCTGTGTGGGTCCTAATGCCCCAGTATAGTGACGGGGACACTGTACTGTAAAAAGGCGCCGTCCTTTGGATGAGACGTAAACCAAGGTTCTGACTCTACATGATCATTAAAAATCCCAGGGCGCTTCTTGAAAAGAGTAGGGGTGTTACCCTGGTGTCCTGGCCAAATTTCCACCTGGTCTTTACCCATCATGGCCTCCTAATAACCCCCATCTCTGAACTGGCTTCATCACACTGCTCTCCTCCCCACTGAGAGCTGGTGTGTGCTGAATGTAGGGCTGGGCTATGTGGCCTACAATTTAAATCATGGTATAATTTTAATTTGTAATTTTGGACAGTAATGATATATACAGATGCAGCCATTCAAAATGCGCGGGTGATACCGCATTATTTTCCGGTACGCTGTACGGAGTCTACCGCAAGCTACCGGTAAATAACACGAGTTACCGGTAAATACCGCTAGTTACCGTAAATTCTCCTATAATACGACAAGCAAAATAATAGTATCCGGAATTTCCGCAAGGTGGAGCTAATAAAGCTCAACCTCTCATGTTTGAGCTGTGGCCATCAGTCTTTAACGAAGATATTACTAATAGTATTAATAATGAATGACCTTGGACAAGCTGTCAGTGTAAACTCAAAGTATTGCCCTTGTCAACATTCTTTTTTTCATTGACCGTCTTTGTAAAAGTAACACCACAGCATTTCGCAATCACGCATTTGTTTCCAATCATGCAAAGTACAGTGATTCACCATGCCTTTCACATGCTCATAAAAGAGATTGATTTAGGAACATAAACATATTACCGTATGCAAACTGTACTGTATACAGTATGTATATGTATATTTAATGTCTTAATTGTGCCCGTTTAAGTATTGAATATTCATATCTAATTTTACCACTGAAGGGAAATCTTAGTAGCTGAGCATAAAAAGAATAGGAGCATACTGCAACGTGTGTGAACGCCATAAACGATATTAATTTTGGAACATAAACATACAGTATATAGCTGGTCTTGGTACTTTAAAGAAAAAAAATACACACCAGTATTCCATTTCTCCCTAAACATTTTAAGCTTCGAAGTCTTTAACTAACGTGATACCGGAGTCAACAAGCATACTTTTAGAATTTAGATTAAAAGGGAATATAATATGGAATCGTGTATCTAAAGAATTTAATAACGGTATGATTATATTCGTGTACTGCGACAGGGCTGTGTAGGGCTGTTTTGCCTCCCTATTCATGTGAGTTCCCCTGTAGCCTACTGGTCTAGGTGTGTGACTAACAATGCACAGGTTGTGTGTTCAAATCCAACTGGTACTGGACTTTTCTTTTAACAAACATTTCTTCGAAAAAATAGAATAGCGATATTATGGACAATCAATTGACTTTTATATTTCAAAATATCGCAACATGATCGATTCTAAGTCATTTTTGATAACAATGAATAGTCACCTTCTTCCCTTCTGACAGCGGTTCCTGCTTCTATTGTGTGTGTGTGTGCAACAGAGTAAATTTTTATAGAGAAATGGAGGCTGGACAGTATGCGTTACAATATAAACATTTATATTGATTTAAATCGTGTTCTGATTTAAATCACAAACGTGTGTTTAATTATGTGTTTTTTAATCATAATCAGGCTAATGCATTTCTACATTTTCTGTATGAACCAGCTTAGAGGTTCATACAGAAAAACAGCTTGTGTTTAAATTGAGTGTAAGGTAATTTTACTTACACTCAATTCCCTTACACAAAGCAGAAGGGAAATCTTCTGCCCCTTATGCAAAACCCTTATGCAAAACCAAACCCTCCTCCCATCCCAGTTTACCCTCTTTATCATCCTCAAAATCTACCTCGGTTTTCAACTTAAAGCATTACTGCTTACATGGTTTTTGAGGGGGAGGTGTCTTTCGCTGGAAATCTCGCCTGCCTCCACTACTCAACCCCCCTCCCTCCCGGAGTGCTGGCTGTGACGAATTAAACCGGTCTCACAGGTATTCAAAGTAGGAAGTACAGTGTTAAGTGGTAGCTGGGCTACTCCCTCAATAGAATCGCTTTAACATGCTAATGCATTGGTTTAACAGTACGCTGGGCAAACGTTCCAAGGTCAAATTCTTCCAGCACGGGGGTACCTTTAAAGCGGAGACGACGGCACCGAAATTTTTTGGCGTGCCTTCTCTTTAAAGCTCTGGCCAAATATGAAGACAGTACGTACAGTTATAATTCAAACCGAATTAAAAACTACACATCCCAGTTACCATGGTGGTGCTTGTGATCATTGCGTTTAACCAACGAAACAGGGCGAAAAATCAGTCACATGACTTTGGGGCAGAGTTTCGAAAGTCCCTTAAATACATTGAGCACAGCTTTCTCACCACTTAAGATTGCTTTTGATACCATCCTTACACAAAGCAGAAGGGAAATCTTAGTGCCTGAGCATAAAAAGAATAGGAGCATACTGCAACGCGTGTGAAGTCCAGAACACGATTTAAATCAATATAAATGTTTATATTGTAACACATACTGTCCAGCCTCCATTTCTCTATAAAAATTTACTCTGTTGCACACACACACAATAGAAGCAGGAACCGCTGTCAGAAAGGAAGAAGGTGACTATTCATTGTTATCAAAAATGACTTAGAATCGATCATGTTGCGATATTTTGAAATATAAAAGTCAATTGGTTGTCCATAATATCGCTATTCTATTTTTTTGAAGAAATGTTTGTTAAAAGAAAAGTCCAGCACCAGCTGGATTTGAACACACAACCTGTGCATTGTTAGTCACACACCTAGACAAGTAGGCTACAAGACAGCTCGCATGAACAGGGAGGCGAAACAGCCTTACACAGCCCTGTCGCAGTACACGAATATAATCATACCATTATTAAATTCTTGAGATACGCGATTCCATATTATATTCCCTTTTAATCAAATTCTAAAAGTATGCTTGTTGACTCCAGTATCACGTTAGTTAAAGACTTCGAAGCTTAAAATGTTTAGGGAGAAATGGAATACGGGTGTGTATTTTTTTCTTTAAAGTATCAAGACCAGCTATATACTGTATGTTTATGTTCCAAAATTAATATCGTTTATGGCCTTCACACGTGTTGCAGTATGCTCCTATTCTTTTTATGCTCAGCTACTCAGATTTCCCTTCAGTGGTAAAATTAGATATGAATATTCAATACTTAAACGGGCACAGTTAAGACATTAAATATACATATACATACTGTATACAGTACAGTTTGCATACGGTAATATGTTTATGTTCCTAAATCAATCTCTTTTATGAGCATGTGAAAGGCATGGTGAATCACTGTACTTTGCATGATTGGAAACAAATGCGTGATTGCGAAATGCTGTGGTGTTACTTTTACAAAGACGGTCAATGAAAAAAAGAATGTTGACCAGGGCAATACTTTGAGTTTACACTTACAGCTTGTCCAAGGTCATTCATTACTAATACTATTAGTAATATCTTCGTTAAAGACTGATGGCCACAGCTCAAACATGAGAGGTTGAGCTTTATTAGCTCCACCTTGCGGAAATTCCGGATACTATTATTTTGCTTGTCGTATTATAGGAGAATTTACGGTAACTAGCAGTATTTACCGGTAACTCGCGGTATTTACCGGTAGCTTGCGGTAGACTGCGTACAGCATACCGGAAAATAATGTGGTATCGCCCGCGCATTTTGAATGGCTGCATCTGTATATATAACCCTGACCCGTGCTGAGAAAGGCAGAGAGATACTGATACTCTAGACCGGTCAGGAGCTACAACAGTGCCTCATACAGACAACTACAGGCCACGGACTAAAGAGAAGCAGTTCCTTCAGTCTGTTAGTGTGGGACACTCCTTTTGGATTAAAAAAGACTCTGTTCCTCCAGCTTGGCAGTGTGGGACACATCCTTCAGACTAAAGAGACTCAGTTCCTTCAGACTGTCATTTTGGGACTCAAGACTAAAGAAACCCCCTCCAGAGCCTGTTCCTTCAGGCTCAGAGCTGCATTATTTTAGACACAGAGGGATGGGATCCTACCCCTTTCCTGTCGACATGTCTGTCTGTGCTTTCAGCGCTTGGAGGAGTCAGGGACAAACAAACAGGTTCTGAGGATCCTCAGGGAGAAGAGGCCATGCTGCCACCTCATGCCCTTTCCTGGGGACCGACTGCTTTGGAGTCAACAGGGAACCATGCAAGGTAAAAACCGGACAGTTCCACTCCCAGAGCAGCTGCCCTAATCTTGTAGACAGGTGTTCTGGTCAACCACAGGGAGGTACTGTTGAGTAGCAAACCAGCTACAGGTAGCTCCGGGTGGTAAAGTTCTGCAATGCTGTGAGTTTGTTAATGGCCTGGAAGCATGTGTGGTACAATGCAGGGAGTGTTTGGTGTGGAGGGTGGAAACTCGGATTAAGGAAGACACGTTGCCATGGAAACCACACCAGACTTGAATAGGTGAATGAACTGCAGCTGTAGAAGTGGTTTAAAAGGGGGGGGACATCCAGCAAGAACATAGTGTGGCTGTGGCTGCAGTAGTGAAAGGACAAATGTGGAGGCTCTGCTGTGGGAGAGCCGGGCTGAAGCTTGACAGTAGCGGCTGTGAGCTGCTGTGAGCCCCTACTAGTCGGGACGATGTTAGAAGAGTGTGCCGCCATGTCTAGTATGAGTGAATAAAGAATGATTCGCTGATGAATTAACCTTGTGAGGGGGTGGAGACGAATGACAATTCCAGCGGGGATTATGAGAGGAATAGCCTGCGGGGAAAAGAGTGAAAACGTCAGTCTGTGAGGAGACTGACAGAAGAAACTGAGCTTTATGAGATCATAGAAAGATTTAAAGGGACAGCATCCTGCTAGTGTGTGAGAGCAGGGCTGTCGTGTCCACTGTATGTGTGAGTTGTGAGTTAGTGTGTGTGGATCAGAGAGGGTTGTGTGGTAGAGGGACCCTCCCCCTGGCAATACATTGTTATCGGGGAAGCGAGTGGGGTCTATCTAGTTGCACCCTCTGGGAGATAGTGCGGTGGTGGCTGGGCACAATGAAGTGAGCTGGCAGCTACGTAGGTGTAACACAGTGGTGCGCTGGCAGCTGTGAGTTCATTACCTAAAGGTGTGAGAGTGAGAAACCAGAGAGGTTGTGAGTGTGTGTTAGAGAGGGAAAGTGTGTTGGGTCTCGGCACAGTGTGTAGTGCCGAATAGACTCTGTGATGTAGGTAGTGTGAGCTTGTGTGAGCCACCAGGTTGTAACTCAACCTGGTGGCGTCAGGGGAGGACATCATGGCTGGAGGTGGACCTGGGAATCTGAGGCACCTGTTGAGTCTGAAACAGTGACCTAATGGAGTAGAAGCATGAGGCTCTGTGTTGGGGTCTGGAAGCAGGAGGTTCCTAGCAGTGAGGAGAAACGGATGAACTGGAGACTCTGAAGTCAAAGGGCCCAGATGTAATGGATTATGGATTTATGTGTTACGAGTTCGGTAATAGGGACCGAACTAGTGAGTGAACCCACTTGCAGGAGCGAACAAAGCCAAGTCGTAAACCGAAAGTAAACCGTAATCGTAGGAACGAGCCGAGAGTCCAGGGGGAGCAAGATATCTGAAAGGGAACGTGTACCGAAGCCGAAGTGTGATCCGAAGTCGTAGTCCGTAGAGCAATCCGAGAATCCAGAGGTAGCCAGTTATCCAAGACAGAGCGAAAGTACCAATCCAAGCCGAGATCCGAAAAGCCGAAGTCCAAAGGGAAAAACCGTAAGCCGAAATCCAAGACAAACACAGAGTAGAAGAAGCGCAACCAGGAAGCTCGATAGGGAAAACCAATACTGAGCAACGAGGTAGGGAAGGACAGGTGTTTAAGTAGGATGAGACGGGGGTGTGGTGGTGAATGGGAAAACTGATAGGTGAACTGATGGATAGGGGCTACACCTACTTCTGCCTCTTCCGTTGCCGAGAGGCACGGATCGTAACATTATGTATCCTGCTACCTCAATGATGTGGTTAGTGTGATTGCCACCCTCAGTGGAAAGTGTGTGTATGATAAAGAAAAGAAACCCCAAAGAGCTTATAAAGGAGTGTGACATCTGGTTGGTGGTTTAGTGTTCATTTTGAGGAAATCCACTGGGTTGCATGTGTCAGAGTTTGTGAGGATTGTGAATAGCAAAAATTAATAGTCTAGTCTAAATTCAAGACTAGCTTCTATTACTCATTTGTTTTCTCGTGTTTTTCTAAGAAATGAATGAACAGTTTCAGCACTGCTTGAAAGAGTACATCAACCACATTGTCCAGGTCCTGCAGACAATACAGTCAACTGTGACAGGAAAGACACTGGCAGAGATATTCAAGGTAAGACATTATTCATTGAACCAATCAACAGCCATCAATACACCACTAGGGTAAAACACATCAAAGATCATGTTAAAAAGTTAAAAACCAGTACAGTGCAGTAAAGCCCTATATACTACAAGCCATACAGTGGATACAGTGTGATATGAACTGTTAGTTGTTCTGATGTGTTGTCTGTCAATTATTGAGAATGAATTCAGAAACCTTATTCATTAATTACAAAATGTACAATAAATTTCTCTTGGTGCAGGTATTGACATAAATTCCAATAACATAAAAGTAATATCTCTATATATATATTTAATGGCACATGCTACTGATATTTTCTGTAAATAAACACAGTATTAATTTTACATTTTATTACTTAACTGTGTGTATCGTTAAATTGTACATATCACTTTTTATCTGTAGATTTTGTTTTTGCACTACAAATGAAGATGTACAGCTGATCACAGAGGAGGGATGAGAGAAGTGTCCTTGTTTATAAGAGTTATGGCCTGGGGGAAGAAGCTGTGTAGGTGTCAGTCCCAATTTGACAGAACTGGGGCTAACTAACACCTGCATAGCCTGTGATGGAAACTGTGAAGCTGTGACCCCACACTACACAACGAAACCACACTGAACTTGTTCTTGTCTTCACAGGAAGTGGCACAAGTGATTCTCACAAGCACATACAGAATTTCCTCTCCTGCAGAGGTGTGTCCCTCTCTTCCCTGCTGACCCAGAAAACCTTTTCAACTGTTCTCTGTTCCTGTTTTCAGTTCCTTCAGAATAAAGAGACTCAGTTCGTTCAGCCTGTCAGGATAGAACATTCCTTGAAATGTGTGTTTCATTCCAGAACATCTCTATCAATGTCAGTTAAATCGGTAACTCCTTTGCTTCCTCCTCCAGCTAATCCATGCCCTCAACAAGCTCACTCTCCGGCATGTGAAGCAGGAGTTCACCATCTTTCTGAATGAGCAGGTAACAGTGTGTGAAAGTGTGTGACAATGTTAGTATAAAGGTGTCAGAGAGTGTGTGTGTGCTTGAACTCCTGGGCTTGTTGACCTTGCTCCCCCTTTCTTCAGAGAATGATCATCCACAACACCACACAGGGGATGAGGAGGACTGTGGAGCTGAAAGAGGCTGAGCTGAAGGCCCGTGTGCAGGGTGAAGTCAGTCAGCAGGATTTCCAGAAACTCTTGGAGATCCTGGGCTCTGAGCGTGAGACATTCCTGAAAGAATATACTCTCCTCATCATCATGAGGGAGAAGCAGGAATTCACCAACTTTCTGAATGAGCAGGTGAGTGTGTGTGTGAGAGTGTGTGTGTGTGTGTGTGTGTGTGTGTGTGTGTGTGTGTGTGTGTGTGTGTGTGTGCATATAAGAAACTGGAGGGGGGAAGGGGAGAAACAAGGAGGGTGTGGAAGACTGAGTGACATGGGTCTAGACAGTGACGATGCACAGGAAAGGTTTTCTGTTTGCACCTAAGACCGAAGTCTTTCTGCAACTAAAGCCTGTATTCAACTAGAGACAAATGGCATCTTCCTGTCCTGTTTTGTTTATGCTTGAAACACTTCTGACACTGTCTTTTCCCTGTATATTTATTTAATATGTTAAAGTCTAGCCTACTTTTAATGTATAATAAGGAAAGTGTAACTTCAGTTAACTGAGCATATCTTACTGAGTGCTAGGAGAAACCCATTCTCTGTGATATGCTCCCCTTCAGAATATTGAATTAAAGATCTCTGTTTGACAATCTTCTGACAAGCTTGTCTGGAAAGCTGAGTGAAGACTGAGTTTTTTTCTTTGAGGGTTTGTGAATGAGAAACAAGGAAGGTTTGTGTGTGAGAGTGAGAAACATGGAGGGTCTGTGAGTGATGAAGAAGAAGGGTATGAGAGTGAGAAACGAGGAAACAAGGAGGGCATGAGAGTGTGTGAGAGAAACAAGGAGGGTGTGAGACTATGTGAGAGAAACAAGGAGAGCGTGTGAGTGTGTGAAACAAGGAGGGTTGAGAGGCTGTGTGTGAGAGAAACAAGGAGGGTGTGGGACTGATGAAGAAGGGTGTGAGAGTGATGAAGAAGGGTGTGAGTATGAAACAAGAAGTGTGTGTGTGTTCTACTTATAATCCTTCTGTTTTCTTTTTTTGAAGTTTATTATTCGGAGACGAAATACTACAATGAAGGGCAAATACATATAGACTCTGCAAAATATTACAAAACAACATCAAATGTATTAACTAAACTGCAAAGACAGCCAGCACATTATAAATGTTACATTAGGGGTCACAGAAAATAATAAGGTTCCACGCAACAACATTTGTGTAAACTAGTTTTCCAAGAGCATTTTTAGATTGCAGGCAGAAGACAGGGTACTCCCAGCATGGGAAGCCAGTTTATCTACCAGCATGTCTTTGGACTTTGGGAGGAAACAGGAGCACCTAGAGAAAACCCACATGAACACAGGAGAACATGCAAACTCCACCCAGATAGAGCCCCAGGACCAGAACTGAAATGAAGGCACCAGCGGCGCGAGACAGCGATACTAACCATGGGTCCCCTCATCTTTTTCAAGATTTGATGTTTTCACACTCCTGCTTTCAAGCTGTTGTGCAGCAATGTCCTCTCTGTGTTTCTCTTTCCCCTAATGTTAAAGTCTTGTGACTGCTAGAGGTTTTTCAAGAACCTACTGGTTCTGACCTACAGCATGCAGCAACAGAATTATCAGTTATGATCAGTAAGAATTTCTTTATTTTCCATTATTGTTACTACAAAGCAATCCTACTTCTTTTCTGTCACAATATCAGGGAGCAGGGTGTCACAGGGAGGGCAGGAGGGGTGCCCAAGTTAGTTATTTTAAAACAGAACAATGGCTCGGCCACAATAGCACTTAGGTGCAAAAGTGATGATTTATTAGGACAGTGCTCCCCACAAACCAACAAACAATTATATATAGTGGAAAAGTAAAGAAATGAAACAAATATACACAAAAAATAATAAGCCCTTCCTCTGATAATTACAAACAAGGAGTCCCAACACACTTAGCCCCTATCAGCTCTCTCACACAGCTAAGTACAAATAAACAGAAAATATAACGTTAGCCCTTCAGAGTTTGTGTTTGTGTCTGATTTACTACAGATAACAGGAAACCGATTTCAAAATAAATTCTGGTAATGTTTTGCATGTATGAAATGGGAAACTGCCAGCCAAGCCACAAGGGTGCACCCTCAATAGCTAGCTAACTGACAGGAAAGTGGATGCAATACAGGTGTAACTTGTGGGATAATGTGTGTTGTGTACTGTACCGTCCGTGGACGGTGAAAGAGATCCCTCTGTCACACAGGGTTTTAAAAGAACCTAAGATTTGAAAAGGTTCTGCTTGAAGTCAGATCTTACTGTCTCTGCGCTCTATGTGTCCTAGATACTGAGACAACCTGACCTCCAGAAAACCATTTACTCCTCTGAAAGCTCCAGTAGAGTTTATGGCTCGCTCCCAAACCTCAAGAAAGAAACATTACCCCAAAATGTTCTCAGACATCCCTACAAAGGTTCACCTTGCAGACAATATTGCGAGGAACTGAGGATCCTTTGATATGTTAAAGTCTTGCAAGGAGGGTGTGTGTGTTAGGGTGAGAAACATCGAGGGTGTGAGAGTGAGAAACAAGGAGGGTGTGAGAGTAATAAAGAAGGGTGTGAGTTTGAAACAAGGAGGGTGTGTTCGTGTGAGAAACAAGGAGTGTGTATGAGAAATGTGGAGGGTGTGAGTGTGTGAAACAAGGAGGGTGTATTAGTGTGTGAAACAAGGAGGGTGTGAGAGTATGAGAAACAAGAAGCATGTGAGAGTTAGAAACACGGAGGCTGTGAGAGTGTGACAAACAAGGAGGGTATGAGAGAGTGTTTGTAAGTCACATTGTCTGTGTATTTTACTGGATGCCACTGGGATGTCTTCTGCTTGTTTCTGGGGTATTTTGGGGTTGGCTCCTTTTTGTTTCTGGGAGCCCTGTGCAATTCAGAGGGTGTAGTGTGATGCCCTCTGCTCTAAAGTGAACCTGTGCTCTGTTTCCTCAGAGAAGTATCATGCCCGTCCCCACACAGGGGATGAGGAGGACTGTAGAACAGAAGGAGGTAGAGCTGCTGTCCCATGTGCAGGGTGAAGTCAGTCAGCAGGACTTCCAGGAGCTCTCACAGTTCCTTGGCTCTGAGCGAGAGAAGTTCCTGAAGGAGTTAATTCTCCTGCAGGCGCAGCAGGAATTTGATGGCTTTCTGCATAAGCAGGTAAATATATGATTGTGTGGGAATATTTTGAGTTTATAGATGTGTGTGGGAGTTTAATTGGGGTACCTCTTGCTTCATTCTGGGCTGTCCTGATGGACACTCCTTGTTTCTTTGTGTACATTTGCATTCTGTTTTTGTCCGGGGTGTTCTGGCATAGGCTCTTGTGTCCAGGGTGTTCTGGAGCAGTCTTCTGCTTGTTTCTGGGGTGTACTGGAATGTTCAAAAGATATATGGAGCTATCCTTTACTCTGAAGTGTACTTACCCCTCAATGTTCTGTAGAGCAATAACATGCTGAAACGTCCAAAGAAGATGAGGGAGATGTTGGAGGTAAAGAAGACAGAACTGCTGGACTATGTAAAGGACAAAGTCAGCCAGTGGGAGTTTGAGGAGCTCTGCGAGTACACAGCCACTAAGAGTGAGAAGTTCCTGCAGATCTATCAGATCAAGTTTGGCCTGACTGTGGGCTGTGTGGTGACCATACCTGTGCTGACCGTGGCTGGGGGTGTGGCTGGAGGCGTGGCTGGGGCCTTCTTGGTCGGGGGCGCTATAACTGTGCAGGCTGGGATCGCCACAGGAACTATAGTCGGCACTACGGCCAGTGTATGGGTGGGTAGAGCAGCGTCAGACGTCTACGAGCGGATCAAGAGGAACAGGCCATAACAGTGATACCTATCCTCTCAAACACTGAGCCACGGCTGGTGAGAGAGGCACTGCACTCTTTATCTTCAGGTGTCCTGTCTTGACTATGGCCACTGCTACAGGGTGCACCAGTGCAGACAAGGGAACCACTGTGCGCTGTGCAGATGGGTGAACGCCAGGGGGTGCTACAGCATCTGGCAGAGTTTTCAGTAATGAAGAAATATCCACCAGTAGCCATTCCTGGTGCTGACTCTCTGTCCACAGTGTCCACAGAGCCCAACATTCCCCTACAGAGTGTGGATTCACACCCTGCACATTGGCCTTCCTGCATGGGGGGGTGGGTAGGAATCCTCTGGATTTCTCTCCTGCATTCAAGAGCCAAGTCTGCTTCGCCTCTTACAGAGACTCAAAACCAGAAAAAGCCCTTAAACATTTTTCTTACTCAATGGTGCAGAGTAACTCCTCAGGTCTACAGTCTTAATTAGTGGAGGTCTACAGCTAATAGGAACTATGAGCCTGCCTGACTGTTCTTTGAACTCTAGTGCAGACAAGACTCCTTGTGTACTTTGTGTCAAGCTGATTGTGACTTTCAGAGATTTAAAGTGATATTACATATCCCGGTCGTCTGTGTTATTTCAATCTGATTCTGTGTCAAAAAATTAATTTCCCATCAAGTTTGAAATATCTCTGTTGTGTATCTTAATAAAGAGCCGTTCTTATATTATTTTAACTATTTCATTAACTACACAGATCACGCCCTTACACCATATATTCCCACCTTCTACTCTCTCGTTCTGTTGTCTCGCAATGTCTACTCACTAAACTACATCCCTTCCTTTGTTATTTTTAAAGTCCATAACTTTACCATACAATTGTAACAATTCTATATCAACAAACAGTAAACGGTTATTAACTATTACAACAAAATGTATGTAAAACCTTCCATTTCTATTCAACACCTACAACTTTATTTTTCAACTATTTCTATGTGTTCCAACTCAAATTTTAGTTCAATTTCTACTTAAGTCATTTCTAAATATCACCTCATTTCTAGCAGTCTAAGCAACATCTACTGTACATAGATAACACAAACAAAATAGGGCAATTTAACATTTGGAGAGCTGTGCAAGTCTTATATTTTTAAATGTCTCTGAAATGAGCCAGTTTCCTGATAACCCTGCCACTTCTGGTTGTTACTTCACTTCTGGGCAAAGTTACTGGCTCTCCTATGGATGTACTCTCCACTGTCTGGGAACTCGGCACTTCCTGCACATCAGAAAGTCCAGTATTCTCAGCATTTTCTGTTTCTGCAGATTCAAAATCATGGTCCAATGGAGGAGCGTGTCGAAGATGTTTTACATTTCTCATTATTTTTTAGCCATCTTCCACATTCACTAACTCAAAAGACTTACAAGAGCTGTTTCTCAATAACATATAGCGAGTGTCTTTGAACTTGGCATCCAATTTACCATTGTCTAGGCCAGCTACAAACCCTACATCACCGACCTTGAAGTTGTGATCCCTTTGATCGATGTGTCTCGTCTGCATATAATTTCATTTTGTGTGCGTACTCCTCATGATGTCTATGGAAATCTTTTGTCTTTTGAATGTCCCTTGGCTCTTCTTCTTTCTTTTCCACGTTTGGTAGTTTAGTCCGGATATCACGTCCAAAGATACGATTAGCTGGGGTTTCTCCAGATGCCCTGTGAGGTGTTGATGAATAAGCCAGCAAAATCTTAGGGAGTTCCTCTCTCCATTTTTTTCCTTCTGTCGCAGCTGCTCTCAAGGCCTTTTTCAGGTATCTGTGATAATGGCAAAATTTAAATCTTTAAATTTTGCCATTACTGCTCGGATAGTAAGGTGATGCACGGATGTGTTTAATTCCACAGTTAGTCAGAAATTATTCAAACAACTGTCCTATGAATTGCCTGCCATTATCTGTTACTACCTCTATTGGATAACCAAATCATGCAAAGATGTTCATCAGCTCTCTAATAACTGTGGCTGAAGATATGTCTGATACAACTACCACCTCAGGGTAAGAGGTATAATAGTCTGTGAGAATCAATATGTATTCATTCTGAATGGGACCTACCAGATCAATGCCCAATTTTGTCCAAGGCCTTGGTGGTAATTCAAGTGGTTGGAGAGGTTGATCCTCCTACAATGGCTGATTCAACACACAAGTGGAACAATTCCTGACTAGTCTTTCAACATCACTGTCCATGTTGGGCCAGTAAAATTTCCTTCTCAGGTACTGTTTTGTACGAACCACACCCTGATGTGTCTCATGTGCTATTTTCAATGCTTGTCTGATTTTTGTTTTCTGTAACACAATCCTCTGTCCTCTTAAAAGCAGTCCATCATATGTAGATAACTCCAACCTACACCAGTGGTATGGCTGAAGTTCTTCTGGAATTGGATTAGGCCATTGTCCTTTTTCCAATATGGACATCAACAATTTCAATGTGTCATCTTCGTTTGTGGCTTGCTTAAGTTCCTCAAATGTCAGTGCATGCAGTTCATAAGTGCTGATTGAAAGCACTCTATCAACATAGGTGTCTACATAACCAGTGTCTTCTGTGTCTGGTAAAGGAAGACGTGACAATGAGTCTGCGACACTGGTTTTCCCTACTATGTGTTCAATTTTGTAATCATATGGCCGTAATCTCAATCCAAGTCTTTGTATCCTGGGTGGTAACAATGTTGCCTTTTTGGGATTGAACATGTAAATGAGGGGTTTATGATCTGTTTGAAGTGTGAACTTGCCTCCCCATAAATATGTCCTAAAATGTTCCACTGCCCAAACACAACCCAAGGCTTCATGCTCTATTTGCGAGTAATGCCTTTCTGTTGGGGTAAGTGAGCGACTTGCATATGCCACTGGCTTCTTCTGGTCTTTGTAGCAATACTGCTCCAAGTCCTACAGGACTCGCGTCACTGATCACTACTGGTGACGCATCTAGTTTGAAGTATGCCAGACACGGTTCAGTTACAAGTGCTCTTTTCAACTCGGCAAAGGCTTTCTCAGTTTCCGATCTCCATTCCCACTTCTGTCCTTTCCTCGTTAGTTTTCTAAGGGGTTCTGATATATCTGCATAATTAGGAATTAATTTAATCAAAAATCCACAAGTGCCTAAGAACAAGTGCAGAAGCGCAACATTCTCAGGTCTCGGTGCACTGCAAACAGCTGCCACCTTTTTCGGGTCTGGTTTTATTCCTTCTGCAGTGACCAAATGTCCCAGTATCTCGATCTCTTTCAGGCCAAATATACACTTATCTTTATTTAAAGTTAAGCCTCTGTCTTGGAATCTTTGGAATACTTGCCTGAGCCTCTGTTCTAGTTGTTCTTCATTTTCCGCATTTACTACAACATCATACATATACCATAAAACACCTGGCATTTCACACAACATTGAGTCCATAGCCTTCTGATAGGCCTCTGGGGCACTAGACAAGCCAAAAGCAACTACTCTGAAATGGTAACAACCCCTGTGTGTGGTGAAGGTAGTAAGGTGTCTTGATCCCAGGGCCAACTTAACTTGCCAGAATCCTTTTCGAACATCTAACTTTGCAAAAACTTTGGCTCCTTGCACTGCTTGCAATATGCTGCCAACCATTGGTACTGGATGTCTCTCTCTGATAACTGCTTTATTCACTTCTCGCAGATCCACAAACAGTCTCACTTCCTTGGTGTCTTTTTTAGGTATTATCAGAATATTTGAGATTCTGCACCTTCATTCACGTCTTTAATAATTCCATCATCCAACATTTTATCTAACTCTTGATTAACAGCTTCTATCATTGGATAGGGTATTTGTCTCAGACTTTGAGCTACTGGTGAAACTTTCTCATCTACTGTAACCTTGTGACTGTAACCCCTTGATCTGTCCTAAGCCTTTAAAGAGTGACTCATATTCCTGTGCTAACCGCTTAAACCTCTCTGAAGACTGGTCAACCGCATTGACAGTGTCTCCTACATTCAGAATCTTCAGATCAAAACATGCTTTTCTTCTCAACAACACTTCTATATTTCCTTCAACTACAAAGACTTTGTCCTTTATTACATTTTTCTGCCATTTCAGCTGTGCCTCGAAGTAGCCAACACACTTAAGTGGACTCATATGTGCATAGGCATAATTTTTCTTCTTAGTCTGCTGAGGCTTAGTTCTGTGTGCAAACACTTTCTTGAAAAGTTCTACTCCAATGAAGTTTATTTGACTTCCTGTATCTATCACCATTTTTATCTCTTGGCCATTTATTTGAACAGTTCTTTACCTTCAGGGTCAGTGGAATTAACAAATTCATCTGTGTCTGAAGAAGGTTCTTGAACTGCTCGCAGTTTTGTCCCTTCCTTATTTGTATTAAATTTATTTTCCTGATGAGAAGCGTCTCTTTCTACACACTCGTGCATAATGTCCTGTTTTCTTACAGTGTAGACATTTTGCTGTTCACGCTCCGCATTCATCTGCTTTGTGCGTTGTTAGTCCGCACCTGTAACATGTAATGTCAGCCGTCCCCTGTTCTTCTATTTCTCTAGCATGACTGCGCCCTGCTGCTCGGCTTTTGTTTGTAAAGTATGAGCGAGCGCCCCGTTCAGTGTCACTTTGTCACTGTGGTCAGAAAGCATTCTTGATTCTGCTTGAGCTGCTTCATGAATTCTAGCGACTGTAAGAGCAATTTCTAAAGTCAGCCCTTCCTCCTGCAGCAATTTATAGTCTCTTATGTGCACATTTTTCCACAAGTTGATCTCTTAGCATGTCAGTTTCCAATACTCCAAAGTCACACGATTTAGCCAGTTCTCTTAGTACAGTCACAAAAACATCAACAGATTCGTCCTGAGTTCTCTGCCTAAATTTATGCCGTTCCAAAACCACATTTCTCCGCGGTGTAAAGTAAGCGTCTAAGGCAGCTACAGTCTGTTCATGTGTACCTTTTTCTACAGGGAGGTTGGCGAAAATCCGCTGCACTGGAGCCCCGATACAGTGCAGTAATGTAGCACGTCTCACGGCATCCTAAGCTTCTGTAGATCCACTGGCTATTTAAAAAAAAAATCTGTACGACTCCATATCTTGTATTCCGTATACAAATCCGGAGCTCCGAGGTTCAGTAGAGGCGGTGGAAAAAGCTGGGCATAAGCAAAGCTTCTTGGTGCGGCTGCCATATCTTCCATGGCGCAAGCTAAACGAAAAGTCCGAAAATTCAAAAGTTCGTTTCTACCAGCAAGAGAACTAAAATCTGCAGTGTTCTGCTCGCTTTGAGTCCGTCAAGCATTCATCTCTCGTCGCCATGTTGTGTGTCTTAATAAAGAGACGTTTTTATATTGTTTTAACTATTTTATTAACTACACAGATATATTCCTGCCTTCTACTCTCTCGTTCTGTTGTCTGGCGATGTCTACTTACTATACTTCATTTAGCATGACTTCTTGTTGTAGTTGAGCTCAAAGCTGGAGATGATCTCCATATTCTATATTCCATATTCACATATTCTATGTTAGGGATATGTCTTTTTTTCATGGGGAAAACTAGCCCGAGCAAATGTAAAGTTTAGAGCAGCGCTCAATAAAAATGATCAGAAACCGAAAGCACTTCTTATGTGGATCAGTATATTTACTGTATATTATTATAGTATATTATTAGTTCAAATAATTTAGGATTTAACAGAACTAAAAGAGGTACATTTAAAACAGCAGCGCAACTCTGCAACACGTTGAGTGTGCCTGCATTTAATTGTGTAAACCTGCCTCTCTCTGAACACAAGCAAAGAGTTCTCACTCAACAGAAGATTGCGATGTGAGTACTGTAATATAAAGCACCCGGAGATGCCAGGGATTGAACCCGGGACCTCATACATGCAAAGCATGCGCTCTACCACTGAGCTACATCCCCGATGAAAAAGGTTATGGAACAGACTTAGAGATGTGCAAATGCTCACTGATCACACCACTCATGAAGAATGCCTGCAGTTTCCCACTTTCGCGTTTCTTCTACTACAGAGTAAATTCATAGGAATTAAAAAATAAGGAAGGAAAAATAATCGCATCGAAGCTTCAAGAGACTGGGCACAAATTAATCTGTTATTTTTGCATCCAGTTACATGGGCGACGGTGGTTGATTCCCAGATGGGGGAGTGCTTTTTTTCTACTTCCTTACTCGACTGTCTTTAAAATTCTATTTTATTTGAAAGCTTTTTGCATCTTTTAAGTGCTCTTGATTAAACTATGCATAGAAAAACAGCAGTGCTGATGATTTAACGTAAAAGGGTGAAACGACGCCCCAACCACAGGAATGGTAACAGAAAGGATCGTGTTCTTATTTAATATGTCCTTTTGAGATGTCTTGTCAATGCACACAGGCGGTAGAGCTCAATAATTTACTTTTACTGGTGTTTTTAAACAAAGATGGAACACGTTCTTTCTATACCAGGAAGAAAGGAGCAGACTTTACCTTTAAGAGGCAAAAATGACACCTTATCAAAGCTAATATTAATTAAAATGACATCACAACAAAAGAGTGGAGGCTTGAGTGAATAAAGCCTTGAGTGGAGCCTTGAGCTTTCATTGGACGTCTGTGTCTCCATAACTTTGTAGGTGAGAGAGAGGATTGTGATAATTTGCAGGTGCTTCTCAGAAGTGCGTTGGTAGTACAGGCGCCTTCCAAATAATTGAGTCAGGTTTGAATCCCAGCCAGTGCAAACCCAAATCTTTTCAAGATAATCTGTGGTCCGCTAACACATCTTTTGAAACACTACAACAGGTAACACCCCGTGTGAAACATCATGTGCATCTGTTAAACCTCTCTACCTACCTGTTCCTCAAAGAGACATGACGAGGGTCTAAAGGGACATTTTGAGCCGTAGAAACATTTTATCATTCTGTACTTTCCTGTGCAGTCAGGCCAGTTCCACATTAACTGCGCCCGACAACGGAGGTCGTTTTGAAAACAACGACAGTAAAGGGACACTGCACGTCTGCAGAACATCACGTCCGAGTTTAAGGACAGCAACATCAGAGATTGGAAGCTAGGGAGTTTCAGGTCTGTGTTTTTATTATAGGTTCAAGAAAATCTGAATACCTTTTCAAGAAGTATTTCAGAATCCCACTCAAATCCAATACGAATGCCGCATAGATCTGCATTGTACAATTAGTATACTGTTTGTCCATTGAATCAAACACGCCTTATGAAGCATTTCTAAAACAGGGGAGATTGTTATGGAATGCGTCTTCCTGTAAAAATAAAATGCCTTCAAGGGCACTATAAGCAGATGTGCTCTACAGAAAAACTATAGCCAGAGATGTCAAAGAGGTTGAGATTTCACCACGTGAGAGAAAGCATCTCAGAAAACGAAGTTGCGGTCGTTTCCACGCCTTATAAAACCACTAGGTCAAACAACAAGAGCTGAAGAGCCGCTGTTGATAGTAACGCGGCCGAGCGCTCTAAGGAGCTGGCTTAAACCTCCAGCCTCTTCAGGAGCATCTGTTGGAGTCACACTGCTACAGCGTATCTCCTTGTTAAGTATCCCTTTTATTGTTGTTGCTACCTCCAGGCGATGTAAACCAGATTCAGAAAAAAAATAATTTGAACAACATTATTCCCATGTTTACTCAAAGTTGCAGTGGCCAGATGGTAAGGCGTTGGATTCCTAAACTGAAGATTGTGGTTTCAAACCCCACCCATGCCTGTTTCAAAGTCTTCAAAAAAAACTTGCAATGTGGGAGTCTCAATAGTCAGAGAACATAACTGTCGCCAGTGATTAGTATTGCACAATGCAATTTGTGAGAATTCATGGGTTTTTATGCTGCTTGGACTTCTTTCAAGCCTATGAAGTGACCCCCGTTTTATTTTCATTTTCAAACTAAAGAACCGAATAACAAAGAGGTTTCATGTGTGACAGCATTCTGTTGCAAATACCGTTTCCACGATGTATTCAGCGACGGGAATGAAATATTTTAGTGCTGGCTCACATGCGAGGAATTTCAGAAAAACCTGGAAAAGCAACGCTTGCAGTAAATGACTACTTTTAAGCATGTAGTCAGCATGAACAGAACAACGCAATGCTCTGTAAAAACAACCTGAAGCCGCAATTACTCTTTTATCTCGGGCAGTTCATTCCGATACGATGTTTCCGCAGAATAAATGAAATGCCGAACTTGCCGAGCAAGTTTAATACTTGCTTGTGAGCCCTAGATAAATTGGCTGCTGCAATTTCAGCAAGCGGAGTTCTGTTCAGCTGCCTCTAGTACACATTGCTGATTCCTTTTGTGAGGGCACGGGCAATCTTTCAACGATAAGGCTGACGTGCCTGTCGAAATTGTGTTTCCCTTTCACTGTGTTGTATTTGCCCTACTCGTACAACATCAATTGTGATGTCATCATTGCCCATTGGTTTGTGTCTTGTTGTCATTGTGTATTTTACACTACAGGAACTGAAAGTACTGAACTGAAGGTACTGAAGGTAGGAACTGAAAGTACAGACTGCTATAATTATAAAAAAGTTTTTTTTCTACTGTTCTCTTTCCTGATGTATTGGTATTTGAAGGCTATTGGGCAGCAAGGATTTATCTTCCTGAACTCTCTATATAAGATATGGGTCCATGATCATCTTAGTTTAGATGTACCTTTTAAAGGTGGTATTATTCTCCATTGTTCAGCCTTCAGACATACTTGGAAAGTTTTAGGCACAGACATAATCTTTCTTAATCCCTTTTTATCCTGAGGTGATGTCCCAGGTAAGCTTTCCCCCTGGGAATATTCACTGTGCTCTTCAGGCTTTTTTTCTGATTCTACACAGATTTTTTCTCCTTCAAACATGTCACCACTGTCTGTGCTGCCGTGTGCAGCCCATGCATCTTCTGTATCTCCTGATGAACTTCTGAGCTCTGTGTTGCCTTCCAAACTATGTCCCTCACTTTGACTTGAAATATGGACTATAGATTGTGTACTGTCATCTGGTTTTGAATCCTTACCAATACTCACCTCCTTCTGCGCCCTAAGCACTTGGATTCTTACTTTTTTTCTATCTTCATGCCAAATCACTGATAACCATTTCCTGTTGCTGCAGCAATCCTCTCCAAGGACTCTGTTTGACAGTGTTGACCACATATTGTCATGCCACCTAATTTTTTTTTCTATCTTAGAAAACTTCAGAAATTCTTTGATCTCACTCCCTACTCCACCAGCCCTTGACCACAGGTCTGGCATCCTACTCCTCTGTCCTCCTTTAACATGTGGCATTGCCAACAATCTGAAAAATAGGGAACACATCTGAATGAAGTGGAAACATAATTGAAATTCAACACCCACTGGATGTTAATAGTGTAGGAGTGCAACAGATGTACAAGTCCATTAAATATTTTTATTTCTGTGTTTAATTTTTGAGGGACCCTATATTTTGATATAGCATCAATCACAAAACAGCATTCTGTCAATGTCACGACCACCAGCCCGGGGAGATCAACTCACAAAAGAACTAACCAGTACCAGCAGCGGGTTAATAATAACATGTGTTAATCCACCAGCACATGCTCTACTGTGCGGCAAGCAGCATTGTTTTAACCATTCAAACCCGCTTCCCGCTACTCGGTATTGAGTCTTCTCTTTGAGAGCTCTACCTCGCGTTTACTCTGAATCTCGCTTACTGGTTACTGAACTCCCTTTTGCCTCTGGACCTTGGACCTCACCTTCCGATTTGGATTGTTTGCTTCTCTCTGTACTTCAAGTATTTCGATCTACCTTTCACCTAACAATCTCACCTGACGTTCTGGATTGTTCACCTGTCTCAATAACTACTTGCTCCTGCATCTGCATAGGATCTGCATACCTTTTCACTGAGGATTTCTGACAGTCAAAGCCACATAAAAAAAACTAGAAAAGAAGTATGTGTTTCTTTAAAAAAATACCCCCAAATTGTTTTTGTTTTTTAAAAGTCAACATATCTGGGTTGTGTTTGCAAGATTTTTAAAAATTCCAAAGTTTGTGTGGGTATGATTGTAAAAAATCAAATCATAACTGAAGAAGTCTCCATGGTCAAAACATTGTGTTTTCTTCTTCTCTTTTCAGCATGGAATAAACCTATTACTTGTTCCTTGGAGATTACCATGTGCCAATAAGATATGATCACTGTATTGACCATATACAATTTCTTGCATTAGGAATTCCTATTTTGCATACCCCAGCTTGCTCTCCTTGAGATACACATACAGGGAGAGTAGCTGGGGGTCAGAGCGCAGGGTCAGCCATTTATACGGCACCCCTGGAGCAGTTGGGGTTAAGGGCCTTGTTCAGGAGCCCAATGGAGTAGGATTCCTCTGCCGACCGTGGGATGTAAACCAGCAACCTTCCAGCCACAGGTGCAGATCCTTAGCCACAGAGCCACCGCTCTGCCAAATGTGCCAATTCTTTAGAAAGAAGTCCAAAAGAATGCAAATTTACTTTTTTAAAATAGCTGTTGTAAATAACATCAGTGGCTATGGAAGAGTACATACAAGCACAGAGACAAGTTAATAAACTTGGAATGACTACTTACAGCTCTGGAAAGACCGAAGATATTGTTTCCGGTTGTTAAGGAACAAGTAATAGGTTTATTCCATGCTGAAAAAAAGAAGAGAGAAAACAATGTTTCGGCCATGGAGCCTTCTTCAGGTGTGAGAGAGAGAAGGCAGTAGGCAAAGGTAATGTAGTGGGAGAACAAAGGCTGGGAGGGAGGAGGGGTGAGAGGCGGGAGCAGGGGACAGAAAGAGAGGCCAATCAAGAGGTGTGAAGTCAGAAAAGGTGTTGAGAGGTGTGAAATGAAACTTCCAATGAATGGAGAAAAACTTAGTAGAATAGTAGTCTGTTGTTTAGAGAAGGGGGAAGGTGTGATCCTAGCTGCAGGATAAGTTTGGTTTCGGTAGTCTTTCTAATGTATGAGTTCAGAAAACCATCTTTGAGAACACAGACGGAGAGATTAGAGTGGTCATGGCCATCAGAGGTGAAATGAGAAACAATGGTTTTTGGAGAGATCTTCAATCTTCACAGCCCTGACATGTTCTCTGAAGCGGTCTCCAAGTCTCCTTCCTGTTTCTCCAATATAGAGAGAAACTGGGCATTTACTGCAAGAGATACAGTAAATAAGGTTGCTGGAGGTACAAGATGCCATCTGGGTGATCCAGAATTGTCCTGAGGGGCCTTGAATGAGTGTGGTGTTGGATGTGTACTTGCAGGCGATACAGCGAGCTCTGTTGCAGGGGAAAATACCTGGTGTGGATGGTTGCTGAGAGCGGTCAAGGGAGGTGTGAACACGAAGGTTGCGCAGATTAGGTGATTGGCGATATGAGATGATGGGGCGGTCAGAAAAGAGGGCCCCAATGGAGGGATCATCCTGTAGGATGGAAAAGTTGTCGTTAACAGTCCTGCATATAGGAAGTGTGTTAGGGAAGCACCAAAGGAATGCGGTTGTTACGGTGGGAGTTCCTGATTGGGTTGATGGTCCGAGGGGTGTTTTTGGCTCGGGCAAGGGCCCTGTCAATAACACTGCTGGGGTATCCTCTGTTGATGAAAAAGGAGTACATTTTGAGGGTTTGGTTCTGGGAGTCGACGTCGTCACTGCATATTTGTTGTAGCCGAAGGAACTGTGAAAAAGGGAGAGAATTTTTAGTATGTTTGGGGTGAAATGAGCTATACAAGAGATAGCTGTGTGAATCCGTGGGTTTGTAATAAACAGAAGTGGAGAGTCTGGGGTAGTTGATGGAGAAGTTGATGTCCAGAAACGGAAGAGTAGTGGAAGATATGTTAATTATATATTCGAGGGACAGGTGGAAGTTGGTGAAATGGTGCAGGAAGCACTTAAGTTGATTGTTGGAGCATGTGGCGGCACTGACGCAGTCATCAATATATCGCTTGTAGAGGTCAGGGACATAGCCAGTGTAGGAAGCGAAGAAGCGTTCTTCTACCCAGCCAACAAAGATATTGGCATAGCTGGGTCCCATTCTGGTGCCCATGGCAACTCCACTCACCTGTTGGTAAAAAAGATTATTGAAGGAGAATGTGTTCAGTGTGAGAACCAGTGTTTCTGGTTGTTGTCCTTTAATTGATCTAATTTAATTGCACTAATTTCCCCCCCTCCCACTCATCAGCTTTTGGATGAGAGATTCTGACCACTATATAAGATCAGAAGCAGTAGAAGAAACGGGCTTCTTTTCTGCTTATTTAACACACTCCTAATGCAAACAACACATTAAGAGTACAACGGAAAGGTTGCACCAAATGGGATCAAGCAATTTAAAACATATGTTCAGGGTACAGGAAAATTGTTATAGAGATGAATGGTATTCATGAAACAAATAATGTTGCAAAAAACTTTGCCAAAAGTCACAACCCATTTAACATTCATTAGACAGGTTGAATCAGTTGGATATCTCTTAGGTTCTAAATGCACTCAACGGCTGTATAATGCAAGCTCAAGAGTCAAAAGAACAGTAGTGAACTACAGTTCTTACAATAATAAATAGCCATTTGATCTTGTGAATGATCTATCATACACCCTTGAAATGATGTTACAGATTTGGAAGTTTGCACAGCTTGTAGTCTAACTCCATGAGACACAGACAGGGAGAGAAGCTGGGGGTCAGAGCGGGTCAGCCACTGTGCTCTTGTGCCAAACAGGTCATACAAAGACTGCCATTCCTTATATCTTTCCCTGAACCTGTGTGTCACTTCCTCACCTTCCAGAAGCAAAATATCGAGCTTCCACACACCCTTCCCCACAGTAACAGCCGTTGGAATAAAAATTGTACATGACAGCAGACAATGGTCAGAGAAAAAAAAACAGGGGTTAGGCCTGTGGTCTTGCAAGTAAAATCACGTATCAAAACAAAATGCGTGAGGCTTGGGTCCCATTAGACTAGTCCCATGTGAAACCTGCCCTCCCCTGACTATGAAGTTTGAAGCCATCTTTCAGTTTAAAATCTTTACATAATGTTTGCAATAATATTGATGATTTATCAAATTGGACCCGCCTCTCGCCCCTCATTCTGCCTTCTCTTTCTAAAAGAGAATTAAAATCCCCAGCTAAAACCACTGGTTCCCATCCCAATCAATATACTCAGTCCCTGAATTAGGACATATCTGTCATGTGAGCAACTCAGACAATATATATTTAAGAGTTTAAATTAGACATTCATGAAACCCAGATACACCACCAGTGCTCTCCCTGGTTTCATTACAAGGTGCTGACGTACCTCTACCATCTTATTTTTAATTAGAACAGCTATACCGTCAGATTTATTTTCTTTGGACCCACTCCAGATTGATGGGTCCAATGTCCACAGTTCTTCCATATCCTTATAGCAGTTTTAAAGGGTAACCCACACTCCTGTAACAACACAATATCAGCATTTACCTTCCTCACAAATGATAGTATAGTCCTTGCCCTTAACTTGGAGCGAATGCTTCTCACATTTATTGACACAATATTAAGAGCCATACTTAAAGTAGGACCAGGGGAGACTAAAAGCTCTGGCTACAATCATTCAGTAGATGACACCTACCCAACAGGCCTCCCCCCCCCCTTTTGCTTTAATTGTGTCCTCCTCCACCACCCCCACAATCCATAGGATATTTCACCACCTGCCCTCCTTGAGTCTTTGGTTCTAAAGCTTGGTAAGTAAGATCACATATATTAGAGACATCTAAACCCATGGGAGAACCTACTTGAGGACTCGGAAAATGATCTTCCCTCACTCTTCTACTCGGAGTTCAATCATTTTCTAAATCCAATGTCTCTTTTAGACTGCACCCTCTGTTCTGTACATTTCATTTGAGCACTTTCAGCCTCCACAGGTGGCAGGCTATTGGAAGAGCAATGGTCTTCCCAGTTTTGTTCTATTTGCAAAGGAATTTGGACAGTCTTTAAACACATGACCTTCACACTCACAGAGATTACATTTCCTCACGCTTGTACATTCAGTATATGCATGTCCAATTTCCTTGCACTTACCACACACCACCTTTGTACAGGCATCCACAAAGTGACCCATCTCCCCACATCTCCTGCACGGTTTTGGCTGCCCTTGGTAGAACACAAGGCCTCTATTTTCACCTAATTCAATCAAAGAAGGAATGTGTTTAAATCCACCATAACCATTTTTTGTCTTCATGCAATGAAACAGGTACTCTCCATGCACAGTTCCAGATGCCATCATCATCCAAGACTTTCTGAAGCTCACCTTTCACTAAACAATACTTAGACAACCATGTAACAACATCTTCCTTCATCACCATCTCATTAAACATGCAAACAGTCACAGTCCTATTAATTAATAATAATTGCTTACACTTATATAGCGCTTTTCTGGACACTCCACTCAAAGCGCTTTACAGGTAATGGGGACTCCCCTCCACCACCACCAGTGTGCAGCATCCACCTGGATGATGTGATGGCAGCCATACTGTGCCAGAACGCTCACCACACATCAGCTTTCAGTGGGGAGGAGAGCAGAGTAATGTAGCCAATTCATAGAGGGGGATTATTAGGAGGCCGTGATTGGTAAGGGCTAATGGGAAATTTGGCCAGGACGCCGGGGTTACACCCCTACTCTTTTCGAGAAACGCCCTGGGATTTTTAATGACCACAGCGAGTCAGGACCTCGGTTTTAAGTCTCATCCGAAGGACGGCGCCTGTTTACAGTATAGTTTCCCCGTCACTATACTGGGGCATTAGGACCCACACAGACCACAGGGTGAGCACCCCCTGCTGGCCCCACTAACACCTCTTCCAGCAGCAACCTTGGTTTTTCCCAGGAGGTCTCCCATCCAGGTACTGACCAGGCTCACACCACATTAGAAAGATCCATCAGCTTCTGCCATTCAAACATTCTAATCAGGCCCACATCTTTTTTTCCTCCTCTATTTTCATCCAAAATTCTTCCAGTAACTTCACCGATTGAAACTAATGTCAAAACCAATTCCCTTCAGCAAAGTGATTAAGCATTTGACATCAAATGCCTTAATCCTTTCTGTAATACCTTCCTTGAAAAGTCCAACCATGAAATATCACCCGAGTGAGCCGAAACCTCACCACCCTTATACACCAAATGTGCGCAAAAGTAACAGCACATGCCGACTCTACAGGCCGCCATGGCCGTTACAAATGTGTCAAAAGCAAACTAAACCTAAACCGAAACCTCATCTGTGCACCAAACCCACCAAAACCCTATTCCCTTAACCAAACCCACCAAAACCTTATTCCCACTTATACAAAAACTCCACTCTCGACTTCTGGGTTCAACCCTTTACATCTCAAACACTGGTTAGAGACTCAGTGTGTCCCAGGCTCAGCGGTTATATAGGACAGGACTCGGCGAGCTGCAGGTGAAACTCGTTGTTCTGCGCTCCCCGTGCGGAATGCGTGTCTCCTCCCTCCAGACTCATCAAACCGCCTTCATACTCTACAGCGGGAAAAAAAACTCCCTTTATTGTCTTCATACAGTACATCCCTCTTAAATCCCAGAAACACAGAAACTCCGGGGCGTTTCTATGAGTCAGTACTGGGTTTCTCTGTTCGAGGTTACAAGCAGAAACAATAAAAGTGCTGAAAGCAGGAAGTTATTTCTGCTCGTAGGCATAAACATGTAAAAAATTATTTTCTGATTCCTCAAACCTAATAAAATCCATGTAAGTCTCCTTTTCGTCCCCAATGCATATAACTGAATATAAACCAGTCAAGTTCAGCTACTTTTCTGATGTATATGAACACTAGTTCTGGCGCAGCTGTTACAACAAAGATACTTAAGAACTTTTTTTTCATACGAGCTCTTGCCGTTTTTAAATTGAATATTTTTTTCATTTCGGTAAATCACACGAAACACCAACAACACTCATTGTAAGCATCTGACCAATCACATTCCTGAATTTTAAACCCATTTAGGATTTATTTTTAACTTTTTTTATTTATTTTTTACAATTTTACACACCTGTTTTAAGTATTCTTGCCATTTTTAGCATATTGTAAGTGGATTTTTTCAAACATTTTATTTTTTAAATCATATCAACCCATTGTAACTTCCCATTGATAATTCCTGAGCTTTATAACTGTGTATTATTTCTTTTTACCTTGTTTTATTTTTTTATTATTTTACAGAGCTTTTTAATATATTGTGAGCATTTTAGTGTCATTTTAAAATAGGACGATCAATGCTCCTGACTTTTAAACCTGTATTTATTCTGACATTATTCTCTCCACCTGCAGATGAGGGAGGTATTTGATTTTAAATTTGTTGATTTGGGGGGAAAATGTACAGTCATTTCCTTGTATGTATCACCAGTGGGAAACTTTTTTTGGATGAATTGCATTTTTGGATGAATTGCAATCTTTACTTCAAGGCCTTCAGGCTGATATAGAAATGACGGGAGATTTAAATGACACATTTGATAAATCGGACAGGAACAGCATAACATTTAAAATGGCAGAACCCTCTAAAGTACTGAAAAAATTCCGGCACATTCATAATAAATACAATTTATTTAATTTAAAGCATAAAATTTGCTTTAAAAAGAAAACCACAATTTGTACAATATCATATTTCAATATCGACATTCAGATGAAGAATTTGACGATTTGAATATCAATAAAGAGTACATCGATTTTGGGACAATGTTTGCATCTGAATAATCCTTCCTCCTGGAAAGAAGGAAAAAAAAAGTTTTGAGTCTCAGTCTTCAGGATCCCCCCCAAAAAACGTTCAAATTTGTTTCCGATGTATTTTGGATAAAGATATAACTCTCATAGAAGATACATTTTATCAGTTGAATGCAGTCGATACTTTCGACTTTTTATATGATGATAGGACCTACATTTAGGGCTCAGTACTGATAACACTGCTGCTATTGATTGAGTAGAAATAATTGATGTACTGGCAGTTTTTTTTCTGAGGCAAGAGGTCCTAGAACACCTCCTATAAAAATGTTAAGATTCAGAGCAAGAAATATTTTTCCACCTCACCTAATGCTATTGCATTAACGAGGCTGGAGTTGGCTTCTTATTCACCAGCTGCTGCTTTGTGTTTTTCGTTCCATCTTAAATGCTACTGCTGTGATGTTATGTCGTCTTTCGCCTGTAGATGGCTCTCTACAGTCATTTTTAAAAATACTTATCCGGATGTATTATTGTACATTTCCTCAGTAAAGGGGAATATGTAAGTAGAGACTGTCCAAATTGCATATTTGTATGAAACACATTTCAGAAACACAACTCACAATAAAACAAACTGGCATGTTATACCACGAGTAAATAAGACAAAGGCAAAACGTAAATTCACTGGCACTTCCTGCATATTTTCCACGACCTTGCCTTCTGATCATAAAAAGTCTCAAACTCTTGCATTTTACAAGAAATTTTAATATAGCAGTTTTAAATGGGACATTTAGAACATGGCATATGAGACTATATGGTTAACTGAGGATGAGCAGAGGGTGATTGAACCTACCTCCTGGTTATAAAAATGTCTAAAAATTCTGACACAGATGTGTGAGAGACAATGGAAAAGACTATCAAAATCCTGAACTTCAGGACATTGTACTGTACCGTTTTTTAAATACAACCCTCTGAACATGGCATGAGAGAATACATTGTCAAATGGTAAATGCAATGTTTGCTATATTTCTAGGGCCCTCCCTCCTGATTTTAAAATCGTCTCATATTTCTGACATCAAGGTGTGAGACACAATATAACAGACTGTCAAAATCCTGAACTTCAGGACATTTTATGATACCATTTTAAAAATATGACCCTCTGAGCATGGCATGTGAGAAAATGGCATGTGAGAATGCATTGGGAAAAGGTGAATGCAATTTCTGCTGAATTGCTATTGCCCTCCCTCCTGATTACAAACTCGTCTCACAATTCTGACACTGAGGTGTGAGACACAATGTAACAGACACTATTAAATTGTGAAGTACAAGAGATTATACTGTTACGTTTTTTTTTTAATATTGACCCTCTGGCATGTGAAGACTTGTAGTCAACAAAATAGCACACATTCTGCCAATTTGCTTTGTCCCTCCTTCCTCGTTACCAAAACATCTTAGTATACCGACACTAAGGTAAATGTCTCTAAATCCAGAAGTTAAGTTGTCAAAGTATATCGGAGTCAACCGATACTGATCAGGTTCTGCTGCTGCTGAGCCCGCAGCCTTCACCATAAGGTCCAATTCCCAAGCCTGTACCCTTCAGAAATTGCAGTATAGAATGAAAAAAACTCTAATAGATATCGGCCACTGTTGGCGATTTTCCTTTAAGAGAGATAGATAATACTTTATTAATCCCGTAGGGAAATTGACAAATGATTCTCCAGAAATTTTCACTTTCACTGAGACCGAGGAGTGTTAAGCTGTACATGAGTCTTTGTGGCTCGGTTGTTAACAAAAAGGGTGGTGGTTTGAACCTTCCCAGGGACGCTATGAGCCTTTTAATGTACACACCCGTCTCACTTTACCTCCACGGCCGGTCTTGTACCGCAATCAAATACAGAGCCCGCAGGGGGCAGTAGGCTCGCAAATATAGCTCACTGTGTATATAATGAAGAAGCGGAGGTTAGTTTCTCATCTGCATGTTGCAGAGCCTTATGCAACTCGCAACAACAGTTGGGGTTTGATCCCTGCACGGGCTATTAGTTGAAAGACCATTGTAAATGACGTGTAACAGATTTATCCAGCTGGCTTTTATGTTTCATACTAAATTGCTATCTTGAAACCAAAATAATTAGAAATATGGAACACAACTGTTGTTCCCCATGAAGGAAAGCTGTTTTACACTGACGTCACTCCTTTTTATTTAATCCAGATTTTAAAAACAACTCCGCCCTATCAAAGGAAAATGTTACACAAAAGTTGGAAAGCACACTCTGAATCCATCTGTATATTTGATTTCCGCAATCCGTTCAAGACTGCCTATGTTAATCGTAAGTGTATAGATGAAACATTTAATATATTGTTCAGTTTAAATCAAAATGCTTTACTACTACAAGAGAGAAGTATAGTATGGAGGATGCGACAAATGTGTGATTTCTTGGAAGAAAACTACTTTTCTTTGCGTTCGAAATTAATTCGAAACAATTGACACACAAACCCTTTGTTCCATTCTCCGCCCACTCTCGGTGTAAACAAGTCCCTCCTGGTCTCTGCTTGAAATGCACTTTCCTGCGTTTGCTTTGGTGTAACTGGCTTCCCCTGCATGGGCGAATGTGAAGAAGATCCTTAGTAAGTCATTGAAGAAAACCGAGAAGAGGTCGGAGTGGCCTCTGTCGTTCATCAACGATCCAGTCAGGCAGTAATCCTCTGTAAAGCGCCGTTCGTTCACATCGATTGGCTTTTTCTTGCCTTCATTCGTGCGAGTAGTAAAAGCAGACGCAACTATTCTGCCGTGACCCGGATTCGAACCGGGGTTGTTGCGGCCACAACGCAAAGTACTGACCACTATACGATCACAGCGAGTTACCGAGACACACGCGGCAGGGTGGAAAGGGCTGTGCTCTCTTCGTGTGACATAATTCGGAAAAGTCCTGACGTTGGATTTCAACTGAGCCCCAGTATACATCGACCCTTCGACACTCTGAGTGACAACTCTCTTGCGTGTTTTCTCATATTTATGTAGTTTGCTTGCATGATGCCGGGAACAGCATGGTTGTTCGCTGCCATATAGTCTAGCGGTTAGGGTTCCTGGTTTTCACCCAGGCGGTTCGACTCGGTTTTGCCTCCTGCTTTCCAAAAGATCAGCACCGTGTACGAAAGAGCCGCATTAAAACTACTCGAACGTGCAAAACGTGCGAGAAGAGGGGGCGCTTGTTTCCAACCGAAACTTCTCGCGTGTGAGACGAGCTGATCATCGCTGTGGGAGGGTTACTCTGGTAGACAGGGCTGACCTTCGGCAATAGGATTTATAGTCTCCAAGATGATATTTGCACTTTCTGGAGAGGCGATTTTCTCCACTTCAGTAGCCCGATTTCGTCGATTGCGTGGAGAGGGCTGTAGAATGTGGCGCCGCCTTTCCTGCTCCTTCCATGACAGGCGTGCTGGTCTCTGGAGAGAGAGCACGGTCCATCAGCGCACTCCAATAAAGGCACTGGAAGCAGCTGAATCGCATTGGCGAAGCTCAGGGCTGGGCCACTGGGCACGTCTTACCACCGTTTCCGTAGTGTAGTGGTTAACACGTTCGCCTCACACGCGAAAGGTCCCCGGTTCGAAACCGGGCGGAAACAGGCATCTTTTGTCGCCAGGCACAAAAGGGGATTGGGGATTCGCCTAGCGCTGTGATCGAACAGACCCACTGGACCCACCTCTTAGTGTGGCGGGATCTGCACAGTGCATGTCACAGCGCATCCTGCTTTCACTTCAAGGCGCGTCCTGATGCACCCCAGTCTCCCGCGTGACAGGTGGGGACAGGTGACAGGTCCTATACTAACGAGGAAGACATCGCTCTCTCCGACCCCCGGCATCGTGTCCCGACCCACCGTGCTGGAAGCCGACGCGTGCTGTGATTCCTTTACGGAGCAGAAATGACAACCGAGGAGCCGAGAGATCATTTCAGCATTTCGCGTCTGAACGGAAAACACAAACGACCAACTCGGAATGACTTGCCTTTGACGCTTCTCAAAGCGTTCTTTGTGCATCGAACAGACCCACTCACCTCTTAGTGTGGCGGGATCTGCACAGTGCATGTCGCAGCGCTTCCTGCTTTCACTTCAATGTGCTTCCTGATGTCGAGTCGACTGCCGTGCGGAGGCTCTGAAAGCGAGAGCAATGAAAAGGTGCACGACGCTGTGAAAGAAAACAGAGAAGTGAAAGGCAGTCATTTCTCTAAGGAGGTGAAAGAAAAGCTACTCCCCGTCGGGGAATCGAACCCCGGTCTCCCGCGTGACAGGCGGGGATACTTGCCACTATACTAACGAGGAAGACATCGAGCTCTCCAACCCCCGCCATCGTGTCCCGACCCAGCATGCTGGAAGCCGACGCGTGCTGTGATCCCTTTACGGAGCAGAAATGACAACCGAGGAGCCGAGAGATCATGTCAGCATTTCGCGTCTGAACGGAAAACACAAACGACCAACTCGGAATGACTTGCCTTTGACGCTTTTCAAAGTGTTCTTTGTGCACGACGACTGCGCCGCCTAGCAGATACAATGGGGTTGTACAACTTTGAACTAGCAAATGGAAGAGGGCTAAGCCCCCTCTCTTTTAGCCCAGGTTCGATCTGTCTCCCAGAATCACCAGGGCGCACACACACACACACCCGTGCCGTTGAAGTGCTCTGCTTCATTTCTAAGGGCAACTCAACATTCACTCCTACCCCGAGTGCAGAAAAGACAGCATCCACAGCAACAACAGCTCAGGTCTCTGCACAGGAGCTAAGCTGCCCTCATCTCCTCTGCTCTGCGGCTCCTGCGGAGTGGAGTCCTACCTGGAGCCGTGTTTGCAGGCGGCGGCTCCCTGCGCCCTGTCTGGGCGTCGTGTCCAAGAGCTCCTGGGAGGAAGAGCGAGCCCTCCCACTCGGGGGCTTTTCCACGGTCTGTGTGAGGAGGGGCGGGTGTGTCCAGTAGCTTATCGAGCGGAAGCCTGGGGCGGCGGAGAGCTGTGATCGTGCAGACCTTGAGGTGTCACCTCTTTGTCTGCTTTCCCGCCCCCCCTCCGCCCAAGCTCTGCTCCAAAGTAGCCCGGCAACCCCTCACACCTGCACGTGTCACAACCTAAGGTGCGGTCATGAGACACCCATGGGGTGTCGTTCTGTTCTTGCTAATTGTTTCCTGCCCGTCGCAGGCAGGAGTCCATGCGAGGAAGATGCGCTGGACAGAGCTCAGAGGGCGCAGCTGGGTGGCTTTCCTTCTGAGTGACGTTCCTGCAACACTCTCCCGCTACTCTTGGTGCGCTCATGCCACAACACAGGAAGGCTGGAGCAGGTGGCTGTGGGCTTTGCGCACTGCCGAAATAGCTCAGTTGGGAGAGCGTTAGACTGAAGATCTAAAAGTCCCTGGTTCGATCCCGGGTTTCGGCATTTTGTTTCATCGCGCCCTTTGTTCCTCTCTCCAGCGCCACCTGCCTAAAGTGACGCGTCCCTTTCTCAGCCCGAAACGCAAGCGAGACACCAGCAGCAGTCCCTACAGGTTTCCGTAGTGTAGCGGCTATCACGTTCACCTAACACGCGAAAGGTCCCCGGATCGAGACCGGGCGGAAACAGCCTCGTTTTGCACGCTCCTGTACTTCACAGAGGTCTTGAGCGACCGGTCATTTGTTCCCAATGTATTTCCGGTGCCTTCGTGCACTCTTGTACCAAACGCACGTTCCTTCTGTACGCGGAGCCGATCATTTGCAATTGGGCTGTGCCGACAGACCAGGTCGAGCTCTGTCGGCTCAAAAGCAGCGCAGGACCTGCAAGAACAACAGAAAGATTAGCATCCAGCGGGGGCCTCTTAGTGAGCCCAAGAGCTCATCAAGAATCGGCTCCAGCAACAGGGCTGGGCGCATTGTTCCATTCTCCGCCCACTCTCGGTGTAAACAAGTCCCTCCTGGTCTCTGCTTGAAATGCACTTTCCTGCGTTTGCTTTGGTGTAACTGGCTTCCCCTGCATGGGCGAATGTGAAGAAGATCCTTAGTAAGTCATTGAAGAAAACCGAGAAGAGGTCGGAGTGGCCTCTGTCGTTCATCAACGATCCAGTCAGGCAGTACTCCTCTGTAAAGCGCCGTTCGTTCACGTCGATTGGCTTTTTTTTGCCTTCATTCGTGCGAGTAGTAAAAGCAGACGCCCCTATTCTGCCGTGACCCGGATTCGAACCGGGGTTGTTGCGGCCACAATGCAAAGTACTGACCACTATACGATCACAGCGAGTTACCGAGACACACGCGACAGGGCGGAAAGGGCTGTGCTCTCTTCGTGTGACATAATTCGGAAAAGTCCTGACGTTGCATTTCAACTGAGCCCCAGTATACATCGACCCTTCGACACTCTGAGTGACAACTCTCTTGCGTGTTTTCTCATATTTATGTAGTTTGCTTGCATGATGCCGGGAACAGCATGGTTGTTCGCTGTCATATAGTCTAGCGGTTAGGGTTCCTGGTTTTCACCCAGGCGGTTCGACTCGGTTTTGCCTCCTGCTTTCCAAAAGATCAGCACCGTGTACGAAAGAGCCGCATTAAAACTACTCGAACGTGCAAAACGTGCGAGAAGAGGGGGCGCTTGTTTCCAACCGAAACTTCTCGCGTGTGAGACGAGCTGATCATCGCTGTGGGAGGGTTACTCTGGTAGACAGGGCTGACCTTCGGCAATAGGATTTATAGTCTCCAAGATGATATTTGCACTTTCTGGAGAGGCGATTTTCTCCTCTTCAGTAGCCCGATTTCGTCGATTGCGTGGAGAGGGCTGTAGAATGTGGCGCCGCCTTTCCTGCTCCTTCCATGACAGGCGTGCTGGTCTCTGGAGAGAGAGCACGGTCCATCAGCGCACTCCAATAAAGGCACTGGAAGCAGCTGAATCGCATTGGCGAAGCTCAGGGCTGGGCCGCTGGGCACGTCTTACCACCGTTTCCGTAGTGTAGTGGTTATCACGTTCGCCTCACACGCGAAAGGTCCCCGGTTCGAAACCGGGCGGAAACAGGCATCTTTTGTCGCCAGGCACAAAAGGGGATTGGGGATTCGCCTAGCGCTGTGATCGAACAGACCCACTCACCTCTTAGTGTGGCGGGATCTGCACAGTGCATGTCACAGCGCATCCTGCTTTCACTTCAAGGCGCGTCCTGATGCACCCCAGTCTCCCGCGTGACAGGTGGGGACAGGTGACAGGTCCTTTACTAACGAGGAAGACATCGCTCTCTCCGACCCCCGGCATCGTGTCCCGACCCACCGTGCTGGAAGCCGACGCGTGCTGTGATCCCTTTACGGAGCAGAAATGACAACCGAGGAGCCGAGAGATCATTTCAGCATTTCGCGTCTGAACGGAAAACACAAACGACCAACTCGGAATGACTTGCCTTTGACGCTTCTCAAAGCGTTCTTTGTGCATCGAACAGACCCACTCACCTCTTAGTGTGGCGGGATCTGCACAGTGCATGTCGCAGCGCTTCCTGCTTTCACTTCAATGTGCTTCCTGATGTCGAGTCGTGTGCCGTGCGGAGGCTCTGAAAGCGAGAGCAATGAAAAGGTGCACGACGCTGTGAAAGAAAACAGAGAAGTGAAAGGCAGTCATTTCTCTAAGGAGGTGAAAGAAAAGCTACTCCCCGTCAGGAAATCGAACCCCAGTCTCCCGCGTGACAGGCGGGGATACTTGCCACTATACTAACGAGGAAGACATCGCTCTCTCCAACCCCCGGCATCGTGTCCCCGACCCAGCATGCTGGAAGCCGACGCGTGCTGTGATCCCTTTACGGAGCAGAAATGACAACCGAGGAGCCGAGAGATCATTTCAGCATTTCGCGTCTGAACGGAAAACACAAACGACCAACTCGGAATGACTTGCCTTTGACGCTTTTCAAAGCGTTCTTTGTGGACGACGACTGCGCCGCCTAGCAGATACAAATGGGTTGTACAACTTTGAACTAGCAAATGGAAGAGGGCTAAGCCCCCTCTCTTTTAGCCCAGGTTCGATCTGTCTCCCAGAATCACCAGGGCGCACACACACACACACCCGTGCCGTTGAAGTGCTCTGCTTCATTTCTAAGGGCAACTCAACATTCACTCCTACCCCGAGTGCAGAAAAGACAGCATCCACAGCAACAACAGCTCAGGTCTCTGCACAGGAGCTAAGCTGCCCTCATCTCCTCTGCTCTGCGGCTCCTGCGGAGTGGAGTCCTGCCAGGAGCCGTGTTTGCAGGCGGCGGCTCCCCGCGCCCTGTCTGGGCGTCGTGTCCAAGAGCTCCTGGGAGGAAGAGAGAGCCCTCCCACTCGGGGGCTTTTCCACGGTCTGTGTGAGGAGGGGCGGGTGTGTCCAGTAGCTTATCGAGCGTAAGCCTGGGGCGGCGGAGAGCTGTGATCGTGCAGACCTTGAGGTGTCACCTCTTTGTCTGCTTTCCCGCCCCCCCTCCGCCCAAGTTCTGCTCCAAAGTAGCCCGGCAACCCCTCACACCTGCACGTGTCACAACCTAAGGTGCGGTCATGAGACACCCATGGGGTGTCGTTCTGTTCTTGCTAATTGTTTCCTGCCCGTCGCAGGCAGGAGTCCATGCGAGGAAGATGCGCTGGACAGAGCTCAGAGGGCGCAGCTGGGTGGCTTTCCTTCTGAGTGACGTTCCTGCAACACTCTCCCGCTACTCTTGGTGCGCTCATGCCACAACACAGGAAGGCTGGAGCAGGTGGCTGTGGGCTTTGCGCACCGCTGAAATAGCTCAGTTGGGAGAGCGTTAGACTGAAGATCTAAAGGTCCCTGGTTCGATCCCGGGTTTCGGCATTTTGTTTCATCGCGCCCTTTGTTCCTCTCTCCAGCGCCACCTGCCTAAAGTGACGCGTCCCTTTCTCAGTCCGAAACGCAAGCGAGACACCAGCAGTGATCCCTGCAGGTTTCTGTAGCGTAGCGGCTATCACGTTAGCCTAACACGCGAAAAGTCCCCGGTTCGAGACCGGGCGGAAACAGCCTCGTTTTGCACGCTCCTGTACTTCACAGAGGTCTTGAGCGACCGGTCATTTGTTGCCAATGTATTTCCTGTGCCTTCATTCACTCTTGTACCAAACGCACGTTCCTTCTGTACACGGAGCCGATCATTTGCAATTGGGCTCTGCCGACAGACCAGGACGAGCTCTATTGGCTCAAAAGCAGCTCAGGAACTGCAAGAACAACAGAAAGATTAGCATCCAGCGGGGGCCTCTTAGTGAGCCCAAGATCTCATCAAGAATCGGCTCTAGCAACAGGGCTGGGCGCATTGTTCCATTCTCCGCCCACTCTCGGTGTAAACAAGTCCCTCCTGGTCTCTGCTTGAAATGCACTTTCATGCGTTTGCTTTGGTGTACCTGGCTTCCCCTGCATGGTCGAATGTGAAGAAGATGCTTAGTAAGTCATTGAAGAAAACCCAGAAGAGGTCGGAGTGGCCTCTGTCGTTCATCAACGATCCAGTCAGGCAGTACTCCTCTGTAAAGCGCCGTTCGTTCACATCGATTGGCATTTTTTTTGCCTTCATTCGTGCAAGTAGTAAAAGCAGACACCCCTTTAGGGAGCCTGTCAGCACCCGGAGTTTTCCCCTTCTTTAAGCTCTCCATAGCCTCTCAGCTCTTCTACTGTCAAATCCCCCTCAAGTACTTCCCTTTCTTCTTCACTCAAAACGTTTTCTAGCTTTGAGGTAAAAAAGTGAATTTCTTCATCCTTTACCTCTGTAGAGTTGTACAGTCTTGAGTAGAAGTGTCACGCCCTCTGCAGCCAGAGGGCGGTCCTTCTCTGTCCTGTCCCTAGTTTCTGGTCTGCTGTCCTTCCTGTCCCTCTCTTTCCCTTGGGCTAAATATTTCAGGGTCTTGCACTCTGTCCTCGCTCAGCACTGACGTTCGGATTTCCTGAGACCCGCCTAGCACCAGGGCGCCCCACGTCCGCTCCCTGAGGGCACAGGTTTCTATACGGCATTCCTGAACTCTTTGCACTATTGAGCCCGGGCCTTTTTCCCATCTCGCCGCTATGCATATGGGTCTTTTTCCGCCCTCCTGCTCCCCACGGTTAGTCCCCTTGGACGTCCGTGACAAGAAGGCCTCGATGCAGGAGAGGATAGCACTCAGCTCTGTACTCTCTCTTCCCTCCTCATCAACTACACTTTCCATGACAGACTTGGAGCCTACCACTTTCCTGAAAAAGAAGCGAGTACACTTCTCATTTTCTTCCAAGAACTGCACTCAGCTTCTTAACAGCACTCCTCGACTACTTTCTTCCGCTATGCTCCGGACATCCTTTTTTAAAAGGGTGATATCCTCGAGCACATCCAAGCCACTGTCTCGTGTAGAGACGCTGCAGCTGCCTCTGTTTCCTGGCTAGCACTCCTCTCCGTCTGGCAGCACCCTTCCTTCCCTCAGCCATGAAAAAGGCCTTTGTCCTCACCTTCACCTCCTCCCACCACTCTCCTACTGACCCGTACAGACACTGCAAGGACAGCCACTGTGATAGTTTCTCCTTGTAGCGGGATACTACCCCCTCGTTCTCTAGCAGCTTTGTGTTGAGTTTCCAGAGGCCTGGGCCAAAGAGAGTCCCGCCTTGGAGTTCCACTCTACACCCTAAAGCCTGATGATCTGAGAAGAAGACAGGCTGAAGAGTGACCCCAACAACTTTCACTCTCTCTGAGACAAAGCAATAGTCAATTCTGGAGCTGCTATTCCTCCCTGACCGTGTATATCCTGCTGTTGTGGGATATATACATCTATATGTGTCTGAGAGTTTAAAGTCTTGAACTAAGTTTTGCAGGGCCAGTGAGCTGGAATCCAATTTTATCGGAGAGCTAGACTGCCTATCTGTGTGCTCTAAGATAGAATTCAATTCCCCTCCCACTATCACATCTGTGCTACATAACAATAGGGTAGAGAGTGCCTTGAGTAGCTCCACCCTTCCTCCCACGTCAGTAAGACAATACACAGTGATTAGACGCAGGTTAACGGTCCCCCATTCCACATCCACACACAGCAACCTGCCATCTATGACCCTCTGAATACTTTTCAATTTGAATGCCCATCCTTTGAAAAGAATGGCCAAGCCAGAGGTTCTGTTGTTATTGTCCCCTGACCAATCAGAAGGCCCTTTATCCCACCTATCTGCAAAGCTTTTATATCTCTCTTGATTTACTTCTTTTTCTTTTTCTTCTTACCAATTTCCTGCCAGCCATCCTCTGAATGAACCTTCATCAGGGTGGCAGCAGTAAAAGCGTTCACGGAGTCCATTTCAAGGAAGGGGGTAGAGGGAGGGGTGGAGGGGTTCCAGCTGTCCCCATCATCATGCTCTCCTTCCTCCTCGCTCGGGGAGAAAACAGAGTCATTTTCCTTTTCCTCAAGTCCAGCTCCTGGGGGAAAGGGGTGCAGCCGATGCACCAGTCTCCTCTTCCCCCTCACCCACCAGCTGTTGCAGATCCTCCGTGATGGACTGGATGGAGGAGAGGAGGACATCTCTAGCACTTGCAGAGTCTGAGAAAAGCAGCTCCGCTGAATCCTGGGTATCCTCGCTGGACCCGCTCCACCGGGGGGCCCCACACTGGCCCTCGTTCTGAGGAGCAGGAGTGGGGAGGGGTCCTCGCTGTTCTCGGGGGTTTTCAAACCCTCGTGCTTGTCTGGTGCAGTCTGCGGTTGTGGGGGCGTAGTGGATCTCTCTTCCACCGGCCCCGGAGCCACAGCAGGACTGATCCTGGCTGGAGGCTGAGAGTCTTTGTCCAACAAGGGTTCTTTGTTTGACTTGTTGTTTGCTTTGGATTTTCGGGCCGGTTTGGCTGAAACAAGCACTGCCTCATCCTTTCTCATTTTGAGTTTATTGGCGTAGGCGTGAGGGCAGTTCTTAAAAACGTGTCCTTCCGAGCCACATAAATTGCACTTTGGCAGCATTGAACAGTCAGAGGCTAAATGTCCCTTGTATTAGTAGCTGTCCGTGACATCACGCCGCTCTTTGTGACAAAGGCGAGACCCCTAGCCGGGCATAGTGACGTGGCGCGTGTTGCCGTGGTTACCATACTTATGATTTGTAAACAAATGGAAAATGCATTTCAACTGTTACTCAAACACATTTATCAACTTGGAATATAATTATCTAGCTCTAGGATTAAATTCCTAAATAATAGGAAAGGGTCAAGAATGGGAAAAGAATCAGTACTCACCAATCGGTAAAGTTAATCGTTAATTCTACAGTTCTTCAGTTGAAATAATAGGTTGTCGATAGATAAGTGATCAATAACTCTCCGCAGTGCGCTCCGCGCGCCTCCCGCGGTCTCGCTCTCTGATCCCGGCGCTCTGGCTGGTGTCTCTGACGTCACAGTGCTCTTTCTAAAATATATAACATCTCCAAAAAAAAAACACACCAGGCTTTGAAGAGAGGGGATTCATAACAGCTGGAGAAGGTGTAATATTTGTGTGCGTCAGTAGTGAAACTGCATGTTGATTGATGGAGGGCTGAGCGGGGAATAACGGTTGCTCAGGGTCACAGGCCATAGTGAATTTAGGAGATAACTGGTTCGGAGTTACAGGTTAAATAATAAAGAGTTTGTTCGAGTGTCACATCTTCGTCCTGGGTTCTTAATTTTTACACTATACGTGTACGAGAAACAAGACAGTGTGTGTGTGTGCCCTGGTGATTCTGGGAGACAGATCGAACCTGGGCTAAAAGAGAGGGGACTTAGCCCTCTTCCATTTGCTACTTCAAAGTTGTACAACCCATTTGTATCTGCTAGGCGGCGCAGTCGTCGTGCACAAAGAACGCTTTGAAAAGCGTCAAAAGCAAGTCATTCCGAGTTGGTCGTTTGTGTTTTCGAAATGCTGAATTGCTGAAATGATCTCTCGGCTCCTCGGTTGTCATTTCTGCTCCGTAAAGGAATCACAGCACGTGTCGGCTTCCAGCACGGTGGGTCGGGACACGATGCCGGGGGTTGGAGAGAGCGATGTCTTCCTCGTTAGTATAGTGGTGAGTATCCCCACCTGTCACGCGGGAGACCGGGGTTTGATTCCCCGACGGGGAGTCACTCTTCTTCTACCTCCTTAGAGAAAGGACTGCCTTTCACTTCTCTGTGTCTTCTTTCACAGCACTGTGCACCTTTTCATTGCTCTCGCTTTCAGAGCCTCTGCACGCCACACGACTCGACATAAGGACACGCATTGAAGTGAAAGCAGGAAGCGCTCACAAGTGACTCTGGACCTCAACACCTGTTGATGGGTCAGACACAGCAGTGGAGCCCAAGCCCACCTATACACATACTCACACACACTGACAGATATATGCACACACACTCACACATTATCACACACTGAAAGACCCACATCCAAATATTCACACACAGACACTACACACACTCACAGACACACACATAGACACTACGAATACTTATAGACACACATCCACAAACACACACTCACACACTGACGGACACCACACACTCCTCACAAACACCACACACAAACAGACACATACACTCATAACTACAAATACACTATAAATAACACTAATACAAATACCACTAATATTGCAACAGTAACACTATCACTAAGACTTACACTATCATCCTAACACTGACACAAAATACTGCCACACTAATAATACTAATAATAACAGTAATGCTATTACTAAAACTAACATGACTACTAGTGTAAATAATCTAACCTTATCTCTGTAATTATCACTAATATTAACAGGAATACTAGCATTAAAACAATCAATAGCACTATCATCATTAATACTCACATGAAAACTATCATTAATATTAAAACTACCGATTGCACTCACACTAATATTAACATGAAGACACTAATATTAGTATTAGTTGCTGTCGGTGACGTCACACCGCTCATTGTGACGAAGGCGAGACACCTAGACGTGGACAGTGACGTGGCGCCTGTTGCTGTGGTTACCATACTGATGATTTGTAAACAGTGGAAAAATGCATTTAAACTGTTACCTACACAAATTTAGCACCTTGGAACATACTTTTTAAGCTCTAGCATACAATTCCTAAACAATCATTTGAATAATAATTCTTTAATTTCAGATTGAACATTATTTACACTAAAGGCACTATGGTCGTGCACCTTTTCACGATGCCGGGGGTCGGAGAGAGCGATGTCTTCCTCGTTAGTATAGGACCTGTCACCTGTCCCCACCTGTCACGCGGGAGACCGGGGTACATCAGGGCGCGCATTGAAGTGAAAGCAGGATGCGCTGCGACATACACTGTGCAGATCCTGCCACACTAAGAGGTGAGTGGGTCTGTTCGATCACAGCGCTAGGCGAATCCCCAATCCCCTTTTGTGCGTGACGACAAAAGAAGTCTGTTTCCACCCGGTTTTGAACCAGGGACCTTTCACGTGTGAGGCAAACGTGATAAACACTACACTACGGAAACGGTGGTAAGATGTACCCAGCGGCCCAGCGCTGAACTTCGCCAATGCGATTCAGCTGCTTCCAGTGCCTTTATTGGAGTGCGCTGATGGACCGTGCTCTCTCTCCAGAGACCGGCACGCCTGTCATGGACGGAGCAGGAAAGGCGGCGCCACATTCTACAGCCCTCTCCACGCAATCGACGAAATCGGGCTACTGAAGTGGAGAAAATCGCCTCTCCAGAAAGTGCAAATATCATCTTGGAGAGTATAAATCCTATTGCCGAAGGTCAGCCCTGTCTACCAGAGTAACCCTCCCACCTCCTGCAGCGATGATCAGCTTGTCTCACACGCGAGAAGTTTCGGCTGGAAACAAGCGCCCCCTCTTCTCGCACGTTCGAGTGGTTTTAATGCGGCTCCTTCGTACACGGTGCTGATCTTTTGGAAAGCAGGAGGCAAAACTGACACGTTCTCATACCGGGAGTCAAACCCGGGCCGCCTGGGTGAAAACAAGGAACCCTAACCGCTAGACCATATGGCAGCGAACAACCACGCTGTTCCCGGCATCATGCAAGCAAACTACATAAATATGAGAAAACACGCAAGAGAGTTGTCACTCAGAGTGTCGAAGGTTCGATGTATACTGGGGCTCAGTTGAAATGCAACGTCAGGACTTTTCCGAATTATGTCACACGAAGAGAGCACAGCCTTTTCTGCCCTGCCACGTGTGTCTCGGTAACTCGCCGTGATCGTAAAGTGGTCAGTACTTTGTGTTGTGGCCACAACATCCCCGGTTCGAATCCTGGTCACGGCAGAATAGGGGCGTCTGCTTTTACTACTTGCACGAATGAAGGCAAAAAAAAGCCGATCGATGTGAACGAACGGTGCTTTGCAGAGGAGTACTGCCTGAGGGGATCGTTGATGAACGACAGAGGCCACTCCGACCTCTTCTCGGTTTTCTTCAATGACTTACTAAGGATCTTCTTCACATTCGCCCATGCAGGGGAAGCCAGTTACACCAAAGCAAACGCAGGAAAGTGCATTTCAAGCAGAGACCAGGAGGCACTTGTTTACACCGAGAGTGGTCGGAGAATGGAACGATGCGCCCAGCCCTGTTGCTGGAGCCGATTCTTGATGAGATCTTGGGCTCACTAAGAAGCCCCCGCTGGATGCTAATCTTTCTGTTGTTCTTGCAGGTCCTGGTACAAGAGTGCATGAAGGCACCAGAAATACACTGGAAACAAATGACCGGTCGCTCAAGACCTCTGTGAACTCAAAAAGAGGCTGTTTCCACCTGGTTCTGAACCAGGGACCTTTCACATGTTAGGCAAACATGATAGACGCTACACTACGGAAACCTGCACACACCCCTTCTGGTGTCTCGCTTGCGTTTCGGGCTGAGAAAGCTTTCCAAAAAGGGTCAACTATATTGACCAGCCACAGCAAGGTTGTATAAGGTTAGGGGGCCTGTCTGGTGTGTAAAACACTTGATTTCAGCAGTATGGCTGTTGTATTAGAAATGCTATTGAGCCATGAAGTCAACCCACCTATCCCAGTGTATTACCTGTATTGTTTTCTTCAGAAAATCATAAAAAAATAAAGGTTCCACAACCCAAAACAAAGCTGGGAAAAGTCAGAGGACCTGCTTAGTGTGCAAAACACTTACTTTCAGCATTGTGGGTGCTTTGGTTTAAATGCTATTGGTTTGTGAACAGAATACCCCTATCCCAGTGCATTGTGCCACATTAAATAAAAGCATAAGAAAAAGAGATTCAGAACACAAAGCTGTGTCAGTGTTCTGTGTAAAAAGTCGGTATGAACATCATGGGAGCTGTTTTTAATAAGCCGCTGAGTAAAGAATATTTTAATCTTGCTGCTGTCAGTAGTATTGTGAATATAGTTGACCCTTACCTGAATGAAAACAGTACGTAAAGGAAGGGTTTCAGAAATCAAACAAAGCTTTATTCCCGGGCTTACAGTCTGGGTAATTGGAGACTGCGCTGTTCTGCTTCCTATGGTCATATACGGGTTTTTCGCATGAAGCCGTATTGAACAGTATTTCTCGCGTTGTGACCGTGTGCACACAGCGGTCCCCCGGGTTCCAGTTCGTGCGTGATTACGCATCGATGAAAAACCGGAGGTTTAAAAAAAGATAATTAGCTCACTGATAGTTTGATGTAAAGGCTGTGGAAATATCCACAAGGCGTGGTCTTTAAAATGCATTTGGTTTGAAGGCATTCTGTGCTTCCATTGCGGAGATATGGACAAAAGAATATTCATGCTTGGTAAAAAAATATCATAAAAACGAAAAAGTAAAGGCTGAGAAAGCATTCACAATGTATTTTATACACAAAGCAAGTATTCTCACAACTCTAAGAGGTTTCGTGTAAACGCTACAGGCGTGCCAACATCTTTTTCGAACTTCAAGCTGTTAATCCCGGTTGGCTCTTCTCTCTTGCAGGGTGATGGCAAACTTCTTGAGAGAGGGAGTCTCCTACGAAAGGCTGCTCTTTGTCAAGAGTGGAGACAACAGGAACAGACTTCAAACCGACATTAATTACTGAGAGCAGGCGAAAATGTCTTTGGAAAAGAGGAAATGACTGCTGACCGTAAACAGAGCTCACGCTCAGCTCCGGACAAGTGCTCCTCGTTAGTATAGTGCTGAGTACCCCTGCTTGTTGCGCGGGTGACCGGGGTACGTTTCTGTGACAGGGCGCTGGTTTAATTTTTTTTAATTGTTGAATCATATTTAAATGTTAAACAACTGAACAGCACCTAGCTGGAGACCAGGATGGCCGAGTGGTTAAGGCGTTGGACTTAAGATCCAATGGACAAATGTCCACGTGGGTTCAATCCCCACTCCTGGTAGTGTTGTAATAAGTTTTAAGTGACAGAACACTTTGATGATTTACACTCTATTTAAATATGAATTTACTAAATTTCAGTTCTCTTCACTCCCACTCCCTGGCATAACTGAACTCTCACTATCGCATACTGAAGGCTTTACATGCATTAGCTGTGATACAGCTCCCAATAAAGCCGGAATCAAACAGTTTGTTCTGTTTCTCATGGTGATCCTCTTCTCGATCCAAATGAAATGTTTAATATGATGCATCGAGAAAAAAAAAGGAGTGAATTTCCGCCTGTAATGATTAATGCCCCATCAAACATTTTGTAACATCCCCGGAAGATTATACAGTAGAATCCTGGTTTGTGGCTTAAATTCAAGGTAAACAAGACTAAGGAAACGAGTTGGAAACTTGATGTCGAACTGGAATTTAAGTACCCGGAATATTTCACTACGTAGGGTAATATGTGCCAGAGAGGAGTACTTTAAATCCCTTCGATAGCTCAGTTGGTAGCGCGGCTGACTGTATTAGAAACAGTTAGGAATCCTTAAGTAGCTGTTTCGACTCCAGCTCGAAGAAAGGTGCTTTTGTGAACTTTAATCAAATAGTTAAAATAGCGAATCTTTTTCACTCAGACGTTGATCAAAAGCTCAATAAACGATGAAGCAGTGGCTCTTGTTCCGAATTCAGCTAACATCTGGTTGTCTTGTTTTGGCCAAGATCTGATCTTTGAATTAAGGGACTACGCTGTCTGATTTGTAATTCAAAAGTAGATACAAATGTCACTGTTTTCAAAGGATAGGTACTTAATTGGCTTTATGATTTGGTATTGATTTTGTATCATTATATTATTACGTTTGTGCTTTCTGTGTTTTTTATCGTATTGTGAACTTATTTTTTAAACAAATGCTAACAAAGGCAAACACAGCACAAATCTGTTTATATCAGCGGTGAATTGTACATTTTTATTAAGTACAATCTACTGTATTTTTAGAAAAAAATGGCATACTGTGCACGATATGTTGCAGAAACACAACATGATATTTTCATAATTATTATTTTAATCATTTAACAAGTATGAGGTCCCGGATCCAAATCTTCAGTTTTGATTTTTTTTAAAGTGATATCTTCTCTTTCTCTCGTGGAAATCACAAGATGTGAGCAAATGTTTTTTGTTCTTTTTTTTTCACGTTGCGATCCAAAGAGCCTCAGACGCACAGTCTGACAGTAACCAAACCAGAATGGATTCTGCTGGGAGCCGGACTGAGCTCATTCTCACTCCCTGTGCTGAAAACAGAATTATCTCTTCCCCAAACATCGTCTACAGCTGCTAGATATTGCTCTGCATCCTACTGCTCCAGCAATTCCTTTGACCAAAGACAGATCACTTGTGCGCTTTTAAACTTCTTGCCACTACAGGCTCTTTGATGACTCATGCTGACTGTCCTGTGAATCCAAAAGAAAATGTTAAAGCTGATACATTTTCTATTGTAATTTGCATCTAACTACAACATCCCTGGAAAAGAGATTTTATTCGTTGCGTGCAATCGCTATCTTTTACTTTACGTATGGTAGTGGAAATAGTTTTAAAAATGTTTTCTAAAGAAGATTGTATTGCCAGGACCTGCCTTTAGCGCTCAGTAGCAATGACGCTGTTGATATAGATGGAGAAGAAATGTAAGATGAATTGATGATCTAAGCTAAAATATCCCTAACACGCCTCCTGTAACAGTGTTTGTATTCATAGCAAGTAATATTTTTTTTCAAACCCGAACGTTGCTTTTGCATTAAGTGTTATGTAACCATTAGCGGTTTTGGTAGCTTCTGAAGAGCGCACTTTTCCAAACTGAAGCCTATAAGAACATTATTCAAGATGCACCATGGCCCAGAACGTGTATCGGGACAAGGATTAACATCAATTGAAAGTACTCCCAAATAAAAGACTTGACGGAACAATTGAAAGAGTAGGCCCACCATAACTTTTCGGCTTCCAATCTCTTTCCAGGTTCAGGCTTTGTAAAATGACATGATTAGTGGAGTCATGCTGCGGTTGTGAGTTCAAGCCTCACCTGGAGCAGCCCGGTTTTCTGTCTTGACAGGTAAACAGTGTTTTGTGTTATTTGCTAAATGGAGAGAGGATTCTGTGTTAATTGTGCTCCTCCTGGGAGAGGTCAAGATGAGAAGTTCACGAGGCTGGTGGTAAATATCCTGTCCAGGAATATCGGGGCTGTAGGGGGTCAGATCTATAGATGTAGTAAACACATCAGTGGAGACGGTGTGTCTGCTCTCTGTGAGAGAGCCGGGCGGAAAGAATAATCTGTGGTCGGGGAAGAAGAGACCCTCGTTGGAAGAGCGGCGCTCCACACAGGAGAGAATGAAAAAAAATCTTTTTCAGGGACGCTGATTGTTCTCTTTGGGGGAATTAAAAGCACTTGTGGCGAGCGACCTCGTGGCGCAATGGTAGCGTGTCTGACTACAGAACAGAAGGTTGCATGTTCAAATCACGTCAAGGTCAGCTGATGAGTTTGCAGGTGCTGCTGGTGCTGAACCTGGAAATTACACCACGCAGTCGGGTTTTAGCTGTACACCACATAGGTAATCGAACAAAGTAACAGCGCACTACAGAACACCAAGTCAGGAGCTTATTCAGCGAATCATCATGAACATGACAAGAGAAAAGGCATACTACACATCCGTGAAACATCACGTCCGGCTTTAGAGACAGTGACATCAGAGAATGGAAGTTTCAGACTGCTTTTTTTGTTACAGGTTCAAGCAAACCTGAAAGTTAGGGAGTGTTTGGTCACTTTTGTATGAAAAAGTGTCTGAAGCCTGTAATTATAATTTGTCCTTTTTTAATTGTGGTTGAAATCCACTCCCATGTACCAAGACCTTACAGTATATTCATGTTTGCTTAAATGACTAACGCTATTGGACATTAGCTGGTGTTTTTTGTAACGATTTGCTATTTCATGCAGGAAAGAAAGGAAACCAGACCCAACGTTTGCTTTCAGGTGCGGTCTATTTACATAACGGACATCTATTTCTGAGGAGCCTGATTTAAATCACACAACCCCGGTAGAAGTCGAATCGACAATCTAATAAACCGAAATCAGACGCGTTATCCATTAAACCACTAGTCCGTCACATAAATGAATTGCACCATGGTGAGTTCAGCGCCACTACTAGTAATACCCCACCCCCATCTTAAATTTCTACGTGAGAAACATGTTTTCCAAATTTTTATCAGTTTTTAAAAATCATCACTTTTAAGCAGACAAAGCCTTTATGTGTCGCTCTGAATTTCTAATTGATTTATAATTTAAAGAAAATAGCGTTTTGTTCCACAATGGCGTGAAATTATCACGTCTTTCACTCTACGTCTCTCTAGTAGTAAAGCAGACCTTGCTAGGTGAGCATTTGCTCCGGTAAATTAGGTCACTTTTCATGTTAACTCACTTCTTCTAAACACAACATTTCCTGGTGCACGTTTTCTCCATGAAAAAAGACATTTTCCCTTACATGATTACTCGTTTCTTTTTTTTCATCAAAGAGTACAGAAAGAAGAAAGAAAGAAAGGAAAAGTGTCGAACTCTGTCGCCCGTGGGAGATGTCAAGCGCATTGGACATGAAAAGTGCCCGATAAAAGCCATTTCTGTACGTTTCTCTTAGTGTCGGGGCCCGAATGTAAAGGAGGCAACATGCTCAGCCAGCCGACTCAGCTTACTGAACGCAGGTGTCTCCGAGCGGTGTGTCCAAGCGGCAGTAAAAGAGGAGAATTCTGCCGGCGCCGTGGCTTAGTTGGTTAAAGCACCTGTCTAGTTAACGGGAAATCCTGGCTCCAAATCCCAGCAGTCCATCGCCTGTGTTGCACTAGACACCCTGTAGATAATCAAAAGCATATTAAGCTCCCTGGTAATGAAATTGGCGGATAAAAGCCATTTCACATCCTTTCTCAACTTGCTCAGTGAGCAGGCTCACTGCACACCGAACGAAGATATAACAGAGCAGTGTGTCCAACTGGCTGAAAAAGGGCAGTGCTTTGCCGGCGCTGTGGCTTAGTTGGTTAAAATGTCTATCTAGTAAACAGGAAATCCTGGGTTCAAATCCCAGCAGTGCCTTACTTCCTGTCTTCACCCTCAGTTTATTGTTACAGACAATATGCTTCTGCATTATGTTTAAATGAAGTTTTCATTTCGCTTTTGGCACAACTTGTTTTTCAAGAAATCCACACATTGCGAAAGATAAAATGCTCATCTTTCTTATCAGTGCAAAAGAATTACTGCCAGCTGGCAAGAAAATGACAATGATTTTTTTTTTTTTACTTTAGCCAAAAATCTGTGAATGTAGAAAAAATACAAAAAATGTCAGTTTCTATGGCACACTCAGTCAGGGTGTCCTTCAGTTAAACACAACGTTGGTAGATCAAACGCACCCAGAGACACACTTCGAATTAATCCGATCTAAACATTACCTTCTCTAAATGTGATTGAGTTTCTTTCCACGTCCTTAGACATCTTGATGTTTGCAGAGATTTTCAACTTTTGACACCAGTCAAACTACAAGTAAATAGTGGAGTACCTAAGTCAATATCATTTATATGTGAATATAAATGTAAACATCAATATTTCTGCTGTCTCCTGAGAAACACAAGTATAGAGTCAAAACACAATAAATAATGCTAAAAAGTTATTCAGTTAACACCCAGATGTGACAAAACACATTTAATACTTACATCCCCTTTAAATATGTATTTCCTTAATATCAGTTCTCTTCCCTCCCCAGGATACCTGCAAATTCACTATAGCATATTAAAAGCTGTGTGTAAGTCTTACATGTGTTCTGAGTAGTATAAAGCGACACCTTTCGTCAAACTTTTGACAGGTACCACGCCCCCTTTTCCAGCCAATGGGAGTCAGCGGTGGTTGGCTGTCCCGCCCCCTTGCCAGCCAATGGCGTGTTGTTATTTGTGCATGTCCCGCCCCCTCAGGAGCCAATGGTGTGTTGTTAAGGGTCGGAACTCCCGCCTTCCCCCCCGGCCAGTCGGTCCGGAGCCTCAGGGTCCCAAAGCCCAAAGACGGCGCATCCCTCGCTTTAGGTGTGTGAAAGTGTGTATTGGTTTGGAAGGGGACCATGTCTGCAGCGGGGTTGAGTGCGCTCTATTATAAACCTAGGGAATCGGGTAGTTACAGCGGCATGGAGAGTCTGGTGTGAGCTGCGAGATCCCGGGGTGTGAGCGGCGCCAGCCGCGGCCGGGTGGCCGAGTGGTTGTCCGGCCAGGCTGCTTATACGCTGCACAAGCCGTGTCTCAAAAGCAGCAGGGTTGTAAGCACACACACACTGACTGCGTAAAGTCTCACGGAAAGAACTCGCAGGACAAACACCATGTGAAATGTGAACCGATTTATTTCAACAGTAGGTGTTTTAAACACTGAAACAACGCAGCACACACGCGTTACCGGCTCCTGTTTGCATTCAACAATTAAATGTTGGTGCGGAAAATTAGTTCGGTACATGTAACCACCACCCCAACATTGCTGAGAAACTTTGAGGCATCTGAAAAAGCATTCATAACCCCCTTCCGCTCCCCATGTCTAAAGCCATGCGAACCACACTGGGCGATCCGATCTAGCAGAGCAAAAACATTTGCCTGCGTAATCAGCGGGATGGTGTTACCACAGGTTCTGTGCAAAACACACTGTATTTTGGAATACACACTGTAGGCTTCCCCTACACCCCAGGCTTCCATTTCTGATCTGAAAAAATCAGATCTGCAATAATTTCACTCAAGTTCTTGACATACACATCTATCTCTTTAACAAATTTAAGGATATTAGCATTCGACTCTTTGTTTTGCATATCAAGCTTTGTAGAGAGAAGTGTGTAAAGCACTCTTAGTAAGCATTCAGACGTATACATTCGAAATTCTTCACTCTTCGGACGATGGCACACCCGGGTCTGTAAAACAGAGTGAAATCTGTATTCACATTTTACATAGATCTTTTTTTTTGCGTCTGTAAAAATAAGAATAGTGTTTCTTTTGCAACGCATCAAAAGTCACATCTACTAATTTTTCATCCAGCTGTTCAAGTATGGTGTGTACATGCTCGTATGGGGAGCGGTCCTCAATTATATTTTTCAGCAACTGTTTTATGCACCGCTCAGTGTCATTTCTAATGGTGTACGAACCCAGACACCTGGCGGTGTACAGAACAGTCGATAAAATTCAGGCTAAACTATGAGACTTATAAATTTCTAAAGCGGCAAACATCACATCTTCAAACCCATCTGTGTAGCCGACAGACAGGCATGTGTGACCCCGCTGCCCAGGATGGTCAATCAAACAGGCCGGGCAGTCATCAACAAGGACCCTCTTTAAACAGTGTTTGAAGATGCAATAAACTACTGCTTTCACAATCTGGGACATAACATCGGGCTCATTAGGGACATCGTTAGCTAAACCTGGTTGGGCATCAGCTTTATTAACATTTGGCCGAACACACAAGCATAGACACGAAACATTCAGTTGTGCCGGTAGGCTGAAGATTGACCCGTCCACATCCTCTTTATTCTATTAAAGGAAAAAGAAAAGAAAGGCTTAAAAAACTTTTGAGCTAAGGTTTTTCCTTAATATTTACCATTTGTAGCGTGGTATCATCGTTAGCATCCGGCAGTTCTTCAACATCTGGTACCCCAGCTGAACTCACACCCCCGCTGCTGTCACAGGGTGCAGAGGGTGGGGTCGGGTTTTGCTAAAAAGAAGACCAAGTATTAAAATGACATACGTTAAGCACCGATACAACAATTCCACGATCAGAAAAAATATTTTAGCCGCCTACCTCTTCACTTTGTAGAGTAGCAGACCCCGTTGTTTCTCCACACAAAGAAGCCATCTCCGCAGCTCCTAACAAGGGGCGGTGTCTGACAGCTCCAAGGACGCGCTGCGACCCTGTCAGTCCGGAGCGTTTAAGAATATGCGCCAATGGTGTAACCACGCCTACATAACACAAGACATTTTTCAATTGGTTGTGATGCTTTAAAACGCATCACAACCAATGTTGTGATGACCCCCCCCCCTTGTTTTATCGAGAGCGAAAAGTATTCACATATCAGTTTAAAAGTTTTAAACTTTAAAAGTATTAACACACAACGCAAACACAAATGATGGGTTTGCCCAGAAAATAAATTTTAAACACACGGGGTTGGTCTTAAAGTTTTTAAAATAATGTAATAAGACACAGTTTATTTTTAATAACACATTCGCGACAGCTTTTTCGAAAGTTTGAGATAAATTTCCACACATCGCAAGCGTAAAAGTCTTTAAGGTATTAATAGGCAACAAATGATGGGGTGTTGTTCTTCATACTTTAACGGATTGGTCTTAAAGTTTTAAAATCACGTATTAGAGATAATTTGAGATGTTTTGGAGACATGCGGTGTGTGTGTGTGTGTGTGTGGGGGGGGGGGTTAGTTAAAGTGGCTTATGTACATCGAACACACAGAGCCCGTTAAAATCCAACACACGTTAACCACGGCCTGTGAGTTCAAGGTTGGCCCATATTTTCTGGATGGTTATGCTGTAATTGACAGAGTGCCGACAGCCTTTGAGTTCAACGGTTGCTTTTTTCACGGTTGTAGCGTTTGTTATTGTGAAAACGATTTTAATCCGCTGACAAACACTACTTTTGGCTGGTTGTACAGAAAGACGATGGTTAAAATTAATTTTCTCAAAATTAGAGGTTTTAACGTGCGTGTTTTGTGGGAGCATGAGTTCAGAGACATGCTTGTTGAAAATGGAGACTTGGGTAAATTTCTAACAGCTGCGCAGTTACCAGAGCCTCTGCAACCGCGCGATTCGCTTTTTCGGGGAGAACAAATGCTATTTGTTTGCATTACACAGCGCAGCCCGGTGAAAAAATTCATTACTATGATTTAACCAGTCTGTATCCGTTTGTGAACAAAACTAAAAAATACCCACTGGGGCATCCCCGAATAATATATAACAACTTTGGAGATTTAAAACGGTATTTCGGTTTAGCGAAGGTGAAAGTTTACCCACCCAGACGTTTGTACTTTCCAGTTCTTCCAACCAAAATTGACAAAAAACTGTTTTTCACGCTGTGTCGTACGTGTGCTGAAACAAAACAGACCACCCCCTGTGAGCACGGTGATGAAGATCGCGCCTTGACTGGTGTCTGGTGCACCCCCGAATTACAGAAGGCCTTAGACCTGGGGTATAGAGTGTGTAAAATTTACGAAATTTGGCATTTCGAAAAGGCCTCACACGATCTTTTTACCGACTACATCAAACTGCATCTGAAAGGGAAGCAGGAAGCTTCGGGGTTTCCAGAGTGGTGTACAGATGTCGAGAAACAACAAAGATATATCTGCGAATATTATGAAAAAGAGGGTGTCCGGCTGGACCCCGGCAACATTAAAAAGAATCCGGCCAAAAGACAGCTTTCAAAAATTGCCTTGAACAGTTTGTGGGGCAAGTATGGGCAAAGAGACAATTTACCACAGACCACCATTGTGAGAAACCCCGATGAATTGTTCAGGTACTTATTTACGCCATATCATGAGGTGTCAGCCTGCGAGTTTATCGATGAAAACACAGCCTGTGTTACGTGGAAACACACTAAACACCACTATACGGGCCATTCAAACACTAACATTTTCATCGCTAGCTTTACAACCGCCTGTGCCCGCTTGGAGTTATACAATCTGCTAAATGCTTTGCAAGGCCGTTGTCTGTACCACGACACAGATTCCATTATCTTTGTGAGCCGGGAGGGTGAGTGGAATCCGGAACTGGGCGACTACTTGGGTGTGTTGACCAGCGAAATCGATGCTGGTCAACACATCACCGAGTTTGTGTCAACAGGACCCAAGTCGTACGGGTACAAACTGTCTGGAGGGAAAGCCTGTTTAAAGGTAAAAGGCATTACGCTCAATGTGAACAATTGTGAAAAAGTTAACTTTGAGAGTCTGCGGGACTTGGTTTTTGACTATGGCGTTAACCCTTATGCAGAGTGCCGGGAATTTAAACACATTTCTATTCAACAGCCGATGATCGTGCGTGTTAAAAAGGATTGGCGCATTGAGACCCGGACCTTAAAGAAAACCCAGAAGGTGGTGTACGACAAGCGGGTGCTGCAAGAAAATTTGACATCGTTGCCCTACGGATATTAACACGATGGATGTCAGGTTAAAACACCCTTTTTCGTGCATTTTGTCCGGACCCTCGAATTGCGGTAAAAGTTATTTTATAAAACAGCTCTTGGAGAGCGGTGATACCGTTATGACTCGTAAACCCGAAAACATAGTCTGGTGTTACAGCTGCTGGCAACCTCTATACGACGAGTTGCTTGTGAAATTTCCATACATTCAGTTTATAGAAGGACTACCGACGTCGTTTTCCGACGACCAGCTACTGCCGCCGGGTAGAGTAAATTTGATTATAGTGGATGATTTGATGGAGTCTGCGTGTGAAAATAATGAGATAGAAAAAGCTTTTACCAAATACGTACACCACCGAAACCTCAGCATCATGTATATCGTCCAAAATGTGTTTTGTCAAGGCCGGAAAAGTAGAACCATCGCGTTAAATTCAAAGTACATGGTGCTGTTTAAAAACCCTAGAGATAAACTACAGATTACAACCCTGTCCCGGCAGATGTACCCCGGTAAAGCCAATTTTTTTTTTGGAAGCGTTCGATGACGCTACTAAAAAACCTTTCGGTTACTTGTTGGTGGATTTAAATGCCGACACCCCAGATGACTATCGCTTGCGAACAGGTCTTTTCCCCCCAGATGTAGCCACGGCTTATGTGTTTAAAAAATCTAAAAGTCGGTGATCTCACAACCACCGACTCAGTCGAAAAAACACGTTCGGGGCGTCGTCATGTCTTCACGCGTTCGGAGAAACCTGACTCTCTTAAATTTTCTGGTAAAAGCCACCCCCAAACAGCGGAAAGCTATTCTCTGCGGGGCTACAAATGATCTTGTACAGGCCATAGCTGAAATCGTCTTGAATACCTTGAAAGGGAACATACCGTTATCTGCTAAGCAGTTTGGGACCCTGAAGAGAAAGCGTAAGCTTATAAAGACTTTGAGTCGAAAGGGTCTTTCTCTTAAAAGAAAGAGACTCTTGGTGAACCAGTCCGGTGGTTTTATCGGGGCCCTGTTGAGTATTGCAGTACCACTGATTACGGGGCTTCTACAACTTCGATAATGGAGCACGCTGAAAAAATCTACCTGGTACCTCAGAAACAGCTCGATCGACTCCGAGAGCGGTCTGGGTTCGAAAGCGATGTAAGAAAAATAACCGCCCGTCGCCTGGATGATGAAATGCGTGACATTCTGCAGAACTCGCATCTGGCCGAATATGAAAAAGTGAAATTGTACAGCCAGGTGTTGCAACGGTATTTGACATTAGTACGCCAGGAGACTTCCGAAAAGGGGACATTAACCGTTGTACTACCGGAAAATGCACCCACCGAACTATCACGTACGTTCGCGCAACCGCCGTCATCGAGCGAGGCTGACTTTGAGTATATTTTGGACAGCGTGTCTCAGAGGTTCCGGAGAAATGCCGAGATATTGTTAAAGACCATGGCCCGCAATGAACCACTAATAGCCTGGAATGAAAAGGGGGAATTTGTGTACAAGGGGGCACCCGTTGAGGGCTCTCACATGATTGATCTTGTCAGGGCTCTCACGCAGCAGCAAGCAGTTGCTGGCGGTAAGAAGCCAAAAGGTTGGGATGTGTTCATGGAGGCTATGGCTGAAATCAACGTGCCGGGCACCTTGCTAGCCAACGCTGGTAACCGAGAGCTACTTGAAAAATTCAAGGCTGCCCCGCCGGGGTGTGCCGCGTCGGCCAAAACTTTAAAACAACCGGTAGAGTTGTCGACGGTCGACCCGGTCTCTAAGATAACCGCTGAAAGGAGACGATCATTAATACCTAGACCCACATGGCTGTCTTTGTAACATTTTTTTCTCTGGGTCTGTGTGTTTGTGTTAAATGACTTGAAATGTATATTAAAAAGCGTGCGCAATATGTTTAAAAATGGTTTGTCTGTAACATGTATTAAAAAAAGCTTGAGCGCTGTAACAGCGAATGTATAATAAAAATATTGTGTTGATTTTCATCCATGTTTTGTGTTCTTTTTAAATAATAACCACACAGACGTCGAAATGGTTCGATTTCATTTTTATTTTAGACGACCGATTAACATTTATGACATGTTTTAAATTGTCGTAAACACCCGCATAATTGAACATTCGTATTTTCAAAGGGCTTGAAAGGGTACAGGGGTCTCCGTCTCACGACACGACGTCGGTTTTTCAGAAACATTTCCACCATGCGGTCATTCTGGATTGCATCCGTAGAATAAAGTTCTAAAATGTTTCTAAAAGATAAACCTTTACATCTATGGTATAGAAAAAAGACGCAGTGTAGACCGCAGGTCACTGCAAAAGAATCTTGCAATTATCTGTTATTGTAAAATATGGAGTTAGCATTTCTGTTTAAGAAATCATTAATGTTCTTGGGAAAGAAAAAGGCTTGGGGTGAAAATCCGTAGGAGTCGAAAAATTCTGCGCCCTCGTCGTCGGGTAAGTAAATAGCCAGCCAGTGTTCACCGGGGCGGTCGTGTGGGTGAGTATTAACTATTAAACTCAGAGGGCGCCGCGCCAGTCTCTCGCTCGGTAGGGCATCACTGGGGAACACGCCTAGAAAACTGTCTCGGGTATAGCGGTCTCGGGTTAGAATGTCTTCCAGCTGTTTGGTGTTCATCTTTATGTGCAGGTTGTGTGGTCTCCAAGTGCTTTTTAGCTGAAGTCGTAAATGACTTGACGTCTCATATCCAGCTCTATCACGTTGTCGAACAGCGCGTACACAACCATGTTAACTGTAGTGGGTAGCGGGAGCGCGAAGCGTATTTCAGCTCTCAGATTACCCGTTTTGATAAGTGAATAATGTCCTGTGCACTCGTCGTCGGGGCTGAGGTTGAAAGCGAACAATGTGTAACCGCGCGCGTACTCCTCGCGGTCCACCAGAACTGGTTTGTCTTTCAGACGCTTCCCGGCTGTTTCCACCAGATTAAAATATTCACGGACGCAATGTCCATTCTGGAAGTCTGGTTGAAGCGGTTTAGTGGGGATTTGTTCCCCGTCCGCGTAGAGAGCCAGAAAGTTAACGTTGTAGTGTTTAAAATTGAAGGGGTTTTGGGTAAAACTGCCGCTGAATGCCGCGTTGTCCACAAACCCCAAAATGACCACTTTGGGTAACTGCCCGAGAAAGAGGTTTTCTTGGTTACACACACGGCTCCCTGCTGGCAGGCTGAAGACTTTCATCTGTACGCGGTCTATGGGGTATTTAGCGTTGGCCGTCAGGAGTGCTTCGGCGTGTCCCAGTCTGACCCCGGGTGACACTCTGACTCTTTTCACAAACAAAGATGCAGAGAGTACGCTCAGTTTGTGTTCTCCGGCGTTGTTCATTAAGCAGAAAGCATCTCTGTTTCGCGTGAGTTTTATTTTCAGGTCTACGCCATTCAGAAGTAGTTTGTCCTGAAAAAACAGGTCAGCGTGAATGTGACCCAGGAGCTCCAGTTTTCGGCTTTGCGCCGTGTATGATGCTCTTTTTCGGAACCCCTGATTGGGACCATCCAAAATTGTGGACTCGTGTTCCCCGGCTGTGTCTTTGTAAAAGAGACCTGTTGAATACTGCGTCTTCAGCGTCTCTTCACTGTAGTTCAGGACCGACTCTATAAAGGCTCTGTAAGGATAGCAGTTGTTGCTCTGGCTGATCAATCGGTCTCCTACGGTGATGTCAACCTGGCTGAAGATGGCAGCGATGGGGTAGTTCACCAGGCTCACACGGGCTGCCGCATCAATGTCCCGACCGTCTGCTTCCGTTATTTTACAGGTCAAATAGAGCAGCGTGTTGTTTAAATCTAAATAATCTTCACCGTTGCCTGCGACGTAGAACTCCAGAGGTGCGTTTTCCGTGAGGGCCGTGAGGGGTGGAACTTCTATGTAAAAGCTTTTCTCGACGCTTGTTTGGGTAGGTGCTAATTGAAATATGTCCAGCTCCGACTTGGCGCATTCTGCAGACCCGCCGTGAACAAAAGCCATGTTTAAAATATGTCTCGTTTCGTGTCGCGTTGATTGCGGTGTGTCACGCTCTTCTTGGTCGACCTGAAGCTTCTATGAGTTGCCTGTCTGCGCTTAGCCGTTCTTTTATCAGGTTTCGGCGGCCCCCGACGGTGGGATGATGACGTCTGTCTTTTTCTACTGACACCCCTGCGGATGTATGCTAGACCCGAACCTTCCTGCTGATGTGCAGCCACCTTAGACATGACCGCGCTTGTAACGTTGCCGACCACGTCTTTGGCGATGTTTTTAGCTGCCGATGCCATGTGCGGCTTAGCTATTTCAAACCCGCGTTTCAGAAAAGGCACGGCTTTTCTAAATAGCGCTCTGAAAATACCCCCGATACCAGCGCCGTACTGAACCGGTAGCCCTGAAAATCCTGGTAATCCATAACCAGCCTGTTGTTTGTAGTAGTGCGTATACAGAGAAGGATCCCCTAGCTCTTGATGACCGTCATCCTTTTAGATGTTTGACGCTTTCACAGGTCTGAAATGCAGCTTGACGATGACCTTTCCAAATGCAAATGACACGTGTTCGTTTTGATCCGTCTTTATTTCAATAGTGATGTTGTTAAAATGGTCGATGCTCACCTGCACGTAATGGGGTTTGTCGTACAATACTGTGACGAATTCACCATCCACGCCTCTGAAGGGCACACAACGCAAAAGCGGTGCGTAGACGTTGCCTACTAACTGGTGTTCTATGATATCGGTGTATATATACATGGTGTTAAATCCGCCAGTCATATCGACGGGGTGCGGTGATTTTACACCCGCTACACCCGAATTGAAACCCAACATCCGCGCTAGGCGATTACGCAGCTGCATAACAAACCGTTTATCACTAACAATCCTTACCGACCGGCTAATGGGGTTGTATTTAAGACTTACAGCCGATAACTTGGATTTTTCAGCAGCCCGTTTCATTTCATGCAAGAGCTGCTCGATGTTGCCGTAGTACCCTCTCGGTAAGGTACAGCTCCAGATAGTCTTGAGCTCCTCGCTGATGAACAGAAAAACTTTGTCTTCATCAAAAGTGTTTAGTGTATTCGGATAGTGTAGTTCGACCAGGCCCACTTCCCAGCCCCCGTCCAGGTCAATCGCCTTTGCCAGATGCTCTGTGAAACAGGCGTTAGTGTTCTTTGGAAACATCTTTGAGGATGAATTACTGGCCAGCGTCACATAGAAACCATTGGGGTTCATTTTTCACCACCTCTATATGTCTCGGACCTCAGAAGCCTTCACCCAACTATTGAATTTATCGCTCCAGCCACGCCACTTTACCAAAAGCTGTTTGTTTTTGCCACGACCCCTGGTTGCTAAAATCGTTTGGATGCGGTAGACGTTCTCAACATCCGGGTTTATCTTCTGTAGCTCTTCGGCATAGAAGGAACCCTTAATATTGTCGCCTGCGTAGTCCTGCAGTTTGTAATAGGGTCTCAGAGCCGCGGACCGCTCTTTGACAATGAAAATTTCATCTGTGAAGGTCTGTTCATATCCCTTCTCAAACACTCCCTTTATTTTGGACACCCGCACGCGATCACCCACATTAAATGAAAACTTTGACGGTTTTCTCTTAAAGTGCGCGTCATAGACCGTTCTCCACACCTCAAGGGAGTTGTCGGGCGTAACAGAAGCCGGGGTTCGTTTAATAGTCGTGTGGTAACTATGGTTATAAGCGTAAATAAGATCTGAAAGGACGTCGATATAACGAAAGGTGTTTTTGTGTGTCGGGTACCTCCACATTTTTGTTTTAATAGTTCTGTTAAACCTCTCGACCACACTAGCCTTCACATCGCTGGCCGTATTGAAATGTTCAATATTCTCACGTTTGAGAAAATTTTGGAGGGTCCTGTTAAGAAATTCTTTACCCTCGTCCGTTTGTAGCTTTTTAGGAGCACGCCCCTCTTGCAGTATATTTCGGAAAGCGCCTGTCACGGCCCCACCAGTCTTGGTTTTCAGCGGCACGGCCCAAGCGTATTTAGACAGCATGTCTATACACATTAAGATGTAACAGAAACCGTCGTTGAACGCGTGGTGTTCTCTCATGTCCACCAAGTCGGCCTGCCACTGCCAGTCCATTTCGGACACCAGCGTCCTGTTTCTCTTAAAACGTACGCGCGCCGGCTTGTGCAGCGTATAAGCAGCCTGGCCGGACAGCCACTCGACCACCCGGCCACGGCTGGCGCCGCGCACACCCCGGGATCTCGCGGCCCGCAACAGACCCCCTGCGCCGCCGTAACTGCCCAATTTCCTAGGGTTATAATAGAGCACACTCAACCCCGCGGCAGACATGCTCCCCATTCCGAACCAATACACACTCGCACACACCCAGGGATGCGCCGGCTGGGGGCTTTGGGACCCCGAGGCGCCGGGGCGACCGGCCGGTGGGGGTTCCGAACCACACCATTGGCTCCTGAGGGGGCGGGACATGCACAAATAACAACACGCCATTGGATGGCTGGGGGGCGGGACAACCAAACACCGCGGACGACCATTGGATGGAAAAGGGGGCGTGGTACCTGTCAAAAGTTTGACGAAAGGTGTCGCTTTATACTACTAACACGCAAGAGAGTTGTCACTCAGAGTGTCGAAGGGTCGATGTATACTGGGGCTCAGTTGAAATGCAACGTCAGGACTTTTCCGAATTATGTCACACGAAGAGAGCACAGCCCTTTCCGCCCTGCCGCGTGTGTCTCGGTAACTCGCTGTGATCGTATAGTGGTCAGTACTTTGCGTTGTGGCCGCAACAACCCCGGTTCGAATCCGGGTCACGGCAGAATAGGGGCGTCTGCTTTTACTACTCGCACGAATGAAGGCAAAAAAAAAGCCAATCGATGTGAACGAACGGCGCTTTACAGAGGAGTACTGCCTGACTGGATCGTTGATGAACGACAGAGGCCACTCCGACCTCTTCTCGGTTTTTTTCAATGACTTACTAAGGATCTTCTTCACATTCGCCCATGCAGGGGAAGCCAGTTACACCAAAGCAAACGCAGGAAAGTGCATTTCAAGCAGAGACCAGGAGGGACTTGTTTACACCGAGAGTGGGCGGAGAATGGAACAATGTGCCCAGCCCTGTTGCTGGAGCCGATTCTTGATGAGCTCTTGGGCTCACTAAGAGGCCCCCGCTGGATCCTAATCTTTCTGTTGTTCTTGCAGGTCCTGCGCTGCTTTTGAGCCGACAGAGCTCGTCCTGGTCTGTCGGCACAGCCCAATTGCAAATGATCGGCTCCGCGTACAAAAGGAACGTGCGTTTGGTACAAGAGTGCACGAAGGCACCGGAAATACATTGGGAACAAATGAGCTGTCGCTCAAGACCTCTGTGAAGTACAGGAGCGTGCAAAACGAGGCTGTTTCCGCCCGGTCTCGGACCGGGGACCTTTCGCGTGTTAGGCGAACGTGATAGCCGCTACACTACGGAAACCTGCAGGGACCGCTGCTGGTGTCTCGCTTGCGTTTCGGGCTGAGAAAGGGACGCGTCACTTTAGGCAGGGGGCGCTGGAGAGAGGAACAAAGGGCACGATGAAACAAAATGCCGAAACCCGGGATCGAACCAGGGACCTTTAGATCTTCAGTCTAACGCTCTCCCAGCTGAGCTATTTCAGCAGTGCGCAAAGCCCACAGCCACCTGCTCCAGCCTTCCTGTGTTGTGGCATGAGCGCACCAAGAGTAGCGGGAGAGTGTTGCAGGAACGTCACTCAGAAGGAAAGCCACCCAGCTGCGCCCTCTGAGCTCTGTCCAGCGCATCTTCCTCGCATGGACTCCTGCCTGCGACGGGCAGGAAACAATTAGCAAGAACAGAACGACACCCCATGGGTGTCTCATGACCGCACCTTAGGTTGTGACACGTGCAGGTGTGAGGGGTTGCCGGGCTTCTTTGGAGCAGAGCTTGGGCGGAGGGGGGGCGGGAAAGCAGACAAAGAGGTGACACCTCAAGGTCTGCACGATCACAGCTCTCCGCCGCCCCAGGCTTCCGCTCGATAAGCTACTGGACACACCCGCCCCTCCTCACACAGACCGTGGAAAAGCCCCCGAGTGGGAGGGCTCTCTCTTCCTCCCAGGAGCTCTTGGACACGACGCACAGACAGGGCGCGGGGAGCCGCCGCCTGCAAACACGGCTCCAGGCAGGACTCCACTCCACAGGAGCCGCAGAGCAGAGGAGATGAGGGCAGCTTAGCTCCTGTGCAGAGACCTGAGCTGTTGTTGCTGTGGATGCTGTCTTTTCTGCACTCGGGGTAGGAGTGAATTGAGTTGCCCTTAGAAATGAAGCAGAGCACTTCAACGGCACGGGTGTGTGTGTGTGTGTGCGCCCTGGTGATTCTGGGAGACAGATCGAACCTGGGCTAAAAGAGAGGGGGCTTAGCCCTCTTCCATTTGCTAGTTCAAAGTTGTACAACCCATTTGTATCTGCTAGGCGGCGCAGTCGTCGTGCACAAAGAACACTTTGAAAAGCGTCAAAGGCAAGTCATTCCGAGTTGGTCGTTTGTGTTTTCCGTTCAGACGCGAAATGCTGAAATGATCTCTCGGCTCCTCGGTTGTCATTTCTGCTCCGTAAAGGGATCACAGCACGCGTCGGCTTCCAGCATGCTGGGTCGGGACACGATGCCGGGGGTTGGAGAGAGTGATGTCTTCCTCGTTAGTATAGTGGCAAGTATCCCCGCCTGTCACGCGGGAGACCGGGGTTCGATTCCCCGACGGGGAGTAGCTTTTCTTTCACCTCCTTAGAGAAATGACTGCCTTTCACTTCTCTGTTTTCTTTCACAGCGTCGTGCACCTTTTCATTGCTCCCCCTTTCAGAGCCTCCGCACGGCACACGACTCGACATCAGGAAGCACATTGAAGTGAAAGCAGGAAGCGCTGCGACATGCACTGTGCAGATCCCGCCACACTAAGAGGTGAGTGGGTCTGTTCGATGCACAAAGAACGCTTTGAGAAGCGTCAAAGGCAAGTCATTCCGAGTTGGTCGTTTGTGTTTTCCGTTCAGACGCGAAATGCTGAAATGATCTCTCGGCTCCTCGGTTGTCATTTCTGCTCCGTAAAGGAATCACAGCACGCGTCGGCTTCCAGCACGGTGGGTCGGGACACGATGCCGGGGGTCGGAGAGAGCGATGTCTTCCTCGTTAGTATAGGACCTGTCACCTGTCCCCACCTGTCACGCGGGAGACTGGGGTACATCAGGACGCGCCTTGAAGTGAAAGCAGGATGCGCTGTGACATGCACTGTGCAGATCCCGCCACACTAAGAGGTGGGTCCAGTGGGTCTGTTCGATCACAGCGCTAGGCGAATCCCCAATCCCCTTTTGTGCCTGGCGACAAAAGATGTCTGTTTCCGCCCGGTTTCGAACCGGGGACCTTTCGCGTGTGAGGCGAACGTGATAACCACTACACTACGGAAACGGTGGTAAGGCGTGCCCAGCGGCCCAGCGCTGAGCTTCGCCAATGCGATTCAGCTGCTTCCAGTGCCTTTATTGGAGTGCGCTGATGGACCGTGCTCTCTCTCCAGAGACCAGCACGCCTGTCATGGACGGAGCAGGAAAGGCGGCACCACATTCTACAGCCCTCTCCACGCAATCGACGAAATCGGGCTACTGAAGTGGAGAAAATCGCCTCTCCAGAAAGTGCAAATATCATCTTGGAGACTATAAATCCTATTGCCGAAGGTCAGCCCTGTCTACCAGAGTAACCCTCCCACAGCGATGATCAGCTCGTCTCACACGCGAGAAGTTTCGGTTGGAAACAAGCGCCCCCTCTTTATGCACGTTTTGCACGTTCGAGTAGTTTTAATGCGGCTCTTTCGTACACGGTGCTGATCTTTTGGAAAGCAGGAGGCAAAACCGAGTCGAACCGCCTGGGTGAAAACCAGGAACCCTAACCGCTAGACTATATGGCAGCGAACAACCATGCTGTTCCCGGCATCATGCAAGCAAACTACATAAATATGAGAAAACACGCAAGAGAGTTGTCACTCAGAGTGTCAAAGGGTCGATGTATACTGGGGCTCAGTTGAAATGCAACGTCAGGACTTTTCCGAATTATGTCACACGAAGAGAGCACAGCCCTTTCCGCCCTGCCGCGTGTGTCTCGGTAACTCGCTGTGATCGTATAGTGGTCAGTACTTTGCGTTGTGGCCGCAACAACCCCGGTTCGAATCCGGGTCACGGCAGAATAGGGGCGTCTGCTTTTACTACTCGCACAAATGAAGGCAAAAAAAAAGCCAATCGATGTGAACGAACGGCGCTTTACAGAGGAGTACTGCCCGACTGGATCGTTGATGAACGACAGAGGCCACTCCGACCTCTTCTCGGTTTTCTTTAATGACTTACTAAGGATCTTCTTCACATTCGCCCATGCAGGGGAAGCCAGTTACACCAAAGCAAACGCAGGAAAGTGCATTTCAAGCAGAGACCAGGAGGGACTTGTTTACACCGAGAGTGGGCGGAGAATGGAACAATGCGCCCAGCCCTGTTTCTGGAGCCGATTCTTGATGAGCTCTTGGGCTCACTAAGAGGCCCCCGCTGGATCCTAATCTTTCTGTTGTTCTTGCAGGTCCTGCGCTGCTTTTGAGCCGACAGAGCTCGTCCTGGTCTGTCGGCACAGCCCAATTGCAAATGATCGGCTCCGCGTACAGAAGGAACGTGCGTTTGGTACAAGAGTGCACGAAGGCACCGGAAGAAATGAGCGGTCGCTCAAGACCTCTGTGAAGTACAGGAGCGTGCAAAACGAGGCTGTTTCCACCCGGTCTCGAACCGGGGACCTTTCGCGTGTTAGGCGAACGTGATAGCCGCTACACTACGGAAACCTGAAGGGACCGTTGCTGGTGTCTCGCTTGCGTTTCGGGCTGAGAAAGGGACGCGTCACTTTAGGCAGGGGGCGCTGGAGAGAGGAACAAAGGGCGCGATGAAACAAAATACCGAAACCCGGGATCTTTAGATCTTCAGTCTAACGCTCTCCCAACTGAGCTATTTCGGCGGTGCGCAAAGCCCACAGCCACCTGCTCCAGCCTTCCTGTGTTGTGGCATGAGCGCACCAAGAGTAGCGGGAGAGTGTTGCAGGAACGTCACTCAGAAGGAAAGCCACCCAGCTGCGCCCTCTGAGCTCTGTCCAGCTTATCTTCCTCGCATGGACTCCTGCCTGCGACGGGCAGGAAACAATAAGCAAGAACAGAACGACACCCCATGGGTGTCTCATGACCGCACCTTAGGTTGTGACAAGTGCAGGTGTGAGGGGTTGCCGGGATACTTTGGAGCAGAGTTTGGGCGGAGGGGGGGCGGGAAAGCAGACAAAGAGGTGACACCTCAAGATCTGCACCATCACAGCTCTCCGCCGCCCCAGGCTTCCGCTCGATAAGCTACTGGACACACCCGCCCCTCCTCACACAGACCGTGGAAAAGCCCCCGAGTGGGAGGGCTCTCTCTTCCTCCCAGGAGCTCTTGGACACGACGCACAGACAGGGCGCGGGGAGCCGCAGCCTGCAAACACGGCTCCAGGCAGGACTCCACTCCGCAGGAGCCGCAGAGCAGAGGAGATGAGGGCAGCTTAGCTCCTGTGCAGAGACCTGAGCTGTTGTTGCTGTGGATGCTGTCTTTTCTGCACTCGGGGTAGGACATCAGGAAGCACATTGAAGCGCTGCGACATGCACTGTACAGATCCCGCCACTACTGGGCCCGATTTCCCCGGATCGAAACCGGGCGGAAACAGGCCCGTTTCGTTTGTTGCCACGCACACTGTTTAGGGATTCGCCTAGCGCTGTGATCGAACAGACCCACTCACCTCTTAGTGTGGCGGGTCTGCACAGTGGATGTCGCAGCGCATCCTGCTTTCACTTCAATGCATGTCCTGATGAACCCTGGTCTCCCGGGTGACAGGTGGGGATACTTGCCACTATACTAACGAGGAAGACATCGCTCTCTGCTTAGTGTGCAAAACACTTACTTGCAGCATTGTGGGTGCTGTGGTTTAAATGCTATTGGTTTGTGAACAGAATACCCCTATCCCAGTACATTGTGCCACATTAAATAAACACACGAGAAAAAGAGATTCAGAACGCAAAGCTGTGTCAGTGTTCTGTGTAAAAAATCGGTTTGAACATCATGGGAGCTGTGTTTAATAAGCTGCTGAGTAAAGAATATTTTAATCTTCTTGCTGTCAGTAGTATTTTGCATATAGTTGACTCTTACCTGAATGAAAACAGGACGTAAAGGAAGGGTTTCAGAATTCAGACAAAGCTTTATTCCCGTGCTTACAGTCTGGGTAATTGGAGACTGCACAGTTATGCTTCCTATGGTCATATACGGGTTTTTCGCATGAAGCCGTATTGAACAGTATTTCTCGCGTTGTGAACTTGTGTATACAGCGGTCCCCCGGGTTCCAGTTAGTGCGTAATTACTCATCGATGAAAAACCGGAGGTTTAAAAAAAGATAATTAGCTCACTGATACTTTGATGTAGAGGCTGTGGAAATATCCACGTCGTGGTCTTTAAAATGCATTTGGTTTGAAGGCGTTCTGTGCTTCCGTTGCGAAGATATGGACAAAAGAATATTCGTGCTTGGTCCAAAAAAATGTAATATAAACGAAAAAGTAAAGGCTGAGAAAGCATTCACAATGTATTTTATGCACAAAGCAAGTATTCTCGCGATTCTAAGAGGTTTCGTGTAAACGCTACAGGCGTGCCAAAATCGTTTTCGAACTTCAAGCTAACTTTACCCCGGTCTGGTACCATAGGTCACGTACAGTAGCTTAAAATCCCAATCATGTTTTTTTTCCTATCTTGTGGTACATAACGTACCATTTCGGACTATCACAAAGGGCTTGATTTCGTTAAATGCATGTATTCATTTCCTTTCTGGAAAACTTGTATTTCAAGAAATTCACACAGCTTGCGAGAAATTAAATTCAATTCTTGATTATCAGTGCAGAAGAAATATTGCCAGCTGGCAAAAAAATATTTTTTTTTAACCGGAAAGTTGTGATGTGAGACACGAATCCACCATTCCGTCTGTGTGGCGCATTCGGTTGTTAACTGAAAAGTCGGTGGTTTGAGTCCACCAAAGGACGGGTTTCTGTTGCGATGTAAACATTGTCTTCGCAAAGGTCGATTGGATTTCTCAGCGAAACTTTTACCATTTTAATATTTGCAGGAAATGCGAGTGCTTAACACGTGTCAGAATCACCGGGAAATGTCCAGTTACTGTATGCCCAACATCGCAACTCCCCAGAAAACCATATTCACCCAAGAAAAGAGTTGAAGGATCTGATGAGGTTAGTTATGAAAGTTATGAAAGGAAGTTGATGTGGAGCTGTTAGCCGTAAAAACTCCTTAATGTCCTTAATGTCTTTGATGTCATCAGCGATAAACTGCATTCAGCAAAGATAAAAAGAAAATTATCTTTGCTTACTGCCCTGTCTTTCGGACACCTGAAGAAGGCTCCACAGCCGAAACATTGTGATTCTTTTCTTCTCTTTTCAGCTGGAATAGTCCTTTACTTGTTCCTTTGCAGCCTACGCATGCTGACGCAGCTACCCACCCGATATCTAACATTCTATAATCACAACTATGAATGTCCACTTTGGGTATTTTTTCCATGATTATTTATTATTATTATTTATTCTGTCATTGAAGCATATTTTATGTCATACTGAAGTGTCATAATCACTGAAAAAATATTTTTTTTCATTTAGAAAGTAAGAAAATGATAAATCACTAGGAATTGCATTTAGCCTGTTCTGATCTAGATTTTCTATATACTTTAACATGCCATGTTCACAATGTCACAACTCATAAATGAAACAGTGAAGTGTTGTAATTACAAATGTACATAGTGCCGGGACATTGAGATGTTTTGGTAATGAGTAAGGAGGGACATGCAATGTTCACAGGGTCAAATTTATAAAACGCTACAGTAAAATTTCTTGTATTTCGGGATTATGAGAGCCTGTTACATTTTGTCTCACACCTCAGTGTCAGAATTTTGAGACATTTTTATAACCAGGGGTAGGTTCATAGCAATAAGCAGAAAGTGTGATCATCCTTTGCTCATCCTCGGTTAACCATATATTCTCATATGTCATGTTCTGAATGTCCCATTTAAAACTGCTACATTAAAATTAAGACTTTTTATGATCAGAAGGCAAGGTTGTGGTAAATATGCATAAAGTGCAAGTGAACTTATGTTTTGCCTTTGTCTTGTTATTGTGAGTTTTGAAAATTGGTTTTCGATTTTCTGAAATGTGTTTCACACAAAAATGCAATTTGGATGGTCACTACTTATATATTCCCCTTAATTGAGGATATGTACAGTAATCCATCCCGATTAGTACTTTTAAAAATTACTGTAGAGAGCCATCAGAAAGGGAATGAAAACTTGCATTAAACAAAATCAAGCTGCATGTAATCATCCATAGTGATACATTTTGTAAGACAAGACAGGAAGAAAGACACTGGTGGGATTTGAACGCAGAATCTCCTGTTTAATAGGAAAACCCTTTAACCAAATCAGCCAAGATGCTGTCAGAGTATTAACATCATGTCTGCATCAGTGATTACAGCTGACTATCGCTGGAGGACAGTTCACTGTGAACAAGTCAGCCTGCATAATGAGGGGGAAGAGACTGACCTCTGTGATGCACTATAGAGTTACACTAACCTTCTATCCAACTGTTCTATGCTGCATTCTACCCTAGTGGTAAATATTGGTTTCCGTGCGTGTAATATTCCTTTTTTTGTCAAATATTATCAAGCACAAATTTTGCTGTTGAAAATAAGCCTAGTGGTTTTCAATGTTGTGATCCTTTTCCCCCAGTGTCACCCAAATTGATACATTGTGCTTTGGCAATTCTTCAGGCTATATTTTTTAGAGGAGCTCAGTTGAATTAGTTTGCGTATATATAGTATTTATTTTCCCCTTAATCCTTTAAAACATATTACATTTTCAAAACATTGTATCTTTCTTCCTACTAATTGTAGCGGCAATGCTTGTTAATAAGACAGAATTAAGTGTTGCTGTGCTTTCCCAAATGAGGCCCCATCTCTCTCTTCAAGCTATTCATGCAGGCTGATTTAAAGATGTTTTCTTTTGATAAGGGACAGCTCCCAAATGGGGATGCATTTAGCTAAGCCTAGCTATCATGATCAATGGGCATCCATTGGCGCCTATCTGTCTAGGGAGTGCCAGATGAACATCTGGACTGCATTCCTAAGTGTCAGGAGTAAGTGACTCATATCTCATCTTGATCAACCAATCAGGGACTGGTAGGGCTGAGTAACCCACGTGGGATTCTGATGCCCATGGAACTTTCAGCCAATGAACAAGCTGAAGTTCCTCCAGGTAAAAACAGGCAACACAGAGCTCCAAGACTATTCCAAAGGGAATTCAAAGGAGAATTCCAGGGGTGTGAGACAATTCCAGGGTGGGACGGCCCAGGAGCAGAAAGGCTCCCAAGGGCAGGACATTCTCGCAGCACGCCTCCTGACCATTCTGAGACTCAGCCCGGACAACCACGGAATGGCCAGTGTGTCTGAGTGCCAGAACTTTCCTTTGTTCTAAGAGTCTAGAGCGGAGGTTGCCAGAGAGTAACCAGCAGCAGGCCTCGTGAACAGGTCGGAGCTGTGGACAGCTGAACCACTATTCAGAACTAGCTCTTCATCAGGAACGAAACGGTCCTCTTCCTGACTTGCTGGGACTCACAGTCATCTTTTCTCCTGTGTGCAAACTTTGCTAGTTAAAGCCAACACTAACTAGCCGGTCAGTGAGCATCAGCAGTGCACCGTCGCAAGCAGCACAGCACAGCCTGGCCCCTAGCCAGACAGCACGGATTGGACAGCAACAGCCTGCAACTGTTTCTTTGTGCCCGCAGGAGATCTGAATCCCCAGTGATTGGATGAGTATTCAACTTCAATGCATTACAGCTTGAGAATTCAATTGTTATCCCAACCAGTTGATATTAATTTAATTCCTAAGAGTTATGTTCTTGTTTTGAGTATCTAATGTAGAAGTTGTAACCAAGTTCAATTACAAAATGGTCTAAATGAATGATATATACTGTATGGGTGACAGGGCCTTCTGCTGTTATGCCCCCAACCTCTGGAACTCACTACCCAAGGATAGCAGAGTCACCTTGCCTAAACTAAAATTCAGATTCAACACCTTGTTCTGTAGAAGAGCCTTTACTTAACTGGTTCTATTCTTCACCCCTCTGCTTCTACTTTTCTCCTCAGTCTATTGGAATTGTTTTATCCTGTGTATTTTAATTGGCATTCTATCACGTGCTTTGAGAAGCCACCTTCAGAACCATTATATAAAATAGTTTGTTCTAAATCCTTGAAACTTTAACAGGGCACTGCAGTAGGGCTAAAAATTGACAGCCTTAGTGGGCCATCATGATTTGTGCAAATTATAGGTTGTCACAAAGGAAAACTAGGATTCACTTGAAATCCATGACACGGGACACTGAAACAGGGGAGAGGCTTTGTGTAGTAAGCAGTCAGTCTCAATCTACACAGTCTGTGCTGCTGATAGAGGTGGTTGTGAACACCTGTCTTCTGGATCAAGTGCTGGGACCTCCAGTCTCAATCCTAGTACTTCTCATGACTGTCCACTACCACTGCTGTGAAACCAACACCCATAACACAAGACCTCCGAGATTCTAACTGCACCATTATTCACTGATGTTCACACACCAGTATTGTTCCTCTGCTAAGGAAGGAAGGCCTACTTTACACCAAGCCCCTGTTGACAATTCCTTCCTTGTGTTTATTTTAGTCAGTTTGTGCAGCCCAGAGTAGGACACCAGATCTCGCTCTTACTGGGCACTACAGTAGCAACTCACTCCATAACCACTACCCCTCTAGGAAACGGGAGGATTTCCAGTATATTGAACACCTCTCTCTCCCCCAGTAAAAAAAAGTCACAATGACCTGCCAAAGGAATAGTGCGGCCATCTGCCCCAGTACAATGCTTTATTACTCCAGCCATTTTCAGTCCTCATTGGCAGCAATACAGGAAGCATTCTTGAAAGTGGAACCCCCACAAATACAGTACTTCAATTTATTAATGGGTCTCACTTCCCTTGAATCTCTCCAACCCATCCAAACCATAAAGAAACAAGGGCAGGCAGAAGGGTCTTTCACAGCTTTATTGAAATGTTGCCATTACAAGGCGAGTGGAGGCAGGAGAGTCACAAGGGCCAGGCTGGTGCCTTCATTCAAGCACTTGGGGAGGAAGAAGGAGAACAATCCAGCTGAACTGCAGGACACCCACCCCTACAGGAGCTCCTCCTGCCAGACCCTACCTGTCCACTGGCCAACATCTCCAAAGTCCTCTGCTCCCTCCACATCCTCACTGGTGCTCTGAGGGTCTCCCTCCTCATCCTCAGTCCAGTCAGCTCCCACATCCAGAGGAGCTTCTACTGGTGCCACAGCCACCCAACTGCTGGTCACCAGGCTCCTGGTACCTGTGGACAAGCAGCACCCAGGAGTGAGGGATCTCCTATACCCAGAGACCTACAGTCTACTTATCTAAACAGTCCCTTTTTCCAGCACGGGATCATTCCTTAGTTGTCCAAGCATGGTTGTCTCTTGGGCAGAGATGCATCCACAAGGGATAGAGAACCAGACCCACCTTCATTCCGGCTGCCAGCACACCTGGACTCACAGCAGGCACAGACCTCATGGTCACCATACAGCTCCTCCCACCTGGAGGAGAGGAGCCATGTCCCAGAGCACCCTCAGCAGGCTCCTTGCAGAAGTACCTCTTAGCCTCCGTTTTAGGTGCAGGACTTGGTCCCTGGTGTTGCTTTAGCAGGAGCCACAGCCATGACACAGTGCATGTACAGCTCAGTCACTTCATGCTGCAAGAGGGAAGGTCACAGCACTAAGGGATCAAGGCCAATAGAGGGACAGAGAAGGACCTTCTGCCATCAGTGAAGGCAAGCTGGCAGCTCTAGGCACTACAGCTGCCACAGTCTGGTTCACATCTAGATCATGGATGTGAAAGCAGACCATGGATCAGTAGAGCAAGAAGGCTGAGCAGCCTTTGAGAGCAGTACCTTCCTGGACAGCTTCTTCTGGAAGAGGAAGGCATCAATTGTGAAGCGGAGCACATCCTCCTGCTTGGAGGGGACAAACCTGGACAGGCAGCCATCTGCCTTGCTGTCCACCATGCACCCGAGGACAAGGATGAACCCCTGCAGGCTCTCAGGGCTCCTGCCCACCTCCCCTCCAAGAAGGGGCCGTACCCCAAGTTGTCGATCACAGGGAAACGGGGCTGCGAGTGCTGGTCTGGTTTCTCCGTTACGTAACACGAGTGGATGTACAGCCTCTGCTCCGCTGTGGCAAAGTAAGCAGTGGCCTGGAAGTACATGGGCTGACCCAGGAAGTACTCATCCTTAGGAGAGAGCCGGACCCAGTGGGCTGGAGAGAGAGAGAGGCAGCATTACACCTGCACACAGCACCCCCTGCAGGCAGGAGGAGCCACTCGCTCAAGGAGCTTACAGTTGGTGGTGAGCAGCACAAAGCTGTGCTTGTTCTTCAGGTCCTTCTCCTGGCCCACGTGGGGACATAGCCAACCTTGTAGGAGTAGTGGAACCTGCAGGACAGAGGGGATGAGGGGCTTCTGGACACTTTCCCAGCAGCTTCTCAGCAGCGGCAGAGCCCTGCCTACCTGTTGTAGGAGCACTTGACCGGCACAAGAAGGGAATGAAGCGATGCACAGGTGCACTGGAGGAGGGCGGGGCATAGCGGAGAGTGTTGGAGTACACCAGGCAGCCCTGGACAACCTGCAAGGTCACAGAGGAAGGGGTATTCCCAGGAAAGGCAACCCCGACACTGGCCCTACAGCTCACATGGATACACTGCCTGTAGATGAAGACCCGTTTACCAATCGCTCGGTACCGCACTCGTGAAGCCCGTAGATGAAGTAGAAGTAACTGCGTGTGGTTCGGCTGACGCTGCAGTTGCCCAAGGTCACCTCCGATGGCCGACAGCTGAAGCCGAACAGGAGCCGACTGACCCTCACGTACATCCTGCTGGAGTCGCACCACACAGCCACTCCTCGGGTGCCCCCGATGGCCGGGCGAGCCGGCTGCCGCCCTCGCTGGGGAGGAAACAGGACGCTCTTGATGTAGGCGGGTAAGGGGCGGCTGCCGGCTTCATCTTCTCCTTGTCGAAGTAGGGCGAGTACGCGTCTCTGGACACGGGAAGGCGGCGGAAGTCTGAGCCAAGGACTGCGAGTCGTTCTCGCTTGCAGACAGGTCTTCGGAGGGCGCATCTGCCAGGTTCAAGTCCTCCAACTGGGCTGCGACTTCAGGAGCCGGGAGGTCGGCCTGGAGCGCCAATTCCCGAGAGTCCCAGCCAGCCGGCCCGGCGGAGACCAGTGCGGGGAGCCCGGCCCCTGTGTACAGGCACAGCATAAAGAGAAACGAGCGCATCGCCAAATTAACGTCCCGTTCAAATGCTACAGGAGTAAAATAAGTAAACCACAAAACTGTGTTGAAGCAAGAAAGCATAAAATGTGAACGCGGTGACTAGGTTTTTATACTGGCAGGACCTGCTACCGCACACCTGATCACACTACCGCTCAATCAACACAATCAATTACATACAGAGACCCGGATTGTTCTCAGCGTCTAATTAGAACCTGATTCCAGTCTGAGGCGGGACTCCGTGAAGCCGCCTGAACACTTTCCCGTGTGTATCTGACCCCAGCAGAGTTCCACGCAATTTCGACAGAATTAAATCACCCACACGTGTAAAATTTGCTCAGATTAATTTATTGTTCAATTAGTTTCTAATTTCCGAGGAAAGTGTGTTAAACTCGCTGTCAGACAGAGTACGGAACATGCGACACGTCCGTCCACACTTTCCTTTATCGTGGGGGCTGTTCTATCAACATGTACCGCAATGAAAATAATTTTACTATTTTTCACGTGTAATTGCATGTCATATTAAAATGTGTAATACAAGCATTTCTTTGCTTCCCAGTAAAGAAATACTGATCAGCTTTTGACATGATCTGATAATAATTTGTCTGATTTTCCAGAGATTGCTTTTGCTTCGCAGCACTGAGAACCAATGGAAGCCCGTTTCAGCCAGGGAGTAAAAAAAACGCACTATGGTATCTCAGAATTGTGACTTAGAATCATAGAATTGCGACATAAAAACTCAGAATTTTGACTTTATCTCTCACATTTGCGACTTCGAAAAGCCCATATTTCATTGTCTGTCCTTTTGTTATTGTAACGAATTCGGATTCTAGGGCTTGTGCCCTCGCCGCTCCTACCCTACTTCGTGCCTCACTGTATTGGCTCAAACCCAGGTCTTGCTAGCTAGAACCCGAATCCGTTACAATAACAAAAGGACAGACAATGAAATATGGGCTATTTCGAAGTTGCAAATGTGAGATATAAAGTCGGAGTTCTGAGTTACTAAGTCGCAATTCTGAGTTATTTAGTCGGAATTCTGCGATACCATAGCGCGTTTTTTGTAACTCCCTGGCGGAAACGGGCTTTCATACATTTCAATTAGTCTGATCAGTGCAGGACAAGTTAATGTAGAATCATTACTATGTCTGTCTCTTGTTTGTATATAAATGAATGTCTTTGACAACTTAATGTTAGTTTTTAATTTAGTTTTACGATGTAGGTCATGTGTTAACATATGCACGAGCATACGAAATGTCTCACTCCTGATTCAGCTCATGCTCCATAGGAGAGAAGAGATTCCTCCTGCTTCTCGTACAATCATATCAGAACAGAAGCCCGTGTCGCCCAGCTCTGATTCAAGAGCGACTCGTATCTTCAGCCCTTTTTTTATTCGTGATCCTAATTTTCTTTAGTTATGATCAATATTGAACTTTTTCTAAATAAAACGACAATAATCAAACATGCAGGCAGACTTTTAAAAAGTATTAGGAGCTGACAGGGTGCCCCTTTGGAATAGTTGTCAGAAAATGTGAGAAAAGGAAAGGTACGTAAGCTCTCACACACAGCATTAGAGATTGGCATCTGATGAAAAAAAAAAACTACCTGTCTCCCCGGCATTTAACGGTGCTGTTGTTTTGATTTTACATATTGTTAGCATTTTAATGAATTGTTAAAAGATTGATACACAAATCGCTAAATAAGAAAACGTAAAAACCCTAGCTGTAAGCAATTGGCCATTCATATTCCTGAATTTTAAATCCCTGTGTTTTTCTGTATCCGAATGCCTGGTGCAGCTAATTTGAAAGCAGAGTCTACCATTTACAGAAGCGTTTTGTTGCCACCAAGGAAAAAAAAAATCCTGAGTTTACAGGAGTAAAGAGGAAACAAATGCAAACACCGTTTAGAAAAAACACACACGTCTCAGGCCTTAACCATGACAAGGATAGGATTTGAACCTAGACGAACAGAGCACAATGAATTAGCAATCCAAAAAGTGACTCCTGTTTAATTTTCTTTTCGCTTGCTCGATTTGTAGTACGCTCCTAAATCCTTACAACCGATAAACAAAACGGCTTCATGTGCCACAGCATTGTGCTGCAGGTACGGTTTGCACCGTGTATTAGGCGAACCCGAATTAAATATTTCAAATATGTGAAGAATTACATGAAACCTGAAAAAAGATCACAGCCAATGTCAGCAATTCAGAGCCTGTAGGCAGCTTCAACAGAACAAAACGATCTGAAGCCGCAATAATTTCATAGAGTGTATTGTGACACTCTAACCACGTTGTTGCTATTACTGCTACTTCTGCTGCCGTTGCTTTAAACTCTACTCAGCGGGCAAGTAAAGTTGTACAAAGAATAGACTACTTTGAGCCGTCCAAATTCCATTATGTGAATTTAAGCTTTTTTTTTTTATTAATAACAGCATTAGTAATACAATGCGTGCTCAGAAACCTTACTTATTAGCTTATGAAGCAATAGTGTTTCGACAATTTGCGGTCTTCAAAAAGTAAACGCTGAAGTTTTTATACTTCCTTGTGAGCAGATCACCTTTGATTTAGAAAAGGAAAACTTACTCCCCTGTTGCTTTCATTGCAATATCTGAATCGAGACCCAAGCGCTAAGAAAGCTGAAAAACGCAGAAGTCATAAACCCGATTTTAATTTAGACACACATTTTCTAATGCAGCCTTCATTACAAGACAGTCTATTTCTCGAAAGCGTGTTATGTAAAAAAGAGAAAAACGAAAATATATGGATGACAATATTTAAAAGCTTAAGATTTTACTTTTGAGAAACTGTCATTTTATGTATCTAGACGCTTTTCAACCACTGCTTTTAGAACTTTGCTGTGCTTCCTGAATCATTTTCAGCGTTATAAACTGGGTGTGGAAGTAGCGATCACTTTGTAGAGCAGTTGATAGACTGGAGCTGTTCAGACTACTCTTGTTATTTCTCAAATGCTTCCATCATTTTTCTTTCAGGCTTGGACGCGAGTGTGTACATGTGTTTGGTTTTCGTTTCACTGATTCCCATTGAAGATTTGTGAATTAACAAGGAAAGAATCAGTTGCCTCGGAAAGCAGAAGGTTTGGTTCTCAACGATCTTGAAGACACGCCCATGTAGAGCAGCGTGTGATGATTCGTACTATAAAAGACCAAGTGCTCAAAGTGACGTCTGTGTTTGCCGTTGAAACTTTTCATCTCGGGCGCACTTTTAGAAAGCAAAGATAGAGCAGTTGTGTTGAATCACACTACGACAGCTGTCAGCAGAGTGGCGCAGCAGAAGCGTGCTGGGCCCATAACCCAGAGGTCGATGTATCGGAACCATCCATTGCTATACACACCGTCAGTCTAATGAAGTGAATTTAAACTGATCTTTTTCTCTCGTGTATGTGCAAGCTTCACACTTACTGTATTCGTTAATCTTTACCAATAGCAGATGCCCAAATGTATCTTTGGTTGTTCTGCGATCCTTCATAGTTTCTTCAATTCCTTCAAATGAACATCCATATCAAAGCAATTATATATATATATTACAATTAAGGTACATATTAAAAATATCAACGCACATTTCTATAATGCTCATTTAATAATGATTGTCATGGATTGTCAAGTTCTCCAACAAATCTGTGTTCTAATTTTAAAATATTTTTGCTAAGGATACAACGGGTGTATAAATGAATTCTCCCAACAGCCAGTTAAAGAAAAATTCCACACGTGAGGATGGTTTTCTTGGACATTGACTTAGGTACTGAATTGTTTACTTGTTTTAGTTGCACACAGGTAAAACATGAAGATTTCCTGCAACATTCAAGAGGGTTTGCGAAGAAATCCCTTCAATTTTTAGCGGAGATTATGTTTACATCATCACAATCTGAAGCACGTCCCTGAGTGCGTTTGACCCACCAGCCCTTTGTTTAACAGCTGCAGAGGGACACATTCCCGTTGCTTTTCACAAATCACTGGCATTCTTTTGCAGCATTTCTTCTGTCCTGAGAAGCAAGATTTGTATTTTATCTTTCAGAAGTTGTATGAATTTCTTGAAGTTCAAAAACAACTTGTTCCTGAAAAGAAATGAACACTTGCTTCAAAGTAAATCAAGACGTATGTGTCTCTTGCTGTGTGTGCTCTTATCTGTCCATCTCTCGCTCCTCTTCTCTCTGGCAGTCTGTGTAGAGTATCTGAAGGGGATGTAACACCACTTGGAAAAGAAGAAAAATTCTCAGGAAAAATTCTCAGGAAAATTCTCAGGCAGAATAAAAAATCATTATTCTTTTCTCAGTCAGATTCATTGCTCAGACTCACACTCAGACAGGATCTCAACTCCGTACTGCTCTCTATCCTCACAATCCAGAACCAGAAGATATTCAGACAATCAGTGCTGCTACATGAACAATATCAGACAGAACAGCCTGGACTCATGTCACATTTCCCCCTTTTATCCTTCCTCCCAGCCCTCTTAGAGACATAGAAGAGCCCCTGGTTCTCCTCTCTGTGAACTGGGCTCAGGGGTCACTGATCTGGCAGTTGTGGGCTCTGTTCCAGGTCGAAAGCAAGAAGGTTCTATTAACGCTTTCCAGGACTTCCAGCCCTTCAGTATTACTTTCTTTACTGTATGTCAGCCTCCCAAAATGTTTATAAATGTTTTATAACACACTTGAGTGTGGAATTATCTTATTATTTATATATAGTATTTATGTAATAAACACCAGTAGTGACAATATGATCAGTATATTGATTATTTGTAGCCGATTGTCCGATGGTCGTGTCTACAATAGTGACCATTTGACCAGTCTGTAGCTCTGGGCAGTGGGATTCAGATCACACAGAAGACCTGTCTGTGTGTGATTCCACACCAGCCCTGGGATTCAGCTACTCTCACAAATGTCTCACAGACTGTCTTATAAATTTACAATTAGATGAAGTCATGTAACAGTTTTACAGATAATTTAAATAATCAGACAGCAGTTTTGGCAGTGGATACATCTCCACATGGGGGAAAGGGACAGTAAAATAGTAAGGAAAATACAAAAGAAGAAACTGAAATATATGCGCTCACTGTAAAGTACGAAGAGGTGGTCAGACAAGCAAAACAGCTTTGCGGATAATGTGAAGTGACATTGTTTTGTGTCAATCAGCTCACGGATTCAGCTTCATGTGCCTTAAGCTGTGCATGCCTTCATGAAGACTCTCTTTAAGATGATTGCACCTTTCATTGTCAAATCGCCTTCTTTGGATACAAAACTTGCACCAATACTAAGAGAAAGGATGAGGAATGGCTTTTATCAAGCGATTGCAGTGTTTGTTTGACTGAGGATCCTTGTGTGCTGAACTGGCCTCTGGAGAAGTGTAGTGCAGTAAAACAGAAGGTTTGTGTTACTCAAGATTGTTACAGAACAGAACAATACAATTACAATACTTTTGTGAGAGTAAATATTACTGGTGCATCACAGTTCTTATAATGGTGAAAACAGGAGCACCTTCTCTACATTTTTGACTGAAGTATTTAAACGGAAAGAAATACTATCACTATGCAATTCATAAATGCAATTGAGCTCCTATAAAAGTTCTAGTCTGATGAAACAATGTATAGAATTAGGTGACAATATCGGAATTCATTCAAATGCACAAGATTAATTTTCAGCAACAAAAAAAGTGCTCGGAAATATTTTACAAGAATGAAACCTTACATTCACCTAAATAAGCATTCACCCTCTACATTAGCAGAGAACAGTAGGACAGAAGGTTAGTGTCACTGGGCACTGCATCAGAGAGGCCGATCTCTTCTCCCTCATTATGCAGGCTTACCCACTCATGATGAACTGTCCTCCAGCGATACTCAGCTGCCATCATCGACTCAGACATGACGTTCATGTACATATTATACCTTAATATGGCACTGCTTTACAATAATTTGATCAAAACAACTGGTGAATAAATAATAATCAAATATTTTTTCCTTTCTTTTAGTAGCTAAAGACCAAAAAAGAAGCATTTATTATTTTCCTCTCCTACCAGCCCTTACAAGTCACCCAGTTTTTAGTTTAGAGCTGGATTAAAGCTCCAGTCTCTTTGAGGGTTGAGTTGGAATCCCACAGCTGCCAAATATCTCCAACTATCTCAGTGTTAAGAAGCAAAAAAACTCACATTTGCTGCAGAAGGAACAGGAGAATTCGTGCCATTCAGCCTTATAGCGTGATGTCATTTTCTCATTCTCGTTTTTAGATGCTTGTGATCGAATCTATGATCCTTATGAGTGTGGTCACCCTCCATAAAGGTAGCACAGATACAACGTGCCACGTTTTCAGAGAATCACATTAATTACAGGTCAGAAGAAGGTGACAAAGTGTCCGCTAGGCAGTTCAGCGATTTCAATGGTGTTCTCTGTTGTTTTGGTCCAGAATGACACCCGTTACAACCAGGAAACACACAGTGTCAGGCATCAAAAAGACTTCCCAAAACCCTGATCCTCTCCTTGATCCGGTGATGGCATCCAGACATTTCCTGCAACACAGCCAGGATACGGTCTTCAACAACACGAGTGAAAAGCTAATTCCCAACCTTTGCAATCCTTTGCAAAGAAGGACCGCATGTGCTCAGTGTTAAATGCACTGTTCATTATTAATAATAATAATAATCTTTACATTATATAGCGCTTTTAAAGGTGGCTTTTCAAAGCACTTTACAGAATGACAACAATGAAGTTAAAAAAATACACAAGATAAGCAGGATGAGAATACACAGTTAGAGGAGACAATAGATGGTGGTATTAAATACAGTAGGAACAGAGGGGTAAAGAATAGTGCATTAAAAGCTCTTCTAAAGAAGAGGGCTTTGAGTCTGGATTTGAAGGAGTTTAGAGAAGGTGACTGATATCCTTGGGGATAAAGATCCAGAGCTTTGGGGCAAAACAGGAGAAGGCCCTGTCACCCATAGAGTGTAGTCCAGATGGACTGGAGGACAGATAGGAAAACACAATTAGAAGAGCGAAGGTTGTGAGGTGGGGAGTAGGGCAATAACCCAGACAGGTACTGAGGTGCCAAGCTATGGAGAGCCTTATAGCTGAGCTTGAGGATTTTGAAGTTGACAGGAAGCCAGTGCAAAGACTCCAGGACAGGAGTGATGTGATCACAGTCCAGTGCTAATTTCTTTCTTGTGGCTGCTGGTTCATTTTCAACTGTGGACTCTTAAGAAGTCCTGTATTTGACTTGATCAACACCAATCCCTAGAGGATTTCGAAAGGTTCAATAAAAATGATACATGACTCTGGTGGGACTCGAACCCACAACCTTTGAATGACTTCATTCTATCAAGGCCTAAAAGTCCAACACGCTCTCCATTGCGCCACAGAGCCAGCTGTGTGAAAAAGTGTTTGCCCCCTTCCTGATTTCTTTTTTTTTTGCATGTTTGTCACACTGAAAGTTTTAGATCATCAAACAAATTGAAATATTAGACAAAGATAGCACAAGTAAACACAAAATGCAGTTTTTAAATGAAGGTTTTTATTATTAAGGGAAAAATTAAACCTACATGGCCCTGTGTGAAAAAGTGATTGAGATTTATCAGTCTGGAAAAGTTTATAAAGCCATTTCTAAAGACCAAAATTACCCCAAGAGCACAGCGAAGACTCATCCAAGAGGTCACAAAAAACCCCACAACAACATCCAAAGAACTGCAGGCTTCACTTGCCTCAGTTAAGGTCAGTATTCATGACTCCACCATAAGAAAGAGACTTGGCAAAAATGGCCTGCATGGCAGAATTCCAAGACGAAAACCACTGATGAGCCAGAAAACATCTTGATGACCCCCAAGACTTTTGGGAAAATACTCTGTGGACTGACGAGACAAAAGTTGAACTTTTGTGTGTCAAAAGTTGGAAGGTGTGTGTCCCATTACATCTGGCGTAAAAGTAACACAGCATTTCAGAAAAGGAACATCATACCAACAGTAAAATATGGTGGTGGTAGTGTGATGGTCTGGGGCTGTTTTGCTGCTTCAGGACCTGGAAGACTTGCTGTGGTAAATGGAACTATGAATTCTGCTGTCTACCAAAAAATCCTGAAGGAGAATGTCCGGCCATCTGTTCGTGACCTCAAGCTGAAGCGCACTTGGGTTCTGCAGCAGGACAATGATCCAAAGCGGGCAAACTTCTATGCCCACTTTGATGCTCTGAACACGGGCAATGCTGAGAAGACCCCAAGTGTGCAGGGCGAGTTTGTTCTGAAACTCTCAGAGCAGGACGTGCAGAAGACTCTGAGCAGGGTGAAAATCCGTAAGGCTGCAGGGCCTGATGGGATACCACCTCACGTCCTGAGGACATGTGCAGCCCAGCTGACCACAGTGTTTACGGACATCTTTAACTCCTCCCTGTCACAGTCCATGGTCCCCACCTGCTTTAAAAAAAACACTATTGTTCCAACCCCCAAAAAGACAAAAGTGACATGCCTGAATGATTACTGCCCAGTAGCATTAACATCTGTGGTGATGAAATGCCTGGAGAAGCTGGTGTTGTCACACATCAACTCCTCCATCACAGAGTCCCTGGACCCCTTGCAGTTCGCCTACCAGAACAACAGATCAGTGGATGATGCTGTCTCCCTGGCTCTGCATACAACCTTGGAACACCTGGACACTAAGAACTCTTATGTGAGAATGCTGTTTGTGGACTACGGTTCAGCATTCAATTCCATCATACCCAGTCAACTGGTGACAAAGCTCAGGGGATTAGGTCTGTGCAACTCTGTCTGTAACTGGCTGCTGGACTTTCTTATTGAGAGACCACAGGTGGTGCGGATAGGCAATAAAACATCAACACCACTCACCCTGAGCACTGGAACCCCACAAGGCTGCTGTCTGAGTCCAAGGTTGTACTCCCTATTTACTCACGACTGCACAGCAAGACACAGCAACAACTGCATCATTAAGTTTGCCGATGACACCACTATAATAGGACTGATCAGTGATGATGACAAGTCCACTTACAGGGATGAAGTTGTACAGCTGCTTAGGTGGTGTCATAGCAATAACCTGGACTTGAACATAAAGAAAACGAAAGAGCTAATAGTGGACTTTCGGAGACACAGGCCACACACTCACAGCCCACTCAGTATTGATGGAACGGAAGTGGAAACAGTCACCAGCTTTAGGTTTTTGGGAATTCACATCTCTAAAGATCTAACCTGGACTGTGAACACTGACTCTATCATGAAGAAGGCTCAGCAGCGCCTTTATTTCTTGAGGTGCCTCAAGCGATGGGGGATGCCAATACATGTGTTGGTGAACTTCTACCGCTGCACTATCGAGAGCGTCCTCACCAATGGGATCACCGTGTGGTATGGCAACACCTCTTCGCGAGAAAAAAAGGCACTGCAGAGAATGGTCAAGATGGCCCAGAAGATCATCGGCTGCGGTCTCACCGAGATTAAAAAGCTCTATGAGGACCGCTGCCGTGGTAGAATTCTGGCCATCACAGAGGACAGTCACCACCCCGGGCATGAGCTCTTCACCCCACTGCCCTCAGGCAAGAGATATAAGAGCATACGGTCACTTACCACTAGATTCTTCAATAGCTTCTATCCACAAGCAGTGAGACTGGCGAACACATTTAGCCATCCCCCTCGGACCACACCTACACCATCACCATCTACCTCATTGTAATTTATTTATTGTACGTCTCCAGTCATTGTTTACACGTCTGTATTGTTTACATTCAAACTGTCTGCATGTTTACTTGCACGTTGTCTATTGTTTGTTTGTACATTGTCTTGATGCACTGTTTGCACTTTGTTTTGTTTTTTACACTTGTTTTACAAACGAGAGACTTTCTGTAAGTAAGAATTCCATTGTACCAGTACCGGTTACATATGGCAATAAAGTTCAAGTTCAAGTTCCAGTCCATCACGGAGGATCTGCAGCAGCTGGTGGGTGAGGGGGAAGAGGAGACTGGTGCATCGGCTGCACCCCTTTCCCCTCAGTGCTCCCAGGAGCTGGACTTGAGGAAAAGGAAAAATGACTCTGTTTTCTCCCCGAGCGAGGAGGAAGGAGAGCATGGTGATGGGGACAGCTGGAACCCCTCCACCCCTCCCTCTACCCCCTTCCTTGAAATGGACTCTGTGAACGCTTTTACTGCTGCTACCCTGATGAAGGCTCATTCAGAGGATGGCTGGCAGGAAACTGGTAAGAAGAAAAAGAAGAAGGTAACAGGTGAGACAGAAGAGAAATGTGTTTTGTAAAGACTGGTTCCACTTTCTTATGTAATATGGCTCTAAACATAATTTCTCTTAACACCAGAGGTATCAATGACAGAGTTAAATGCCAGTCTGTCTTTGATTACCTCCAGCAGAGAGAGGGAGATGTGTTGATGTTGCAAGAGTGTGCTTTAGCCTATCATGAGAGGTATAAAAGCTTTGAAGATAGGTGGGATAAATGGCCTTCTGTTTGGTCAGGGGACAATAACAACAGAGCCTCTGGCGTGGCCATTCTTTTCAAAGGATGGGCATTCAAATTGAAAAGTATTCAGAGGGTCATAAATGGGAGGTTGCTGTGTGTGGATGTGGAATGGGGGACCGTTAACCTGCGGCTAATCACTGTGTATTGTCCTACTGACGTGGGAGGAAGGGTGGAGCTACTCAAGGCACTCTCTCCCCTATTGTTATGTAGCACAGACGTGATAGTGGGAGGGGATTTTAATTGTATCTTAGAGCACACAGACAGGCAGTCTAGCTCTCTGATAAAATTGGATTCCAGCTCATTGGCCCTGCAAAACTGAGTTCAAGACTTTAAACTCTCAGACACATATAGATGTATATATCCCACAACAGCAGGATATACATGGTCAGGGAGGAATAGCAGCTCCAGAATTGACTATTGCTTTGTCTCAGTGAGAGTGAAAGTTGTTGGGGTCACTCTTCAGCCTGTCTTCTTCTCAGATCATCAGGCTTTAGGGTGTAGAGTGGAACTCCAGGGCGGGACTGTCTTTGGTCCAGGCCTCTGGAAACTCAACACAAAGCTGCTAGAGAACGAGGGGGTAGTATCCCGCTACAAGGAGAAACTATCACAGTGGCTGTCCTTGCAGTGTCTGTACGGGTCAGTAGGAGAGTGGTGGGAGGAGGTGAAGGTGAGGACAAAGGCCTTTTTCATGGCTGAAGGAAGGAAGGCTGCTGCCAGACAGAGAGGAGTGCTAGCCAGGAAACAGAGGCAGCTGCAGCGTCCCTACACGATGCTGCACAGTGGCTTCGATGTGCTCGAGGATATCACCCTTTTAAAAAAGGACATCCGGAGCATAGCGGAAGAAAGTAGTCGAGGAGTGCTGTTAAGAAGCAGAGTGCAGTTCTTGGAAAGGAAATGAGAAGTGTACTCGCTTCTTTATCAGGAAAGTGGTAGGCTCCAAGTCTGTCATGGAAAGTGTAGTTGATGAGGAGGGATGAGAGAGAACAGAGCCGAGTGCTATCCTCTCCTGCACCGAGGCCTTCTACTCAAGACTGTACAGCTCTACAGAGGTAAAGGATGAAGAAATTCATTGTTTTACCTCAAAGCTAGAAAACGTTTTGAGTGAAGAAGATAGGGAAGTACTTGAGGGGGATTTGACAGTAGAAGAGCTGAGAGGCTATGGAGAGCTTACAGAAGGGGAAAGCTGTGGGTGCTGACAGGCTCCCTAAAGGGGCGTCTGCTTTTACTACTTGAAGGCAAAAAAAAGCCAATTGGCGCTTTACAGAGGAGTACTGCCTGACTGGATTGTTGATGAACGACAGAGGCCACTCCGACCTCTTCTCGGTTTTCTTCAATGACTTACTAAGGATCTTCTTCACATTTGCCCATGCAGGGGAAGCCAGTTACACCAAAGCAAACACAGGACAGTGCATTTCAAGCAGAGACCAGGAGGAACCTGTTTACACCGAGAGTGGTTGGAGTATGGAACAATGCGCCCAGCCCTGTTGCTGGAGTCGATTCTTGATGAGATCTTGGGCTCACTAAGAGGCCCCCGCTGGATGCTAATCTTTCTGTTGTTCTTGCAGGTCCTGCGCTGCTCTTGAGCCGACAGAGCTCATCTTGGTCTGTCTGCACAGCCAAATTGCAAATGATCAGCTCCGCGTACAGAAGGAACGTGCGTTTGGTACAAGAGTGCAGGAAGGCACCGGAAACACATTGGGAACAAATGACCGGTGGCTCAAGACCTCTGTGAAGTACAGGAGCGTGCAAGGAGAGGCTGTTTCTGCCTGGTCTTGAACCGGGGACCTTTCACATCTTAGGCGAACTAGATAACCGCTACACTACAGGAACCTGCGGGGGGTTGCTGCTGGTGTCTCACTTGTGTTTCGGGCTGAGAAAGGGAAGCATCACTTTAGGCAGGGGGTGCTGGAGAGAGGAACAAAGGGCACGATGAAACAAAATGCCAAAACCCGGGATCAAACCAGGGACCTTTAGATCTTCAATCTAACACTCTCCCAACTGAGCTATTTCTACTGTGCGCACCGAACACAGCCACCTGCTCCAGCTTTCCTGTGTTGTGGCATGAGCGCACCAAGAGTAGCGGGAGAGTGTTGCAGGAACGTCACTCAGAAGGAAAGCCACCCAGCTGCCCCCTCTGAGCTCTGTCCAGCGCATCTTCCTCGCGTGGACTCCTGCCTGCGACGGGCAGGAAACAATTAGCAAGAACAGAACAACACCCCACGGGTGTCTAATGACCACACCTTTGCATTGTGGCTACAACAACCCTGGTTTTAATCCAGGTCACAGCAGAATAGGGGCGTCTGCTTTCACTACTTCCACAAATGAAAAAACCTGGGATCTCCTCCCTCCTTTGCAGTGAGCACTATTTTTTTTCATTTTCTTCCCTTGTATTTTCCTTTCTCTTTTACTGTCCTTTTCCCCCCACACGGAGACGGAAAACATGCCGAAACCACGTTTCACCCTGTGTTTGTGCAACTTGTACAATGTACAATGTACAGAAATATAAACCATGCAGCTCCAGTGGTGCAATCGGTCAGCACGTGGTACTTATACAGCAGTGCACAGCGGAGTCATGCCGAGGTTGTGAATTCGAGCCTCACCTAGAGCAGTGTGGCCTGTGTCTTGGCTACTGAAAGCAACTCTTGAGTTTAGGTGCTCTTAGGTATTTGCTGGAGATCAGGTCTAAATTAACATAAATGAAACAAGTAAAGTTTTACTCTGTACCACACCCAAAGAAGGCTCCACTGCCGAAACGTTATTCAGGATGGAATAAACCTTTACTCGTTCCTTTGCAGCCCACAGATGCTGACACAGCTACTTACTTAAATTACCATCAGCTGTGGACCCCCAGCTGGCCTGTACAGAGATAAATGAGAGATATCTTCTTATATGAGAGGAGCATGATGGAGTACCGAAAACTTGAAAAAGCTCTCGCAGTTGGATTCTGTGTTTTTGTTTTTCCCCAGATATGTTTTTAATGTTCTTTTTCATTTTGTTTTGCAGTGAGCACTGTTTTTTCATTTTCTTCCCTTGTATTTTCCTTGCTATTTTACTGTCCTTTCCCCCCCAGGCGGAGACGGAAAACATGCCGAAACCCTGTTTGTGCAACGTCAGTCTGGGCAGGTCTTTAGCTACTGAAAGCAACTGTCCAGTTTAGATGCTGCTACGTTTAGGTCATGTACAATTTAAAGGTCAAAGCAAGACAATCAGATGTGAGGAGAATTCAGAACACGAGTCTCTGCTTTATAATTTATAACTATATATTTATAATATAAGTGAAAGACAAATTCACTATTTTCACTTTTTGTTTAAAGAACACTGTTATCAAATGTTCTGCACTCACAACGGTGTTTAACAGTGCTCTTTTCTGCACTCCTGATTTGAGGATCCCCAGCTACATTTTTTTGTGTTGCGCTTCAGTGCCGGCTTTAGTGGACACCTTTTAGATCATGAAAAGCATATTGAGCTCCTTGGTCATGAAATTGCCAGATAAAAGCCATTTCCCATCCTTCCTCAACTTGCTCGGCAAGCAGGCAGAACGCACACCGAACGCAGATGTATCAAAGCAGTGTGTCCAAGTGGCCATAAAAAAACACTGCTCTGCTGGTGCTGTGGCTCACTTTGTTAAAGTGCCTGCTGTGTTCAAATCCCAGTGCTGCCTATCCTGCTGTACAGTTTATCTTTATAAATAGCACCATTCTTCTGCATTAAGTTTAATGGAGGTGTTCATTTCGTTTTTGGCACAACTTGTTATTCAAGAAATCCATAAAAAGATAAAATACAGAATTACTGACAGCTGGCAAGAAAATGATAATTATTTTTTTTTGTCTTTAGCCAAAAACCTGTGAATGTAGAATGTAGAAAAACACAATGTGTGTCACTTTCTCTGGCACAATCAGTCAGGGTGTCCTTCAGTCCTTTAGTGTATTACAGGTAATGCATGTACAGCCTTTAATATGCAATAGTGAATTTGCAGGTATCCTGGGGAGGGAAGAAAACCTAAATGAAGGAAATACATATTTAAAGGGGGTGTAAGTCTTAAATGTGTTCTGTACACAGCTGGGTGTTAACTGAATAGATTCTTTGTATTAGTTATTGTGATTTGACACAAAACTTGTATTTCTCAGGAGACAACAGAATAATGGTGGAATTTGCGGGTACAGAAAATAACTTGAACTGAACAGGCAAATGTAAGGTTATGTTAAAGTAAAAAAAAAACTTTAACATAACCTTTTTCAACGTGATTATTAAAGACAGTTTCTTGGAACCGTATCTCTTCTCAATTCTGTGGCTGTGGTCCAACAGTAACGGTGGTGAAACAAGAAGAAAGTGCGGAAAGAATTCGAGAAAGGTTGTGTAGGATTGCACACCCTATAGTGACAGCGCTGAGATGCGTGGTTTAAAAACCTTACAAACCAGATAGGAATAGAACCTATGATCTTCCGAGCTGAAGTCAGACACATTATCCATTGTGCCACTGGCCCTGATGGCATACTTCTTACGACACCACTGTAATAGTGCCGCTATTAGTAATACTATACATCACTCCGATCCAAATTTTCTCAGTTAGATTCTCGTGTTTCCTACTTGTATTTAGCTACTAGGTCTTTCATTTGGTCTGTTTTTAAAAAAAACATCTCTTTAAAACAGACAAACGGTTTTATGTGTCGCTCTGAAATTCACACACGGGGGAAGTCACACGAAAGATAATCACAGATAAGATATCATGTTTAAAAAGAAATCCAGAGTGGCGATAGAAAACAAAGCCTTATACACGCGATGCAAGTGCTCTGCCACTGAACTGAACTCCTGAGAGGCACTTTTGCCTGCGGCTCTTTAATTGTGTTAGGAAGAGTGACGTCTACACAGTGTACAATTTAAATCAGATGCGAGGAGAATTCAGAACATGAGCCTCTGCTTTATTGTTTACTGAGCTTTCGATGAACGTCTAAGGGTTATCTTCTATATAATCTTTTCTTCTACATTCATAGGTTTAAGGCTAAAGACTAAAAATCATTTTTATTTTCTTGCCAGCTGGTAGTAATTCTGCACTGACAGGGAAGATGAGTATTTTATCTATTGCAATTTGTGTGCTGTTTTTGAAAAGTTCCAGAAATGAAGTTCCAGAAATGAACACTTACATTAAACTTAAGGCAGATGCCTGCTGCTGTCCATAATGATAAACTCTACCATGAAGAGAGAAAGAAAGGCACTGGCAGGATTTGAATTCAGGTTCACCAGTTTACTAGACAGGCACTTTAACCAGCTAAGCTGTGGCACTGGTGGAGGCCTGCTCTTTTACAGCCACTTGGACACACCACTCTGAGACTCCTGCGTTCTGTTTGCGCTAAGCCTGTTCGCTGAGCAAGTGACGAGAAAGGGCTTTTATCTGGTAATTTCATGTCCAAGGAACTCAATATGCTTTTTATGTTCAACAGGATGTCCACTACAGCCGGCACTACAGCCGGCACTGAGGTGCAGCAGAGGCTCTGTGGTTTGACATCTTCCAAGGAAAATGTTGAAATCGTAGGTGGAAGATAAAAATTGTCCTTGAGTAGAGCCGAGTGGTTTCTCCCCATGTTTGCATTAGTTTCCTTCAGGTGGTCTAGTTTCTTGCCAGCAGCCATATCACTCTGCAACTCACAACTGACAAACCCAATGAAGCTAAATAAGTGTGTGCTTGGCCAGTACATGGATGGGAGACCTCCTGGGGTGGGAAAAAAAAACTGGTTGCTGCTGGAAGTGGTGTTATTGGGGCCAGCAGGGGGTGCTAATACCCCAGTATAGTGATGGGGACACTATACTGTAAACTGGCTCTGTCCTTCAGGTAAGATGTAAAACTGAGGTCCTGACTTTGTGGCCATTAAAAATGCTGGGACCTCTTTCAAAAAGAGTAGAGGATATTATTGAGGACTAACTGTCCCTCTGTTCTACAAAGATGTGTCAAATTTCCCATTGTCCTTAACCAATCATGGCCTCCTAATAATCCCCATCTATGATTTGGCTTCATTACTCTTCTCTCTTTCTCACTAATAGCTGATGTGTGGTGAGTGTTCTTGTGCACTATGGCTGTGGTCCCATCATCCAGGTGGGGTTCCACATTGGTGGTGGTTGAGGGGAGTCCCCCTTACCTGTATAGTGCTTTGAGTGGAGTGTCCAGAAAAGTGCTATATAAGTACAAGCAATTATTAATTATTTTTTTTACCACAGTCCAAAAACATTCTGATATTATTTTAGCAAGTTAGTTTAAAAAGGCCTGACCCTTTATGATCATGAGTTTTACAATGTAAGTCATTCCTGTTTATAGTTTAAGCTTTCCTGTGTTCCAGTTATTTAAATCCAGATGCTTTTGTAACTCTCTGTAGGTTTTGGATTAGTGATGCTGTACAGTGTTTTCTTGCAGGACCCATGATTTCTCTTGATTTGTAGGGAAATTTAAATAACATTTAGGTTGTATCATGTTGTGTCTATCTTTGTGTACAGTGTTTTTTGTCCTTTGTGTGGATCTAGTGATACTTATGATTTGAAACAAACAAGTAACTTTCTTCTTTCTTTTGATTTTATCATTGCGAGTGACCAAGGGCTCATTCATTTTTAATGATACCTTTAATGTCATACATTAGAAATTAGCATATCAAAACCAAAGATTGTTGCAAAGCAAAACTTTAATAAAACGTATTAAAAAATATTCCCATCAAAAGTGGTACATTCAGAACTGTACATCAATCAACAATTTTATTTCCTATATCTGGAACATCAAAAGGTATTAAAAGAAAGGCTGAGCAGAAATGGAATGTTCAAGTCTCAATTTTGCAAAACACAAGCTGCAGGACAGTGTGGAAACAGTGGAGTGAAGTGGACTCAGGTCACAGACAGTGTCAGTGTGGAAACAGTGGAGTGAAGTGGACTCAGGTCTCAGTGTCAGTGTGGAAACAGTGGAGTGAAGTGGACTCAGGTCACAAACAGTGTCAGTGTGGAAACAGTGGAGTGAAGTGGACTCAGGTCACAAACAGTGTCAGTGTGGAAACAGTGGAGTGAAGTGGACTCAGGTCACAGACAGTGTTAGTGTGGAAACAGTGGAGTGAAGTGGACTCAGGTCACAGACAGTGTCAGTGTGGAAACAGTGGAGTGAAGTGGACTCAGGTCACAGAGAGTGTCAGTGTGGAAACAGTGGAGTGAAGTGGACTCAGGTCACAAACAGTGTCAGTGTGGAAACAGTGGAGTGAAGTGGACTCAGGTCACAAACAGTGTCAGTGTGGAAACAGTGGAGTGAAGTGGACTCAGGACACAGACAGTGTCAGTGTGGAAACAGTGGAGTGAAGTGGACTCAGGTCTCAGTGTCAGTGTGGAAACAGTGGAGTGAAGTGGACTCAGGTCACAGTGTCAGTGTGGAAACAGTGGAGTGACGTGGACTCAGGTCACAGAGAGTGTCAGTGTGGAAACAGTGGAGTGAAGTGGACTCAGGTCACAAACAGTGTCAGTGTGGAAACAGTGGAGTGACGTGGACTCAAGTCACAGACAGTCTCAGTGCTCAGAGTTGTTCTAAGACTGCGTGACTCTGTTGGTGAAGCTCTTCTGTGTCTAGACCTGCAGGAGGAGTTTCTCCCAGACAGCCCTGTCAGTCTCACAGCACCCATCCTCTCCCTGAGACTCATCCCCAACATCATCGTAGTCAGTCCTGTCAGGGTCAGGGGCTCCTTCTTCAGAGGGCAGTGTGGGCAGGACCCTGTCCACTCCAGGGCCAGCGTGGGGGACACCTGACAGAGAGACACAGACTCATATTTTTAAAAATGACTCAGTTATTAACATAATATTGATACAAATAAGTATTATGAAAATTGTGAATATCAGAAATGACTGAGTAGATAAATTAATAATTAAATCATAAAGTCATAATCATAAGCCTCCAACTTGTAAAGATTTTGCCAAATATATTCCCAATAGTTAAATATTTGTTATTAATCACACAACACACACGAAATTACACACAACAAACATACAGCACACAATTACAAATTTGCTGACAAGGTGTTTTTAGACACCTACATCCTAACCACCCTGAAAATCCTCAAACTGCTACCAAGTTTTTCAGCTTTTACAGATCACCTACATAAAAGAAAGAGAAACCAAACCTTCTAAACCAAAGACATTACAACCTACAGTTAAATCTCTCTCTTTGTGAACCCAACTGTTACAAGATGAATGGAAGCCTATCTCCCTGTTCTAAAGATGCTCCCACTAGCCAAGAGAGGCACTCTTTAACTAAGGGATTATCTAAAGAAGAAATAAAAGTTTCTAAAAACAACAGAAAGGCAAGCTTTCTTTATGAGGGTCAGACAAAACTCCAATCTGGTCTTTCCAGTTGATCTGGACAAGTAGAAGTAAGAATTAGCTCTTGCCTTCTATCATTCCTGGAAGGTTGATTGACAATCATTTACCCAGAACTTAACTACATTTCATGGTTGCTTTGATCACTGAATCTCACACCTCAACATCTCAGCAAACATCTCCTTGCTTGACAGCCCCTAACCATGTACTGTAATAGGAATTGGAATTGGAATTGATGACATTAGCCAGGTGTACCTAGATTTTTTAAAACACTTACATAGTCACAATAGTGTAGTGAATGGGGATTTTAATTTTCTGTAACAATCAGAAATTATAGCAGTATATTTTGAGAGTACTTGTAGACTTTTAGGAACTAATCAAACATCATAATCTATAGTCTCACACGTATTCTAACCAAACAATATACAATTTATTAATATAATTATAATTTGCATAACAAAAAAATAAGCATAATAGAACATATCTGAGACGTAATCTGCTTTGATATCAATGGCTATTAGTGGACTAACAGTTATAGTATACAGAATAGATGTTACAATATTGTAGTCAAAAGTGTTAAATAGGATTTTTTAAAAATTAAATTGTATCTTTTTGGAAGAACTGATGATTCAGTGTAGAATTTACTTATACTTATGGAGTATCAATGCTCTAAAACCACAGTGAGGAAGACCTAGTAATTTCTGAGCCTAGTAATTCTCTCTGGAGTCAGAGAACAGAATTCCTGGTCTTGGGGAATCTAAAGCTTTGTTCTGCCCAGACCTCATTCCCTCATCATTAATCAGCTGCTGATCAGTTTAAATCAATTTGGCTATCTGATTGGCTAGGTGTGTCAGTAGGTGGGTTTCAATGACACTCTGATCTTTGTGATCTAACTTTGTACAATTCAGGTCACTCAGCCTTTATTGGCTGTTATTGATCCTTGTAGGACATGACAGAGTGAAGCTACCGCTACTGCAAAATGCCTGATTCCCCCCTGTCTTGGATGACAGTGCAACAGAGATGGATTACTGGAGGTTATCTTTCCCATCCCTGAACTACCTAACCCACACTGAGCCCCCTGGCTGTAGCCCCTTTTACCTGAAGTGGGGTCTCCCTCACCATCGCCCACATCACTGTATCTAGAGGGTGTCTCATCAGAGAGGAGTCTCCCTGTGAACAGAAGAGCAGGTCAGTAATGTCTCTGTCATTCTGACACAAACTGGCCTCTTCATTTCCAGTTAGTGTTTATTTGCAGATATGAAATTAGGTTGAGATTTATTTCTAATAACAAAGGCTACTGTGGGCT